>NC_143192.1:5875192-6185000 GCF_051530095.1 Phoenix dactylifera | reverse complement strand
GGGCTGCCACAATCTCATAGAGTTGGTACCAGAAGTTCACTAGAGAGATTGTTGTTGTGTGATTGGTTCCACCAGTTTGTGGAAGCATTCTGTTCTTGCAAGGAATATCAGTGAACAGGTTTGTCCTAGAAGACCAGTAGACCGCCATGGCTCCTCAGCTCAAATATCAATAAGAATATATTGGTAAGATAATCAAAAGTTGTCAAGAGTGAATTTTACTGAAACAAGCAAAGATTTGGCTCCAGCATAACTCATTAAAAACTAAGTGTTACAATAAAGGAAATCATTAAACTAGACAGTAGAGGGACGATACAAAAACTCCAGTTGCTATTCAAGTACAAGCCCCTATGAAACAAACAGCTACTCAATTCAACTGTGGAAACCTAAATGCAGATCACTTTGCTTCAGGATAAGTTAGGAACAAGTCTGAAAGCTTCAGCTACTTCAATGCAGTATCTTTTCCTGAAGCCACCTCATAAAGAAGAGCCAAGTTCTGGTTGGTTAGAAGCCCCCGAGGCCAGCAATGTGTGATGCTTCGAGTGAACTGACCCTCCAGGTTAAGATGCATTGATATCAGCTGGGGAGTTCCTGGTGTCATCAGGTACCGAGGATAGAGAGGCAGACCAGGTTTCTGCTCTGAAGGAGGTAGCTGCAAGAGTCGTCTTCGGCATTGCTGAAGTGCCAGTCCCTTGGCCACTACTGTAAGCCACATCTGCATGTGAGCTTGGAATCTGGATAGTAGCTGGTGGAAAAGAGACAGATGTAGTCTCTAGCTTTTGCTTCTTGCTCTTCTGCTCCATCTGATAGCCTGGCAAAAAACTGCCAACTACAACCTATCGCAGAATAGCAAGGGGAAAGCTGATCATTCATTAAAATTAAATACTTGCTAGCTGGTGAGATGTAATTTAAGTTGCAGAGGCTTTTTCAAAGGACAAATTGCAATTGAAAGCAAAATCTTGATTTCCAGATTATTATAGCAGACTATGATGTGCGATTAAGTAGAATTGAATCTGCTGTACGCAGATAAGGCTCTGTGCCCCTTCCAAATGATTTGTGATTCTAAATTTCTATATGAATGATGAACAGGAAGACTTGTACAGAAATGAAAATATATATTCCTGCCTACATCGCTGCAAACAAGTCCACATAACTACGCATGCTTTTTCATTTAACTAAATGCTGTTTCAGACATTACTGGGAGGAACTCTTGGACTCGAGAAGGAATGGTATGTAAAACATGCATCAGATTGCACTGGAAGGAGGACAAAGAAAAAATGAGGAGATTGCTCCTCAATGGGAAATTAAAAGATTTTATAGCATATAAATCTGGAATGTGTGAAGAAAAATATTACCTGCACAGGACTGGCAGCTACCAACAGACCAGCAACCCCTCCCCCTACAACTCGACCATCTGGGCTTGCCAAAGAAACACTCATCCCACCAGAACGACTTCTTGTACCTCCATTATCAGTAGGCATAAATGATCCAGATAAGGAGAGTAACTCAAACCGGCCCTACAAAATCAGTCCAGCGAACATATAGCATACTAATAGGCAACAAAAAGTATAGGATTGAATCATAGGCATAACAGCAGAAAGCTGATGAATATTGGAAGATAGAATTATTGCAAACATTTCAAAGAAGAGGAATAAAATAAGCTTGATACATATAATAAAAGTATGCAGGAAACCTCAGATTTGAAATAGTAGACAGGTTTATATTGATTACAAATTATATATTTGGACTACATTGGTAACTGGGGAGAAAATATATATATTTGTCTGAGGCCTCCACATAACCCCCAGTTATCCAGATACCAGTTTAATAAACTACTAATTCATTAGAGAAAAACAAAAGAATAAAGGAACACTAAGGGAACCAGGAAATTCAATAGAACCCATGTAACCATAAAATCAAGCTTTACATCTATATAGGATTGCCCATGGATTTGATTTCTGAATAAACATATAGATGAATGCTATAATATATACATATATAAATATACATAGACATATATAAATAAATATATGTGCATATACATACATGACTCACCTTATTTTAAATGCAGAAGGAAACATTAATGGAGACCACATAGTAAACATATGATCTAACACTTTGATTGAAACCAATAATCATACAATCATATGTGCAGCAAGTTGTCACGTAATTTATTAAGGATCAATTTCACTGATAGAAATTTCCTGGGGAATACATCAACTAATAAATCATGGGTGGTGGTGTTAATCCAACTAATTAGTCACTGATGATGGTGTTTGCTGATTATATACAATCCCTTGCATATACTTGGCTTTTGCAACATCAACATTCTTTCATCTTCCAGCCATCTGCAGCAAAGGTTTTGCTAAGATGTGCTTACCAAAAGCAAAATGTCTTGAATACAGGATGGATGATAATATGCAGTTTTTTATTTACATTCACATTATGTAATCTAACACTAAATGTACTACGTAAACCAAAGAAGGACAAACACTGAACAAAACAAAACTTACCAGGTCATGACACGAACAATGGTTCACAATTATGGAGCCCAAATCAGCTGATGCTAATCATTCTTATAGTTTGTTTAATAGTAGTTTCACACTGTAGATATGCCACCTCATGCGAGCACTTTGTATTTTACACGGTAGATGAACCAAAAAGTTCAGGCTGGTTTCCATTAAAAGCAGGTCATCACTACTAAAAGTTTGCATATCTCTGACATACTAATTAGGAAAATTCTATCACCCATTATCTTAGCAACTACAACCATCCTAAAGAAAGCAAAAGGTCATAAAGAAAGGCTGGTTCAGCATGTCTAGGTCTAGCTTTAGGTTGATGCAACTCCATGAGGTCCTGGGAATAGTGGGCTTAGACTGGCAAGTGGCTAGGCCTTGACAAAGCCTATTTGATAGCAATTAAATCAATAGTGGACTAGGAACAGGGGTGCATCAAACAACACTATCAGAGGCACGTTACAAAAATTAGATAAAATTATTAAAAGAACATATGCTATAGGTTAACAGAAGTAAAGATTAAAGTATGACTTTGTCACAAAATCCAGTCCATCATGAAAACCTTCAATATAAGGAAAAGAAGAATCCTGTTATAAAGAAATTATGCAATTATCAGTCATAGAGGAAACCTGTCTATATGAAAGGAAAGAACTTGGTAATGTTAACATTTTCTGCTACAGTTGATAGCAATTTTTGTCATTTAACAGCACAAGGGAAGAGCACCTACCAAATTACACCCCTAGCATCAGATGTACATATCTTAGGACCCCTAGCATAAGACACACACACACACACACACATATATATATTCTAGGGTCCCTCTATTTGTCTTTGAATGCCATATTGCTACCAGGTCACCTTATAATTAAAAAGATTATAAACAGAATTTATCAATATTTTATACTTCACAAAATGGATAAAGATTATGAGAAGACTCTTTAAAAATTACATAGATCTTTATACTTGGTCTATAATTCTCTGTTGAGTTTACGCACCTTGGTCAAAGGAGTTCACTATACCAAGCATTTAGAATTTATTTCTCATATTTAGTATAAACATGGATAACAAGTCACAGTAAATAGACTATAAAAGTCTTTCTAACTACATGGTATGGAGTTAACTATTTTATGGCTATTAACATCAACTGGCCATTGATATGAACCAAGATCGGTGCTTGCAAGATGATTGGGCATCCAAAATTCAATATAGGCACCAATATTAAGCACATGTATCACCAATAAATGGTAACTCCATCCTAGTGTGTAATACAATTCATAAACAAATAGGAGAAACCACCCCTAAATTTCTAAAAAGACTGAAAATGTTTAATACAGGATGCATCCACATATGCATCATGAAGGGAAGGGTGAGCCTCCCATGAATACCAAGCATCAAATTATGTGGTTCAAGTATTTCTAACTTCATGTTTCCTCAATTATCATCCTCATCCGATGTTGATGGTGCATAAGTTGAAAAGACCTAAAATATCTGGTCATAGTGATGCTTCATCAAGGAATCATATGACTTGAAAATAAAAATAGCAATCATCTTGAAGATAACCCCATATCAAACTGGATACTCAACTCTCTAATTTCAAACTAAAAAATCAAGTTGTAATCAATAGCATTGCTTTATCCACATGAGGCCATCTAACATGTCAATGAAATTAAATAATGAAAAATCTATGAAGAAATTCTAAAGAGTTCTCCAATGCTTGCAACCAATAGAAAGAAGGAATTATCTTTCCAAAAGGGAAGGGCTTAATTACAAACCTCGTAAGTTAATGTACCTCCAGAGGAATCAGGCTGACGAAGTGTAACATTTGAAATTATACCATTAGCAGACAGGATACAAATTGCTCGAGGCCCTTGTTGAGAAAAAGATATGATCTTCATAGTGACATCCTTTGAAGAAGAAAAAACAAAAGGAAATTACTTCAGATAGGAATAACTTTAAAAAACGGGAAAAAACAACAGAAAATGTTATTACAAATATGCGACAACTGCTTTTACATCATCAACTGCTTTCAATAACAAGGAACTTACTTAAGCCCTAGGATTACCTTGTATATGTTCCGATACAAGTAGAACTAAATATCCATCAATCATGACGTCAAATATTAAGAACATTTAGAAGCAACTATGAAAAACCTTGTTGAAGCAAATGCTTGATAAGCTCCAATAGAAGGCACCTATATAAATGAAAACTAACTAGTATTTGTTATCATATCATTCTTTTCAAACTTAAACAAATCATCCACATATCATATCTATAACATCTACAAAATGCAAGTTAAAATAATGTTGATTTCCACTCATGATGTCATAGGAATCATATTTTCTCCACAACATGGTGGAAAGCACATGCCATGAAGCATACTGTAGATTCTCTTGGAACAAAGTGCATGGTACAAGCAATGATTCAAATCCCTTGGGACAGGGCCATTTTGGTTTTTCCATGGAATGGGATGTCTTGCCATCTCATCCATCCCAACACTTGGGATAGGGGATGTCCCTGAAAGTGCCAAGTGGGACGTTGGGGCAATACTGTCCCAACATTGGGGATGATGCCTCATTCCAACATCCTATAAGACAACCCATTGGGACTTGAATCCTTGGGTACAAATATGTATAGAAACTAAAGCATGTGGTGGTAGATATGACATCGCCCAAAATTATTTCAAGGATACGTAACATGGCCCAAATTCAATCTATAGCAATTAATTGGATACTAGAACTAATTAAGTCCTTAACTAAAGGGAAGAAAATGAATCATTGAGAGGATAGAGAAAGGGGTATGGCAGCACAAAAAAGGTGTCAGTGACCATTTCTTTCTATCTCATAAGCCAACTTGGGTGATATGTAGTATGTTTGTTTCCTATTTCCGACAAACCCAAATCCAATTCCACGCTACTAGATAGCAAAAGACCTTGATGCACCAAAAAGATAATAAAAACACTTGTTTAGCTCCTCGTAGACCCTTGGTTGTTCCCAGAAAGCCACAATCAAAACCTCAAGGCAATTCATAAATTTTGTGGGAATGACAACTGAGAGAATCTCAAACAATAAAATAACCCCTCACTCCCCCCCCCCAATCTTGTTTATGTTTCTCCAATAGTCGCAATTGTCCTTGTAATAAGGGGCGCTCTTGACTGTGCACTTATTCAAGCTTGACATTTGTTTGCTCAAACTTTACTACTCTTCTCTTACAAGCATTCAAGGCATCGGGAAAACAAATAGCGATAGAACAAAGAGAAAAAGAAAAAGCCTTTTATGAGGAGTACATTACGAAGGGTGCAAGAGGTAGGTCAGAAAACATTGGGCAACGAAGATCAAGGGATGGAATCATTATTCTAATGGTCTCCAGCTGCTAATGATAATCTTAAGAATAAGAGTAACACGTGCATCAACTGAATGACTAGTCTATATTAGTTTTTAAGATTTCATGCAATTTTTTAATATATTTTTACTTAGAATCTTGAGCTGGAATTAGGATGGCATTGAATACTCATGGTTGGTCGTTAACACCTCTGATTAGGAAGTTCAAATTTTAGTTGAACTAAGATTTTCGTTCTTGAGATGGAAGTAAGGGTTTAGTCTTAGTAGAAGCCCTTTTTTCATTAGGGATAGCATTTTTTTTAAATTATCGGTAGGACTATTAATGAACCCATCACTTTGACTAAACAATTAACCTATTGCATAAGATATGAGCGAACTTGCATGAAGTAGATGGCTAATGATCACATCATTTCAGTTGGAGAAGTGACCCACTGTTTGGATCATCATTTTAGTAAATGCGGGACCCATCAAAGCTGATTTGTTAAATAGATGGAACAATACAATGATATTAATAAGCTATACACACTGTATAGTTTATCCAAATATAGACATACACTGACACCATGGAAGGAGGCAGAATGGAGCAATCAAAGGATTAGGACAAACTTTTGTTGGAACCAATTTTGGTCAATTAGCTTTTTCCTTTTTTTTAAATTTGGTCATTTTTGTTGAGTTGTAGGAGTCTTTTAGGAATCAAAATTAGATATTATTAGGATATTTTTTTCCTTTTGGCTCACTCCTTTAAGAGATGTAATAGATGTTAGAATATTGTAGTACAGATACACCATAATGCTATTTTAGTTTTTTTTTAATTTAGTCCTAACTAGACTCGAATGGGGGAACATAGGTGATCCATTGGTCCTTATGAGACAATAAATAACTGGCTACTGGTTCACTATTTTGGAAATTCCTGATTAGAGTAGGAAGATCTGGCTGGTTGGTTTTGGGTTTTGTTACTTTCCTTTCATGGAGTCCTTGTTGGACAGGACTTGTGACTGGTTAACCTATTAAAAGGGAACATATACATGGCTATGGAGTGGGATTTCTGGAAAGGGCAGTGATAATGGTACACCTGGATGGGCCAGAACTTTTGGTCCAGCCATTACTTCCCCACTGAATCCTCATCCAGCAGCTACATGAAAATGGAAAACTTAGAAGTCAATTTGAGTGGGAAACACAGGGAATGATAGATCATCATCCATCAGGGGGTAAGGTGGTGGACTGAAAGTTCCAGTACACCCAGGTGTATAGCATCATTATTTTGGAAGAAGTTGCAGGTAGAGAACTTCAGTGAAAAAAAAGAAAGACTGCAAGCTACTCTCTCCTTTTTCTTCTTATTCTGCTTTCTTATCTTTTCAATCTTCTTCTGTTCCTTTCCATTTCTACCAAGTCATATTCATTGTTTTAGCAATTTATTTCTGATGTTACATAGCGGAGTACTTTTAATCAGATCTGGCAAACAGATTTGATAAATCTATTGAAGAGATTCTATTGGTGGCAGATCTGTATTTAAATTTGAAGTTGAATTAAACAATCTGTTGGTGGAAAGACCAAATACAATTAGATAATTCAGAAAGAATAATCTTAAAATTAAATTGAAATCATTTACTCACAAATAAACTCTAGCATCCATAGGAGTTGCATCGCAAATGATGAGCATATTGTGAACCTGAAATGGGCCAGGACAGCTGACCACCAGGCCAGGCTTGGTCTCAATGGGTTGAACCTTGGGCTTGGTCAAGCTTAAACTTCCAGGCCAAACTAAATTTGAGCAGGTTTAAGCTGCACTCTGCCAAACTAGAGGCCAGCTCAACAAATATCACATGACAAAGAAATGAAACTCACATGCTGGGCTACCCTACGTTCCCAAAACTTTTCTCCAGGCTATGAAAATGTCATTTTTGAACAAGGTTGAAATAAATAAATTTCTCATATATCACTCTCCTATATTCCTCTCTTTCCCTCTCCTCTCCTCACCCTTTACCTCAATCCATGCAGGTATGGAATTAGCATATAGCCGCTCCATCCACACCTCAACCACTCATATGTCATGGTTTTGCTGCACCCTAAGGATCACAGAATGACCGGCTCCCTCAACCCACTAATTGGATGTCTTCCTTCATAGCTCCATTGTAATCAAGTTACCCACCATGTCACCAACTCTCTCTCTCTCTCTCTCTCATGCACTTCACCATCCACCCCCCCCCCCCCCCCCTTTTCCTCTTCGCTCCAAAAACTAGCCAATCAGCCTTTAAGACACCAGGAGCTGTTGTGTCACCCCCAAGAACATTTGCTTTCCATCCTTTATCTCCGTTGGCACCCTAACTTATAAAGTTTTGGCCCTAAGAAAAAGAATTCCAACTAGGCTTCACCCCTACCTAAAATTCAATCTGCCTTGTGTCGGACCAACCCCTCATCGTCAATTCAAGTTATAATAAGGCTAAGGATGGCGTGGGCTTGGTCCCTTTCCAACTCTTGCCCACATCCAACCCAAAGTCCTTTTGAGTGCATTTAAATGAATTAAAAATTGTTGACATTGATTTTGATGAAGTCATTGTTAACCGCTTACCATAACCATGATGGTTACCTCTCTTTATTTCTCTATGCCTATTTGGTAAGACAGAGTAAATGGGTTTACTGAAGAAATACAAATTCCCCATCCCTCTTGCCCCCCTAAAGAAAAAGAAAAAAAATCATAGCCAAGATGTCAATGATTGACTTTTGATGGTTGATTAAAGGGATATTGACAACTAATGTCTTAGTTGTTTGATGAATTTAAGTTCTTGGTACTAGTTTCAGCAAGAAAAGTTTTTTAACTTCCGCATCTTTTTAGTTTTTATTCCCCATAGGTGGGTTTCAAATTTCCTTCTTTTTCTATTATATGGAGTCCATGCCGATGAATAGGCACCATACTTTGCTTATATTATTCAATTCTCTAGTAAAAGTATAGCCAAGTGAAACATCTAAAAGAAAACTATTCGATCCTTGTAGACTTGCTTGTAAATAGTTTGTCGGATATGTACGTATTCCTTATATTGCTGCTCTTGTTTTTCTTGCTTCAGAAGTGGATTTATTGATAATTCCTCAACCATATAGTCAGATATGCCTTCTCAAAGGGGAATAATTACAAATGACCATGAAGAACATTGCATATGGAGCTCACCAATAGTAAAAACCCTAAACTAGGGCAATTTGTGAGAGATAGAAACATGATGAAATAGCCATTTAGGCCCAAAATATGATTAAAAAAATTGTAGCAACATTAATTAAACTAAAGGTGGCTAAAGATAGGTTTATGGTATCAGACATGAAAGGGGATGTCAGAGGTAAAATCATTGAGGCGGGCACAACATTTGTGCCCCAAAGGATGCCATGTCCATTGGTGAACCAAGTGCTTGAGGACACATCCGTATGGTGAAAGATTAAGATGTAATTATTTATTTTAGACAGGTTTCTGTTTAGTTTTCTTCAGTGAAAGTAAACTTGTCTCCAATTGATATAATAGGATATGGAAGGACTTGGTTAATTATAGTTTTAACTTTTAAGTTTGGCTTATGCAGTCTCCAATAAGAGGCATTGGATTGGTAATGGTTGAATCCCTTAAAAAATAATAATTGCAACCAACTACTTTTAGGTAATAGAAGGTCATTGGACCAGACATGACACTTCTTGCAAGGTAGATACAAGTTTGATTGGTTTGTTCAACCATTTGACAACATGACATCTCTGATTTCACCTATTTGTATCTAAAAGGAGTTTTGACTATTATGTTCAGTGGTTTAGGGAAATATCAAGAAAAGATAATTCAGAAGCAATAGAAAGACTTATCCATATACCATGTTTCTATGGTGCAAATCAAATAGGAAAACTATACAAATTATGTATATTAGAAAGTATAAAATAAAACATATTTAAGAAAGCTATATGGTTTAAAAATTCCTTAATCATCATTGTCCAAAGCTATATGATTATGTCAAGATATTTACTTCATGGTTTAGAAGTAATAGATTAGGAATCACGTCTTCATATTTCAAAGAAAAACAAAAATATTGCACAACACCCAAAAGAAAACTCAAGAGTTCAATTGACTGATTGTAAATTTCACATATCAACTACTTGTGAGAGTGTGGTAGTACCTGTGTGTTTTACCAATAAAGGGAAAAAAAACATATGACTGCTACATCTATGGCAGTACATCAACATAATTCCTGGAGTCTTTAAGCATAGACACTACCAAAATACTGTTTATTGCTTCCAAATACATCTATGAAAGTCTTAGGTGCAGATTTCTATGCTCTGACAAGGTAAAATAAAAGCGACCACTCAATACAGCATCAACGCTTTGCTATTTACATAAACAATTAATTTTTCCTATATAAGTTTCCAATCAATGAGCATAAGTGAAATCATGTATTATTTGATCAACAAATGCAGTAGTTCCGCAAATCATGACAGCTTGGAGGAAAAAAGGTCAAAGAAAGTTATCATGATTATGGACAAAGCTTAAAGTTTTAATTCTGAATGCCTTCATTACAAGAGAAGTATGAGACAACAACAACCATAGGTACCATCACTTTGGCGAAAGCATGCACATCCAACCAAATCAACTTACATAGATATATCATAAATTTGAAGATGTATTTCAGATAACTTAGTTCAAGGATCTGACTAGTACATGAAAGCAAGCAAAAAAATCCTCTAGAATAATGTTAATATGTGTACCAGTCACTTAACAATGACTGCAAAATCATGGCAATGACATTATGAGGCCAATTGTTATCTTGTATCAGACAACGAATGAGAGAATGTAAACACAGCACAAAAGTTACTTGAAGGCATGAAGAGACAAACAAAATCACATATATATAGATACCAAACTGGCTCCAATGGAGATTTAACATTACTAAAATCCACATCATTTTCACTAATATTCAATACACCTTACTGCCGGTTCCACTCAAGATTCCATTAACAAAGAAGAGAAAGGACTTTTTTCTATCATACCCTGTTGTCAAATAATTATAGCATATACATAAAAGGCAGAAAAGGGTAGATAGGTACTCTAACATCCAGTATGACAAATAGAAATTCAATGAATATAAGGAACACAATATTTAGAATTATAATACCTCGCCAGCTGCAACAGTGATGACATGAGGTGTGAAATTTGCCCCAGCAGAGCACGCAACCATTTCACCTGTAAAGAGAGTTTAAAAAATATAGCAAACCTGTAGAAATCCCCAGGTATGGACTCATGTGATAGATAAAACAAATTTAAGAATAAATTTTTGCTACTAAATGGATAAAGTCACTCCCAAACATGTGAAATAATCACACCATGAATTTCTGTTATGATATAGCTGCCAGTTTTAGGTGAGGGCAACTACAGGCAATAACCAGGTCTGCCGCACAACCTGGAAGGATGGTTGGTGGGATGGAAAACATAAATTATTGCTTATGTGGTTAAATCACATTCAACCAGGATACTGCTTTCCAATTTTCTTTATGCTTAGGAGTCCAGAGGAGAGGGAAAATCAAAGTTCTGATACAGGAACTGCATTATCTTTGAAGAGTATAATAAGCACAGAGAGCCTATTAAGGGAAAATCGAAGATTTGATACAGGGAATTGCATTGTCTCTTTGGTGCATAATAAAATAGGAGAGCCTAACAACGTAAAACTACATAAACTATGAAATGATTAATTGGATTCAAGCAGTCTGACTTCAGCATTGTTCAGGAGAAGCATTTGTACTGGTTCAGCATAGAACAACAATACCAACATGCGCATTATTTTATCAATATAAACTAAGTCAAATGATACTATCTTCCTCTGTTTTTTGGGGGTCCCATCACTGACATTACAGCACCAAGCCTATCTTCACAACCATTAGATAAATTATAACCTAAACTAACTATTTCATGCATGAATCTGATTCTAACAGCCCACAAGGTGGGGTAGCTCAAATCTCAATCCAATATCATAGTCACTCCTAATTCCTATCTTGTAAGTTTTCTTCAGAGCTTATGTACAAAATTCTAACGCCAAATCAAATGAGGACTCTGGAAGATTCGGATTTCGTAAACCCCGCAAAATTTGGCTTTTTCCACAAGAAATAACCCCATTCTCAACAGATCAGGTGAAAGAGATCTCATTTACAGGTCCCACGCACTAATTTCCAAAACCCTGTATCACACCCCAATCTGAAAGGTCCCAACTAAATTCAACCGATATGAGAAAGAGAGAGACAAAGAAAGAGACAGGCAGACAGACAAACATTCATATATTTACAGACCACTAATTTCCAAGAAATTCGAAACCAACTGCAGGCGAAGCAACTTAAACTGCAGTAAATATCAAATCCTGAGTTTAATTATAATTAAAATCGTTATCTGACAAATAAAACCATAACCTTCAAACAAGTTTCCAAGTACCAAGCAAAAACGTCTAAAAAATAGGACAGTAAAAGAGAAACAGATCGCTCAAAATTTTCAAAGTAGAACTAGAGAAAGATGGAGTTTTAGCACATAATACCTAGAGATTCCAACTCGATTGCGTGTTGTGGTTTCTTGACGAAATCCCCTGGCCGCCCTCTACCCCGCTTCATCCCCGAAGGCCGATGGTACTCACCGGGAGGAGCCGACGCCGAGATCGGCTTCGGACTCAGCGGCATGAGCAAGCTCCCATCCGGCCCGTACTTCCTCGGCCTTCCCCTCTTCTTCTTCACCATCCCCAAGCCCACGCTCCCCGCCGCCGGCCCCACCGCCACCACCGTAGGCGGCGGCGCAGTCGTCCCTCCTCCCGCCTGGCTAGGGCCCTCGCTCCTCGCCGCCGTCGTTGTCGCTTCCGCCGCCGCCGCCGCCTCCAGAGGCGGTGGCTGCGGCGGAGGTTGGTAGCTTCCCGCCGGCACCACTGGCGCCGTGACCGCCGGAGCCACCTCCCCTGCTGTCATGCCTTCCCTCCCTTCCATGCATAGATAAGCTCCCGAAAACCCTAGCAAACCCCACTCTCAGAGCTCCAAACGGATCAAAACAGAGCGCCTGATCGCGATTCCAGAGACCAAAACCAATGTCTTCGTAGCGTTCGATTGCGTCTTCTAGGGTTTTACTGACCTTCCGCCATTGGAGAGCAGAGAATAGCTCGAGTGACCAAGCTCCAATATCGTCGCCAAGACCTCCTCTCTCTCTCTCTCTCTCTCTCTCTCTAATTAGTCAAACTTCCCGGTTCGCTTGGGCCGCCTCCCGACTTCTTCTCGGCCTGTCGGAAAACCAGTGCTCCCTGTCGGAAAACCGCTACCGCCTTCGTCGAGCCCCCGGCGGTTTCGGCGATCCCTCCCAAGCCGCTTGGCAGCGAACAAGAGAGGAGGGGAAGGAAACCAAACAACTACGAATTGGGGGGGAGAAAATGAATAATATAAATAAATAAATAATAGAATATATGCATTGATGGCAGATATTTATCAAATTGGGAATATTTTAATCCGACGAGCCACAAAAATCGATGGGGGGGGGGTTTGGATTTGGAAATATTTATTGGGGCGTCCATCACGAGGTAATTTACGATAAAGAAACGGTGGAGATGGGATAAAAGGATACGACTTTTTCGTATTTTTTTAATTGATGTTTCCAATTTTGGGCATTAAATATGGGGGGGGGTTTAAAGCTGTCGAGCGAACGTTGGAGGCCCGCCTTTTGCCTACCCCTGACCTGCTCCTTGTCCTCTTTTGGTCCAAAAGAATTAAAAAATTTAAACCATATTATGACTCTTATTATCAAAACAAAAATTCTAACGATATTACCCCACCTGTCGTCATTTTTCTCCCGTTTCTTCCGGTTATGTGCCGGCGAAGTTATGCTATGCAGCTATACATCGAGAGGAATATTTGATCTATCAAATTTATAAAAATAGATAGCTATGATTGATTACATAAATAGCTAAATGATGTTTGCAGTATAAGATATAATTTTTTTAGACTACAAAGCAGCATCATGCTCGTCTAGTTATGGTGAGGATTCAAGTTTATCCAAAAAAAATTGTATATTTTATTTGGTTAATTAGGTTTTTTTTTTTTTGAATGTGGAATATGGGTTTGTGGTCTAATCTTTTTTTTTTAAATTAGGATAGTTAGTCCAATGCGATGATAATGTAATGTTGTTGCGTCTAGATAAAAGCCAAATGTTTCATTTGTTGTGAGTTGCTATAGTATTATAATCATCTATTAATTATAGAATATAATTTTTTTAGACTATAGAATAGAAGATAAAAGTCCTGCATGGTGCACGCAGTTAATATGCAATTCATAAAAATAAACGATTATGATTGATTGCGTACATAGCTAAATAATGCATACAATATAGAATATAATTTTTTCAGGCTATGAAGTAGCAACATTGGCGTTTAGTTATGATCGATGAGGAACCAAGTTCATCGTAAAATTTGTATCTTTATTTGGTTAATTAGGCATAATTATTTTTTGAATGTGGACTATGGGATTGTGGTCTAATCCTTTTTTTATAGTTAGTCCAATGCAAGATAATGTAATTTTGTTGCATCTAGATAAAAGCCAAATGTTTCATTTGTTATGAGTTGCTGCAGTATTATAATTATTTATTAACTGGATGGGATTAATTAAAACATGGTATTGGTATTTTTAAAATATTAGTAATTTCCATCTTCTGCCTTTTATTTCCCTTGGTTGATCTGGTCTTTTGATTATCATCTAGAAATATGCTGATACAAAATATTCAATTTTATTTTGTAATTTAGAATTTTTAAAATTAATTTTTTGAACTATTTATGACTAACTCAGAAAATCTCTATGAAGTGTGTGCGTTTTGTTTGTTTGTTATTCTTATTGCCTTTCTCAAATTTGATTTTATATGAATAAGTAAGCAGATGTTTCATCTTATATTCGTTATGTACTTTTCATATTGTAATTTTAGTTATTCAAAATTTCTCAAAACTTTGGTGAATTTTCTATATTTTCTCTGAGTTTTGAATCTTCACCTCTAATGAAGTTGTTCCCTAGTGCCAAAGCATTATTATTCAAAAACCAATTTTGTTGAATTATTTCATCATTGCGCTAATGATCGTTTTAGCTGTTATTATAGCTTATAACATCAAAATGACAACTTTTTGAAAGAGATTTTAATAAACTGCATCATATATATCTTATTTATATGATGAAGTAAATAAATAATTTATCTTGTAGATAGTAGTGTTATTTTCCAAGCCCATCATGTTTATAATAGAATAAAAATTACATATAAACTTACCCTTAATGGATCAAATAGGGAGCCCATGATAATAAACTACATTAATTGAGGTGCAGATCATAAAATATAGTTCAAGAACTATTTATGAAAGGAATAAAGAAAATAATAGGGACAATGATGAGGTGCTTTCATCACCTTTAGATGACCACTAGTCTCCTTCTTTTCTCCCGGATTCTCAAGTTCTCTTCTCCTTTGATACCGCTTGCTTTAATCTTTGTCGCTGTGACCTTTGCCCATTGACCAAGCTTGAGTCCTCCCTTCACTTTTTCAATCTTTTGGCTCTTTTCTCAATCTAACCTCCTATCTTTTTCTCTCAGAAAATAAGCTTGGTCATTGCATCTTTTTATTCCCTGAAACCCTCTCCTTTTCTCTTACGTTAACCTCCTCTGACCCCTCTCTACACTGCCAATTCGAACAATTACTTCGATGCACTGCCTTCTCAATAATATGCTCCACTTTGACTTCAATTATTGCTTTTTGACTCCACTACGTTGTTGATAGTATTTTCCAATCTCACTATTTAGACCTTGTTGTAGGGATGTCAAGCTCAACATGGAATAAACTCACCAAGCTTTAAATTTGGTTCATATGATTGAAATAGCTTGTATCCAAGGCTAAAAAATACTTGGCTTGATCAACAAAAAAAAAAGAAAAAGAAGAGTAAAGTAATTATAAGTTCATCTAAATCAATACTACTGTTAAAAGGGCCATGTTTGCATTAAAATAAAAGAAATTTGAAAGTTGGTTGTTTCTTGACACTCCATTTAGCTGTACAATTTAAATTATCAAAATATATTTTAATTATTCAATAATTAAACTTTCTAATGTAACAAAATGATGCAGACATGTTCTATGTTAAAAGTAAGGATTTATTTAGTGATTTGGAAGCCCTAACAAGAACATTTCTAGTACTTATAGTAAAATTTTGAAACTCCATCCGCCTCTAAAATATCCATGCTAAATGCTTTTCAAAATAAAATATTAATGGTACAAATATTTTAATGATTTAAACATAAGTATTTACTTTATATTTTAAAAACATCTATAAAAGCCCCTTTTATGATAAATAATCTCAAAAATATTGAAACTCCCATAAGCCCCAAGTTCATATTAAATGCATTGAATTATCAAACTTTTGTTTTCTTTTAAAATTATATTAGAAATAGAGGAAGTGAAACCTCTTACAAATTTCCAAATATCAATAAAAATATAAAATCCACAAATATGGTAATCGCCTATTTCCTTTACTTAAAAATAATGTCTTTATTTTCTATTATAAGGAACATTAGAGTAAAACTTTTACTAGGTCTTCAATATTACTTTTTATTTTTTATATCTTGCATATTCAATTCCTTTCTTTACTCAAGTTATGAGGCTATTCTACTTGTTTGTACTTTCATGTAATTTATTTTTCAGATTTATTATTCTTAAGGCTACCATCTATCTAAAATCCAAGCAAACCCTTAGTAATAAATTATTATCTTAGTGGTGCCATTACAGTAGTAGATAACTAAGATAGAATACCAATAAGAGAGTCAAAATGTTATAATGAAACTATCTTTGAATTACAATAAATAGCACATAACATTATTTGTCATTCTAAATTTCCAAAATTAGCACTAATACATTAAGACCTTTTGTATCCTATCAATGTTAGAAAAATAAAAATCATTCAAATGACCAGCTCTAACAATCAGTCATTTTCATGTTTACTTGTATTTTTAGCCAATATATAATAAAAAAGGTGATTTTTCTCCATCACAACTCCCACTATCATTTGCTAGAGCTCTCGTGGCAAAAAAATATGTGATCCTATGAGAAGTTTATGAAATATAAGTATGCATATTAGATAGTGGAAACTATCTCACCTCGATTAAATTAATGGGCAGATATAATTTTACGCTAGTTGAAATTAGGTCATCCCTTTAAATAATTAGCTGCCAGAGTCTCCACCAATGCTATTTTAGAATCTATTTGTAATGCTTTTAGTTCAGCTAGCAATTAGACATCATGCTCCATAGCCCACTTCTTTCTCATGTCTTGTCGTCCCTCTAGTTCAGTAAGGAAACTTTTAAATATACTAAAAAAGTGGTATTTTAAAGATGAGATGTGTTAAAAGGGAACATCATCTTTTTCATGGTATAGGAGGCAAAGGTGCAAGTAAACATTAGAAGAAGTCTATTTGGAAAATAAGATACTTTTGGTGATTTGTTATGAGATGTACATTTTATAACACCTAAGCATTATAAGACAAATTCTTACTTTTGAATATTATAACTGTTTGATTATAAAGACTATTTTTACACATCATAATTGCATATAATGGCGTGAACAATAAACAATAAATGCCATAAATATCCCATATTTAAGGTATAGATAGCATTAAAACTTTTTTTATTATAATTTACTAGTGGAGTCGCCAAATTTTCAACTGCAAATATGCATTAAAGTGAATAAGCCATATTACTTTATAAGATTACCATCTTATGGATACTAATTTGGATGCATATCAATTGCTCTAAAGTTGTAGCTTCTCTTAGAGGTGCACCTTTTATATTAGTGATGTCTTATTAGTTATATACTTCAGAGTCAGATTCTACCTTCATTATGGTTTGGAGGTTATGGGTGTTCAAAGAAGTGGTACCATCTACTTTGTATCTCATTGCTTGTGAGCCTCTATTTACATTTAAAAAAGAAAAGCATCTACACTTATTGAGATTTATTGAGAACACTATATCTAACTTATAGTGTATCTATCATATATAATTTTGTGTAAGTATATATGTAGGTATGTAAGTAGATATATTTGTCAATTTAGAGAAGAAAGCAATTTTTTTTAAAACATAAATCCAAGTGAATCTTGAATAATCATTAAGAAATAATAACAAATAAGGATATCCATAACAAGCAGGTGTTCTTGTGAAGGATGATGGTGATGTTTCTCTTCGGACATCTTACAAGGAGACATAATTAAACTGGAGGAGAGATGGAGTTGTATTAGTTACAAGGAGAAGACTATCCAACTATGAAATTTTGCTCATTATATGGAAGGGTTATCTAGTTGTTTGGGGCTCCCCCCTAGGATCTAAGATTTGTTTTGGAGTTGCTACATAGCTAAGGTACTAGAAGCGTAGATAATTGGACAAAGCCTATGGGGAAGGATCTAGTTTAATAATTGAAAAGAATTTATGAGCAGACCCTGTCACCCCTGCTACAAAAGAACGAAAGGACAATGAGAGTGGTGTAAGCACCTAGTATTCCTTCTTTATCAAGTGGCTAGTGGATGGGATTAGGGTTAGGGTTTTGGTATGAAGAAGAGAAGGATGGTGGTGAGGAAGTTGGTTAGAACTTAAGAGAGGCTCAACCGAGGTAGAGTTTCCTTAGCTATTTCCAAATTCTTCCTAATGGTATAAAGCCCTTAGGCAAGCTTTATTCAACTAGTTCCCTCATTACAATAAGTTTAGTTCTCCTCTGGTGGCGGAAGCTAAAAATGATGGGCAGAAGAGAGAGAAGGTAAAATTGCAGTCAGAAAATTATAAAAAAAAAAGCTACCTCTTTTGAGAAAAGGGAAATCTTGGTGGGAGCTTTTGCAATTGGCAATGATGTAAGTTATTTACCAAGAAGGGTTATTAAAACATTTCAATAAAAGCTGAAAAATAAACAATGCATGCCCTTCTAAAATAACATGAGAAATCTCTGTGTCACAACATATGATCCTCACCATGAAAGCTTATGCTTCAACTTCATCAGTAGCAATACGACAAAATATATTCAGCGGTTGACAATATGATCCCACCATTAAAGCTTCTTGCTATTAGACATACAATAGATCATTTAAAGCTGGTATTTACATCCACATTATATTTTACACCATCATAAAGATAAGAGATGGGACCAGTGTACCTCCATCTCAATAGGCCGAGGCTAATGTGATGGAACATATCATCCTAATATGAAGCTATCTAGAGCAGGTTTTTCCATCAGAACTAATGAGTTTCTGTGTACATGCAGGGGTTGAGCATTGCTGGAAGCAAAGAATTCTTTCCCAGCTGAAGCTTAGGCAGCTTAAGAAGGATAATATAAAATAGTTAACCATCAAAAGCGATACCCTTGGTTTGGTCTCAATTCTGGGGGAGAAAATCCTTCGGATGATCCAGCTGATCGTTGCAGACGCCTTCATTTGTTACAATGAAGCCATAGCGATTGTGGCTGCTAGCCACAACTAGATGTGCCATCAACCTTCTAGAGCTAAGCTATAATAAGCCAGTGGATAGCACTGTGTTGCATCACCTATTAAGATGTCTCTCTCTCTCTCTTGTATGCCAAGCACACCCGGATGATAAATGGCCTTCTGCCCTGCAGAATATATGCACAAAGATTATTTAAGATATGTAAGCAGGGTGATGCCAATAACAATTTATAGTGCAGGAAAACTTGCTATTATACAGCCAATATAATAAAACAAGTGGTATTGCCAAAAATGCAGATAAATAATGACATCAAGCTATCCGCACTCTTCAAGATTTTCTCTCATAAAACCCCTATTTTCAGTTATATGGACTATCATGAATGCTTTTTGCATCATTCGGCCCTTGCCATTTTATTTTGCTTGACAATTCATTCTGCTTAGGAACCGTGACTGTCATGGTGCAATATTGTCTCTCTGAAATCATAAGATAGCTAACATTCACATCAGATTGCACAAAGAATACATCAATACTGCCAGATAAAATTCTATTCTGCAAAAATCAGCAGAATAAATGACTTGGAGAGGTGGGTGTAAGAGCTGGCACTGTCAATTGATAAGCAGAGGGAAGGGGACAGACATGCACGAGGTTCATAGTGTTATGGTTCTTATGAAACCTTGCAAGGTCTTCTCAGATGACTCACCACAATCAATTTTGGGGAAAAAAAGAAACTATAATCAATAAAGGTATAGATGCTTTTATTGGGTCTCAATCATTTCCAAAAAAGATGGATACATCATAGCCTAATCTAAGATGCACAGGTTGCTACATCTTGGAAAACTGTACACCTATACATTGGGGACAGACATGGTAATTTTCTAAGTGTTCTAAATTAAATCTCCTTTTATACCTAGACCTTTCTTTTTCTCGCTTTCTTTTCTTTACCTCTTAACAACTTCACGAGATGTTGATATAAAGATTCCACATGACAGCCAAAAGATCAGTTATTTGTCCAATCTCAGGTTATCGCAGAGGTGGCCAAGTTCAGGCCTGGCCTCCATCCATGATGCAAACCCTGTTTCACTTGGACAAGTGCAGTAGAGGTAAGACCTGAAAGTGATCAGAAAGAAGTATCTCCTGAAATGCAAAAAAGAAAAAGTAGCAGTTAAAAGGTGGCATTCTAAAGGGACATCTGAATACAAGTTGACAAGAATACAACTGAACAACATAAACATAATATTGCTATCATAAGATACACACATGGTGGAAGCTTCAAATAGGTAACTGCCGAAATCAATTTAAATTCCAGATATTTTAATATGTGGTCTTAGTCAGGACTACAGCTGAAGAAGATAAAATCTTGTGTTTAATGATAAAGCAGCATTTCGGTGATATTTGAAAACAATAAACTACAGCAAGGCATTAAAGGCTGCATATTCCCCATAAAACAAATACATCAGCCCTGCCTTCGCTAGGTTCATGCATCATACATCTCAATCAATAGAGACATGAGCCTTGTGCTAATTATTTATTGCACCATGCTGAACCATCACCCCATGTACACCTACCTAAATATTGAATCATCATTTCTCCCAGAGCTCCTTATGAGAATTAAACACGGACTTCTCTAAATGGTACATACCAATTGTTTGACCTATGGTTTCAGATGGTAATTATATGTGATTTACATAATTTCTATGTTCGTTTCATGGTAAGAAGCATATTAAATAGATGAATCTTGGTCCCCCAAGCCTACAGAAAAGGGTGGGATGGAAACCAATGAAGTATTGGATGAAGATGTCAAAAAAAGAGTTGGGAAACTTTCCAAGGAAAATATGACCCAAAAGCAATCAGCATAGCAAGCTAGTAAGAACTGTCTGTTGCCTGATGTTATCATGTTTAAATTACTTACATATCCAGCTTTAACCATGCAATTAAATACTCAACCTAATAAAGTAATTAATAACAAAGAACTCCATATGTTTCTTCATATATCTCCATCCAAAAATGCCTTCTTTGTCCACATTTGTGTACCTAAAGTGTTCTTGGAACAAGCCCTCACAGACCAGTTTACTGTTACCATATCAAAACCTTGTGAACTCACCAAAGTTATTGGAAAATCACTAAATGAAAAATATGGGTGTTTGGAGCATCTGAACAGAAACCAATACAAAATCACTGATTTACGTGTTTTAACTCTATTTCGGACTAATTTGAAACAATATTGGATTCAAATGATACACATGGCTGTTGACAAGCTCACTTTGGATTACATTTGAAAATTGTAAAATAGGATAGCACGTAAGTACTAATGTCATTGTCCATCTTTCCATTTTAAGTTAATATGTTTTTAATTTCCTTTGAAGAATAATGCATGCATGAAAGAGTGAACTAATCAAGGTCCGCCGTGTCGATACCGGACCCCGTACCGGTGCCATACTAGCACAATGTCGGTACGGTACGGTACGGAGTTTTTTTTTGGTGTACCGAGTGTTGGTACGCCAACCGTACTGGGTACCGATACCAAACCGGTACAGTATGGTATGCCCCGTACCGCTCGGTTCGGGCTGGTACGACATCCCATGGAACTAACACACATATGAATGTACGCATGCACAAAAGAATGCATGTTAACATATTAATCTTGAATACATTTGCTACTGGGATAAAGTAATAAGTTCTAACATACACCACAGGCACACTAAAAATGTATTGTGCTAAAATCATTACATTGAATTTTCGAACTTTTCATGTCTTAGTTATCTTTTCTGATTTTGTTATTTAACATCAACTTTGAAATCTTTTTTTGCTGGTTTTCTCTTACTTCAATAGAAAAGAGTTGAAAAGGAAAATGCAAAAAACACTGAAACTCTTTGAACTATCACTTGGTCAGAAAATATCCTAGATTGATATTTAAACTAAATCAAGACATCTTTGCCTTAATCACTATCTCTAAATATAAATGTTTTCTATGAATGTTGCTTATATTTTCCCCAACATGCGGAACATGTTTATCTCTGATTATTTGCACAACCTATTACTTCTACATCCGCAAAAGAATAAATTCTCTCCAACATGTTAACCATGTTCACCCTCTGAATTCCGTAAACATGATCTCTCTAGTCGACCAAATGACATATCAGAGAAAGTTGTCACCTTTGCATCCACCATTGAATTTCTTGTCATAACTGACTAGAAGAAATGATGTGAAGATTGTTGTAACAATGAGAAGACAACACATATAGGGATGGGCATTGAGTAAAGACACTTTGCTTATTTAACTCCATGTTATTGTGTCATAGTTGAAGTTGTAGAGGACATCACTTATACAAGATATTCCAAAGTTTGGGGACTAGAACATGTTTTCTGGTATGTTGCCAAGAATTAGCATCATTGTTGTCCTCTTGTTTTGGGCCACAGGCCTATTCTACATAGGTGGTGAAAAACCATTTTAGGTTCATACCATGGCTTATTCTTGAGTGTGTGTAAAAATGAGCCTACATCCGTTTTAGGCACCTCCTTAATGCTCAAAATGCCAAATTAAATTTCAATATGGTCCAAGACTGGACCTAAATAAAACTAGACCAACTTGCCTGGCATGATTTTTGGCAAGGATTTTCAGCCCATTGAGCTATATTGGGTCCTAATTTTCAAGCAAGCTCAAGCTAACTCAAAACTATACTAGCCAGACCTGAACATAAATTAATTAATAAATTATTACAATATAAAGTATGGCCATTACCCTACATCCCCACTAGGGCAGGCATGCACTAGACCTAATCACCCCTTCTTCGTTGCCCCTCTTTGTTGAAAGCCAAACAACAGACCACCTCTACTAGCAGATGGTCCCAAGTCCCAACATTATACATCCCTCCCACCTTCTTTGGCCTTACCTCAACATAGATTGACATCAGCACCCTCTCACCTTGTTGTTCATCATCACCTCACTATCATCATTCCCTTCACGCCCTTCTCTCTCTCCTCTTACCTTGCCATCAGTCAACACCTAATGACAAATCCCCATCCATCCTCTCTCTCCTGCCACCTTACCATTGATTGACACCACACTCCTCTTTCTCACTTAATTCCCTATGTTTCTTCATCAATGGAGAATTAGGATTTTGGTTTTTATCAGGCCAAATTAGGTTGGACCTTGGCCCAGGATTTGAAAACCGGGTCTAGTTCATGCTACAGATGTTAGGCCTATATTTGAGCCAGGATGAGATCAAGCCAGCCTATTTAGCCTTGATACCTAATCTTTGTTCAGTATAGTAAATGCTAAGATCTAGTGAAGACAAGCTTCACTTATGTGGGTCAAGGGTGAGCGGGCCATGAAGATAAAAAGAATGATACAAGAGTTATTGCAAAATGTAAACAAAGAATTACTGATTTTATTTTTCACTTCTTTAAGTGCTCCAAATCTGAAATTATCTCGAGTTTTTTGAGAAGTAATTATGCTATCTTAAGAACCATTACAGTTACAAGTTACAACAGTTGTCCACTAGGGATTCCTTTGCCGAGCCCCTATCATCAAGCCACCAACTTCATTGGGCTTCAGATATCGGACAGGCATGATCCCCCATGTATGGCCTTACAACTTTGAGGAGACTCTCTATTTGTGGTAAACATTTACCTGGACTTGGTTGTTGCAACCCCCTTATTGAGGAGACACCTTTCAACCAAGTTAAGAGGCTATGATGGCATGTTCGCACCTCTTGGAATTGTCTACCTACCCAAGTAAGTTTTGGGCCCAAATACCTAAAATAAGGAGGATATGTATCCAAATGCCAAAATTAATTACCATGTTTAGTAGTTGTGATAGAATACATCTTGTTTATCTTGATGAAATAGAGCGATATCTATCACAATGCCAAAAACATCTACCATGTTTACTTTCTTTCTCTTCTCTTGGGGATTGTTGGAGGACTAAGGTCATCCAGTATAGGTTTTTATTCAGGAAAATGGTTAGAGTTGGGTGGATAGGGACGAAAGATTCAATCCCTTGTGTGTATTTACAATAGAGGGAGAATCAAGGGAGCAACAATTCACATCGGATGCGAGGAAGGGAAAAGACCACGGTTTGGCCCCACCAACAATACCTAAATCTCATGAATGAACTACTAGAGCCACACTTGGAATTTCTTTTTTCATTTGTTTAGGTTCTTCCTCTTTTTTATTTGACTTTTGTTCTTATTCCTTTTGCAAACATTTATTTTTGTCCTTCCACTTACCTGATTTTTGTCTTTTTCATCTAATGCCTTTTTCTTTGGGTGCCTACTTGGCATAACAAATTTCAACTTTTTAATATTTACAATTTTGCATTGCCAAATTCAATATCAAAAGCAAGGTATATCGAATCGAGGGCCGAACTGCTTGGTTCGGGCAGTGCCAAACCGGCCCGGTGCGAAACCGGGTCGGTTCCCCTAATACATTCGGTTCCGACCCCGTACTGGCTGGAACCTCTACACTCTACAGAGCCGGCCAGAACCGGTCCTTTACCAATCAGAACCGTCCGGTAAATGTCCAAACCGGCCGAAACCGGTCGATTCGGTGCAAACTGGCCGGTTCGCACCGAGTCAACCCGGTTCCGAACCTAGTTGACACTATCAGGCGTTTGTTGGGAAGGCCCAACAGCATTTTGAAAGCGATGGCTCTCTTCGCCACTTAAGTGGCTAGCTATCCAGATCCTCTTCCAGACAGTCTCCTCAAATGGCCGAGCGTAACTAGTCCACCTTCGCCCTCATCCATAGCAAGTAGAGAAACCGTTTGACACAGCAACGCCTCAACGACCTTGTATACATGTTTACTACAATCTGAGGTTGAGGCTGGAGTGCATTCAGGAGAAAATGAAACTCAAGTATATAGATCCGATCCATAGTGCTTTTGTTGATGATGAGGATGATCTTATGATCGGATGACTTGTGGGCCAATAGTAGGAGCCAGAGTTTGATGAGCGAGGATCGCCTCCACGACCGGCCAGTTTCGTAGCTAGCGAGGCTAGGGTCGATGTAGGGCAATAGGCTGAGCACAATATTACACACGTTCTTCCAGCTGATCAGCCACAACCATAGAAAAGCCGGTCATCACATGACTCCATGTCCGAGACATTCTCTTAGAGATATGATTGAGAGATGCTTAGACGAGGCTACTACACTATCCGATCGACTTAGTCAGGAGGACGATATACATCCTCCCAGTATAGCCACGTAGAGAGGGGCAGAAGGATAAGAAGGCAGCTGCCCAGCATACCAAAAAAAAAATAAAAGACACCTGTAGCCCCAATGAAGAGTGTTGAGGAGTCAGTACACTTAGATTCAGAGACCAGGAGTAGGAGCAATGACAGTTCTGGTGGTCATGGATTTGCCGGTCAGAGAGGGAGTAGAGGATAGGAGACCACTATTTATGAGACAGCTGCAGGGTGGTCTTTGATCAAGGATCGCCGAACCGGTACCAGTCGGCATACCAGTCGGCATACCGGTCGGCATCGGTACCAGTCAATTGGCATACCGGTCGGCGTCGGTACCGATCAACTAGCATACCGGTCGGCGTCGGTACCAGTTCGGACCGGTACCGAACCGGTATTGAACCGGTTTGCCCAGTTCGGCAATTTTTGACCCCTATTTTGTAATTTTTTGAGATTTTTTTCTCTTTTCAAACTTTTTCTATAAATTTAAGTATATTTGGATTTTTTTTGATGTTTTTGTGATTTTTTTGGATGTTTTCTGATGTTTCTATGATTCCGATTCAAGCTAGATGATGCATCTTATTTATTTAAAATAATATAAATTATAAAATAAATAACATAAAATATCATCAAATCAAGATATAATCAATTACATACTTTTAAAGCACTCTCGAATATCTAAAATCGGATCGAGTGGCGATGCTTCTCGTAAATATCCAGATCATTAGCATAATGAGGCAGATCAACCCACTCCTCTAATCAAGCGGCGTTGTAGTCTTGTATGCTCAACCCATGAGGAACTTGCGTTGGACTATAAGCACTCTCGGATTTCTCGCTGGAGCTCTGGCTCTGAGAAGTGTCTTCTAGCTGATAATACGGCTGTGGAGGGATCTATTCGAATATACCGGCAGCAAAATTCAATCCGTGAGATGCTCCGAGCTACATAGGATAGTAGCCACCGGAAGATGCCTCATATGCACCATATCCATATCCGTATCCGTATGGATCCTGTGGCTGCGAATAATATGACCCAGTATACGACTCGAAACCTGATACGTCTATGGATCCTACTCCACATGCAAGATTTTCTGCAGTTGCACCATATCCTCCTGAATGACTTCGAGGAGCCCATCTCTTATATGCAATCGTATCTTGCGGGCTCTAACAGATCGTCTACCATGGTCCCTATCTTGTGTAGCATGCATAAACTGAGACTCACCGGTATATCGAAGACCAGCTTCCGACTGTCTCATAAATAGTGGTCTCCTGTCCTCCACTTCCTCTATGGCTAGCAGATCAATGACCACTAGAACCGTCATTGCTGCTGCTCCTAGACTCCACCTCGACACTCTCCATTGGGGCTTTTGATTGGGTTGGGTAGGGTTGGTTCCGACATGCATCAATTTGGTTCCATTTCCAAAAATCAAGAACTAATAGGGGATTGGGTTGATTCCAGTTTAACCTCTAACCTGAACCAACTTGACCCATGTGCACCCCTAATTAGATCTTTGGGGATTAAAGTTGGGCAATGTAGGAAGGAGAGAGTTCTTAGCATCCAAGGAGCCAGAGTAAAAGTGTCTATGTTGGTGCTCTAGTTGTTATAGCCACGATAGGGGAGATCTAGCAATGGTGGTAGAGGAATTTAAAGGGTAAAAATAGCAGTTTAAGCCCGATGGAGTACCGAAGATCTTTGCTTATGTCTTTTCCTCCTTTTTAAGCTAAATGTGTAAACCATGTGAAGATTAAAATAGACTAGATCAAATGGTTCAAGTGGTGGAACCATTTGGTTAAATGGTTAAGCATGGATTTCTAAAAAACTCTAGGTCAACATCTAACCCAACCCATACATATTAACAAGGTGATAGGCCCTGTCCAATCCCAATAGGGTTTGATCCATTTGTCCCATTTTTAAAAATGTATGTTCGGTCTTTGAAATAGTTTGAATCATTTCAACATTTCTACTTTTATAAGAGGTCTAAAATTTAATTTTATATAGCTTTAATATATTCTATTTTCATTTCATATAGTTTTTATCTCATGAATACTCAATTATAGATTTGCTAACTAGTTGGTCCAAAAGCTTTAAGAACACGAAAATAAAAGCAACAATTCATTTTAATATATCTTACTAGTATTTCTCAAATATTTGATAAAATGCGTGCCCTTCTTTATAATCCTCATGGATGCATTACAATATGACTATTTTAGCCATTCCCCATAAACAAGGCGTTATTTATTAAACAATATTTATACACGTCACTCATTTAGTATGTTCTAAAGAAGTAAAGAACCTAATAAAAAAGAAGTTAACAACAAAAATCAAGAGTACTACAAAAGCTTCGAGAGTTTTAAGCAAGATTGGCTAAAACCTGAAGCGGTTCCATGACTTGTACTGGCCAGGTACCGTGCTATAGTTCAATATCACTGGGTTTTAAATACCAATGAGACGCTGGGGCTTTCCACCATGCCAAGGGTCGAGATAGGGAACCATCCCTTGAGTGTTGAGATGGGAGAAATTGGAAAACAGACAAGGATGTGACAGGACATCCACCATCCTAAGTATTAGAATGCGGGATGTCTCGTTCTATCGAAAAACTGGGATAGCCCCATCCCACGGTATTTAAAACCTTGCTTTATTATATTAACATACTATATATAGCAGTATACTAGTTAGGTATTGGGTTCACCTAATCTAGGGATTTCATAAACCAATCTAGAGAAACAGAGAGGGGAGGGAGTGGAGGCACGAGTCTAACATTCTACCAGCATGAGACGACCATTCTACTAGTGGCTATCAAAGAAGGTGGTGGAGGTGGTGGAGCCTATAGAGATCGAGGGTGTTGAGTGTGATCAGTGACAATGGAGGTAAGTGGTAGGGTTGGCACCAAGACCAAGGCAATCAAGGGCACAGGCCTACTGTAGGCATGGATCTAAACTGTTAGATGACATCGAGGGCCTTGAGATAAGGATTGCTAGTGGAGTGGGAGTTCAGCCAATGGATGTGGTGGAGACCAATGATTGTTGTGCCAGAACCGAGGCCCGGACCAGTTGCCCAACGGCACGGGTCGGTATGCACCGTGTCGTTCCATGCTAGGCTCACTGACACAATAGAGGAGGCAGAGAAGAGAGAAAGGGAGAGAGAAAAAGAGAAGGAGAAAAGAGGGAGGAGAGAGGAGGGTGGCAGCATTCAGCGAAGGTCGTCGGGGAGCTGCGTGAAGGGGCGGAGGAGGGGTTCCGCCTTCGGTTCTCCTATTTCGTTCGAAACAGGGTTCCGAAGGAGACCCCTTTTATTTTCAAAATTAAGTGAAGTCGGAAAAATTTGAAAATAAAAAGGACCCCCTCCGAGACCCCTATTTTGAGCGAAACAGGAGAATCGGAGGCAGAGCCCATCCTCTGCCCCTCCACGTGCCTCCCCAACCTCCGCCGGCCGACCACCACCCTCCCTCTCTCTTCCTTCCTCTCCTTCTCCCTCCCTCTCCGTTCTCTCTTTTCCTCTGTTTTTTTCTTCTCCCCCTCCATCACCAGTGTTTCATTTTGGTTGCCGGAACCATCTTGGTCTACCGCCGGTAAGGCTCGGTACATCCGGAACCGGGTGGTTTGGGATGGTTCCACCAACCATGGTGAAGATAATCTTGGAGGCAGAGCAATATGATGATTAGAAGCTCATGCTTTGGAGGTCATCTTTGAGATCATCCAACATGGCTGCAACTAGAGAGAGGTGAGGAGCAAAAGGAGGTTGGATCAAGATGGATGGGGAATGGGATGGGATTTTTCTAAATAGGGGTCAATTCAACCAAGGTGCATCGGGTCAATACTCCCTGAAATGATGGAATTGGTTCCAAGTGATTGGTTAGGAACCTCAAAATGCAAGCATTTGGTCTAAGGGGAATAATCTAATATATTAAGCTAGATCTCAAGCTCCAAAGATTAGACCATTTGGTAGAGCACAAGAATGACCCAGCAGCAAGATGATACAGTGAAACCTTGAATTTGCAAAGTAAGACTAACCTTAGAGCTTTAATTCCCATATCCATGAGGTAGGACCATCTCTCATCATCTTCACTTGGACATTTCTCCAATTCCTTTCTATAATATAGAATATCATCTCGTAAATGACCAGCACCTGCACACCTTTTGAACAATTGGAGCAAATCTGAGGTAAGAACTAGCGGACAAAATATGGAGGAGCATGAAAGGCATGGGATATAATACCCTTACAAGCATAACATAGAAGAGACATATATTGGGCTTCAAAATCAAAGTGGTGCTAAATGAGTCACTTAAATCAAACATCAATATAAAAAGCAAAAAGTATTAATGGAAGCACAAGACCCTTTTCAACTATGGATAAGAAAAAACAAAAAAACACGTAAACATGTGTGCAAGGAAGAATGACATATGACATGTAAGACTTCAACCATCTAAGAGAGGATATTAAACAAAAATGAGTGAAAATACTGAACCTAATATAAGTTTAAACTTGCTAAGTATAGTTGATACATTCTTGATCTGCAGAACCAAGTGGACAAAACTGTATCATTGTCCAACACTTCACAAAATGGCAATAATTTTGTTTAACATGGACAAGGAAAGCTTATCAGAGAACATGAGAAATAAGAATACATGACCAGATAAGGATAATAACCCAAGGAGTGAAAAATTAACAAGTACAGTTTCTTGCAAATTGATGACGGTCAATTATCCATCCTACATGCATAATATTGCATGGGTTCTCAAATGGTAAGTGCAATTTGCAAACAAGCACAGCATAGTCACAGAAAGGTTATTCATATATGTAGGCAAACAGGGTTTACACATAGACAGTTTGGTCAGATGAAGCATACAAACACATACACAAAAAAAAGGAAAAAATGTAAGGAATAGCTTGCTTCTCAAATAACATAATTCATCATGAAATGAACCATGAAATGTCAAGTTTTATATCATGACTCTTCTAATTATTAAAGTTTAAATTTATTATAGGCAATCATTTTCTAATATATGGAAGTACAAGTACCTCTTGAAAATTTGCTTTTTATTGGGAGGTGAAAATTGAAATAGAGTGTGTGAGGAAATAATAATATGCATTGGACAAGAGAAGTAGATATGATGAGGGCAGAACATTGTTAAAGAGACAAGGATGTTAGTCAATGAAGAGAAGAAACTTTAGGTGATAAAATAGTTGAGAAGATTGGATATCTAGCATCCCTAGGACATGAGGAAAAACGGCTGTGGATAGTCGGTAGGTAGTAGGATAGGAGAGTGGCACTGGTGATGGAGGATGGGAGGCCAGACCATGGCTTATCTTCTTATATGAAAAAAATCCTGTACATGGCCAACAAAAACATCATTTAAATGCATTTAAGAAATACTAAACACATGATGGAATCGAAAAAGAATATAACTGTTGTTGAGAAGAGGGTTTAATTATTGTACAAGCTATAAAAATCTAAACAAATTTGGTCTAGTCAGATGCTGTGGACCCATGTAAAATGCATCTTCTTGAACAGTGGGCTAGAAATTCAGATATAAACTATTTCATTGCAGCAAAATTCTAAAAATAATCATAAAATTATTGAATTATTTTACACACTTTCCTTAGTCAAAAGTTTTCCAAACAATTTTCGAGCCTTAAATTTAATCAGAATTTATCAATGTTAATGGTTTCTATGAGTTATCAAAAAATTCCAGTATTAATTCAAGAACAACTTATGAATTACAAATTGATGATGCTATGTGTAACTTGTGATGGTGATATTCTTGCTATAAATATTCTCTCTACCAGGCTTCTTTTTACATGAGCAAATTTATAACCATATTAATTGTGTTTGTATTTCATCCTGAACCTGAGTAGCTGGAATCTTCTACCTAGGGTCACCCACCCTCAGAATCTTTCCAGAACCTTAAAACTGCACCTGCTTGTTAAGGGCTTTCTTACTAAAAAGGTTTCAAATTATCCAACTCCCTGCACCCCCTCCCACACCCACTCCTAATTTTGGCAACTAAGTTCTGAACTTTCTAGGCAAATTCTCCAATTTTTGCCAAATTTTAGATCTTTACCTCTGTAATGTAGACAAATTATTTTTGCATGCCAAGCTTGCAATTTCTATTAGAAGTTAGATACCTCGTGAATTCTGGACTCTACTTTGTTACAGAGCTGACATTTCTTTTATCTTCTAAAATTGTTGTAAGCCCAACACACCCTTAACAAAAGGGTGGCCCATTGTACGAAGCTCCTGCCACTATAGGGTCAGACAAGGGTCAAATGTATGCAGTCTTACCCTCATATCAGGAGAGGTTGTTTCTATGTTTTGAACTTGTGACACCCAAATTACAGCGGAACAACCTTACCATTGAGCCAAGGCTCACCTTCTGCCAAACACAACCATGAGACACCCAATATCTACTCCAGCATTTGGACTACTTAGCACAACTACTCACCTATCTAGCCAATGGGAATGGCAGGAATGAGCAAGGAGGGCAGAGAGTTTGTTTTTTTCTGACTGAGCTCCCTCCCCAAGTTAATGAACTCGTAAGATACAAAGAAGGTTTCTTTTTCATCTTATAGATGAACAGCTTCTTTTTTTTTTCTAAGTGAGATGAATAGTTCCTTCTTCTTGAACAGCCCTCCTCATTCCTCTTCCTTTTTCCATCTTTGTTGCCTTATATGTCAGCTGTCTGCTAAATAGCTTCTCTCTTTCTTAAGTACAGATGAATAGTTCTTTCTTTCTTCCTGCTCTTATTCCTTTTCCTTTTTTCCAACTTTGTTGCCTTAATTGTCTGCTCTGCTTTACTGCCAACACCACCACTTCTTAGAAACAAATAGTTCCATTCTTCTTGCGTGGAGAAGGGACAACCTTTCTTCCTGGCCTTATTCCTCTTTCAAATTCCATCTTTGCTGTCTTTTGTATGCCTTGTTCTCCTCATACTGCTACAATTCCTACCCCTTCGCAGACTCATCCTCCTCTTGCTACTGCTATCACTACCACTACGACTTCTATAATACTACTACTGCTACTACTCCTAGTACTGTTGTTACTGCTACTTTGCCGCTGCTGCTGCTGCTGCTGCTGCTACTGCTGCTAGTAACAGAGTATGGCAAGAGTCAGACGTTAAGAACCTTAATTGAAAGAGTTCTCAAGATGTTCCTTTTATCATTTAAGCTGTTAATTCTCATTTCTAATTATCTCTAACCTACAATTTGTTTAATAGCATATGCTATAAACTTTACCGATGGCCAGACCGAGCGCTTCAATGCCTTTTAAGCATATCTGTAAGTTATCCATGAAAAGAACCATAGAAATACGTTATTTTGCTAGTATTTCAGGTTGATTACCTTTCAATGACAGTGTCAACCTCTTCTTTGCTCTTGGGGCCATAGACCAATACTCTAGTAAGGCTTAGTATGTCACGGTAATCACCCTGTCTGATTTCATCTTCATGAGAAGCTTGATAAGGAAACCTCCCAGCAGGTGATGTTGATACAAAATGTGTTTCCACTGTTTGCTCGGTTGCAAACTTCAAATCAGCACTTAGCCCAAGACAGGTAATAGCCATCGCATATGCAACACCACCAAATCCTGTGTGGGAAACAAAAAGATAATACCTAGCAGATCTGCAGAGAATAACTTCCGTTATATTCCATAACAAAAAGTGGTGAGACAACTTTCCAAAGACAATCATTAATTTGATACATACTCATCTCTACAATACTGGATTGCATCAACATCTGTAGCTAATGCTTCTCTTTCTCTTGTAAATGGTATCCTCTTGTATTCGATATCGTAGCCTCCACCTTTCAAGGCTGCATATACTTCAGTAGGTGTCTGGACATCATCCAGCGTAATGTTTTCCCAATAACCAATCACACTTGACTGATTCGTAGTGAGATTAAATTCTTCTCGATGCAAAAGCATTCGGCCACCTGACTGTGTTACCTCAGCAAATATATCCTCTTTCATCCTCGCTTCCATGTGTTCAACCTGCATAAATCACCAGATGGGAATTGTGAGTATGGTAATGGTTATTGTGGTAGGGGTTTCAGCAATCTACCCACCAATGGGCCGGTGATTCCAACATGTTTAAGTGTATCAACAGGTTGATCAAGTTCTCTGAGAACAAATGGTGTGCCCTTGATGTAAACAACGGCTTCTTCTCTCAGATCTATTACCATAACTTTACGAGCAATATTTGTGTTTGTTGTATCTTTAGCACCTAAATAGGAGAGCACTTCTCTAGCACCATCAATTGTTGGAGTTGCCATGCTATATACAGGGTATGCATCAACCTGAAAGGCAATGTTTTAAGAACTAAGGGCCATGCTGGAAGATGAAAACTTATTATCAACACATAAATTCTCAGAAATATATTCAGTAAAATTACATATTAAAAAGTATTATGCTAATTTTCTTTATAAATGATCAGAGAAGAGAGGGAATTTTAAAGAGATGATCTAAAAGACATAATTGAACACAGATGATCTAATACAGAATGAAATTTTCACAGCAAAGCGGAACACAAAATCATATGAATGCAGCATTTGCATCTCTTAGAAAAAAATGTTTATTGAAAAAGGCCTAAGCAATGTTTGCATCATTTCCTGCCTCAAGTGAAGGCCTTCGTTGCCCAGAATCAAGAGTCTGAGAATGGGTGCAGGTGCAGATGGAAGAAAGTGAATTCTTTAGAAACACTTTTAGTAAAAAAGTGGTCAGGAAGCAGGGGTGGGTTCATGATTCCAGGAAGACTCCAAAGCAGGTGCATTGTCGTAACTAGAAGTTTTGGCTACAAAGGGTGAAGACGTGAAGTATTCTTAAATTGCCTCGAAGTGCACTAAGGAATTCTTTGGATACCTAAATCAGATCAGATGTTTCCTCTTAATCCACTGAATCAAATTAAATTTGGAATCTTGAAGTCCATTTAGATTCTTTAATTGCTGTAGGACCTTGTCCTCTAAACCCTCTTTAAGTCAATCAAATTCAAAACCTAACCATTCTATTTACTTAAACCAAAGAATTTGTTATAACAACTGGTCCTCTGAATCCATAAATCAGGTCAGATTGGATCTGAAAGTCCTCGCATTTTCAAACTCGTCAAGAACATTCAAAGTTTAGAAGATAGTCAATTTACATCCCGTAAATTCAATCATTGGATAGGACAAGTAAACACTTAGTCCTTTAGCCCAATAAATCAAATCAAAGACAGAATCAAGTTCCCTTTAGATTTCTATAACTTAATTTGATTTAACCTTTAAATTGCATCCACTTGCAGAATTAGGGCTGGGACGGAATGAAAATTTCATTTTTCACTCCATTCTGTCATTTTGTTCACACAAAAGAAATCGCATCCCTATTGGAATTAATATTTCCTCAGATAGAGGAATGGCAATTTCATTCCAACACGGAAGGAAGGTCATTTCCAATCATTCGGGAGTGATTTGATACTGTTGGAATGCACCAAATAGCAGCACTGATGATCTAAAAAGAAATAAATGATATCTTTTGTAAAAATACTAACGGCATTTATTGTATAAAATGCGAATAATGATTTGATTAAGTTGAAATTAAAAAATATTACTAAACATTGTAACTATTTATTGGCCAAAGATACATCCTCCAAAACTAATATAAAATTGATCCATTTCCAGAATATAACTGGCTTGGAATCACCATTTTCTTTTCTTGCACTCCATTTCATATCAAACAAGGGAATAGCAATGCCAATACCAATTCCTATCAGGCTATCAGCAAACATCACATTAAAGCCTGGAAAACAGGTCTAATGTAGAAACTAAACATTTTCATCATATTACCAAAATCAAATTGGACTTAGACTTTGCAGGTACTTAGACCCAACCGGACTTCATCATTATTTGCATTGAATCAAAAAATCAGAATCCAAAAGTAAAGTCAAGATTCCTAAAATCAAATACTTAAATATGGAAACTATAAAACTGCAAGTTCGTAGAATACCAAATCAAGTTCTTATGCGACACATGTAACTCATGCAAACTAAATATTAGGCTTTGTTAGATACCTAGGGATCCTTATGGTATACCCCCTTCCCCTTATATTATGTGGCTGAAAGCAAACATATTACTTATCATCTAAAAGAAGATCGAACCCTCAATTTAGCATCTTTTCTTAATACTATTCCAAAATCACAACATTTCACTTGAACATTTAAAATTTTTTCTATGAATTGATATTTTAAAATTTAATTCTCATTTTCCTTGTTGATATAATTAACTAGGCTGAAAATTATTTAGATTTATTTTATACAGGATTTTTTGCATGTATGACTTTATAAATATCTGAAATTGCAAGTATACCCTCAAAAAATTACAATTTGTGTATATACTCTTATAAAATATTCTTTTTACATGTATAACCTTATAAATTTGAAATATCATGCATACCCTTACAATTTACTATAGACTGTACACACTTACCATTATAAATTATTCCTTTTTGTGTATATATCCTCACAAAACTACTATTTGCATGTACACCCTTATAAATTACCCTTTTATTTGCATGTGTGCAAGCAAAAAAAAATAATTTAGAAGGATATGCATGCAAAAAGAAGCAATTTATAAGGGTATACACGTAAAAAAAAAATTTACAAAGGTATACATGCAAAAAGAAATAGTTTATAAGAGTATACACGCAAGTAATAAATTTGAAGGGTTATACATTAAATTTTAGATTTTTATACGAGTATACATGCAAAAAAAATAATTTATCAGGGCATGCATACAAGAAGGCCATATATATAGAGAGAGAAAGCAATACTCACACCACGTAATAGTGCATCTATGGCTCTTCATCAATAATTTTTTTTTACTAGAAGACCTAGAGCTAACTATCAAGCAAGGTTTGTAAAGCAGTACCAGTGATCTACTAATTAGGTACTAAGTCGGTACAGTATGGCCTTGTTGTCTAAACCCTAGATTTTGGAGAGCGAGAGAGAGAGAGAGGGAGGATTTGGCCTAGATTTTGAGTAGGGTTTAGAGTGGAGAAAGGCCCTACTGGTAGCTAGCGAAGCGACGGAGAAGATGGTGATGGTGAACATAGTGGAAGAGAAGGCCGACATCCTACCGGCAACCCATATAAAGGAGCGCATCGGTTGGCTACAGGAGCTTCAAAGCCGAAGGCAAAGATCATCCATGGATGGAGCGAGCAAGCGATCATGAGAGAGAGCAATGGAGAGAGTGCACGTAAGAGGGGCAGGGAGTGAGCAAGTGTTGGGGGCAAGGTACACCGTATCGGCCGAATCGGGTCGTACGAGGCGTACCGTACCATACCGATTCGGTAATCTAAGGATTTCACTCATTTCAGAATGCTTATCATTGAAGGAAAAAGGAGAGCGAGCGGGGGAGGGAGGGAGAGGGAGGGCCGGCGGAGGCCGGCTTTACTTAAAAAATTTAAAATTTTTAAAGTCGCGGCCGGACCCCTGTTTCATTCGAAACAGAAGAACCGGCTGCGACCTTGCCTCCCGCGGCCCTTCACTGGCGTCCGCCACCCTCCACCAGGCTCTCCCCCTCTCCCCCTTCTCTCTCTCTCTTTCTCTCTCCCACAAAACCATGCCCTCGTCGGTATAGGCTCGGCACGGCCCGTACCAACTCGTGCTGCCAAGAAACCGGTACGGTGCCCAGTACCAGTTTCTCCGACCTCGGTTCAGTGCAGTATGTTCCAAACCGGGTGGGTTAGGTCGGTCTTCAAACTTGCTATCAAGACTTTAGGCTATCTAGACACACACTTCAAGAAATAGTTCATGCATGTTTTCCACTAGTTGCAACTGGTTCAAGTAGGTGAGGGAAAAAATATCATTTGATATTTGTTTTGATATCCATGATCTATGATCATACAAGGGCCCTCTTTACCGTTCTATATACATAGAATGTTCTATTTGTATAGACATGATAGACATGTGCATCTAATTTTTCTTGTCCATTAGATCTCAATTCTTCAGTGTGAAATACCGTAGTTTGGTAGCTCGTAAGGCTTATAAACTTGAGGTCACAAATTCAAATCTTGTTGCTGCAACATTGTTTTGTCAAATTATTAGAATTTAGGAGCAATTTTGTTACCTAGCCTTTAATGACCACTTTTCCCTTCCTGGAGGTTATATATTGGTTTGCCACATACACCATATTGCCTAATAATAAGTGCACCATATGATGCCATAAGGAACCGACACTCCATGGCAGATATACTGAGCATCAATACTAGGAAATGACCATCAACATTCTACCAGCACAGTACTAGCAAAAATATGTGGAGCTTGTGGACCAAGCTAGTGAAAATTCACTACAATCCACCCTTGCTCAAAATTGATCATAGAAAGTCAGGAATACTTGATTGAGAGTTTGAGACAATTGACCTATTATTGACCCCATCAAATTGAGGTTAGCTAACTTGACCTAGCGAAACGATGGATTGGGTTTGGATCGAGCACCTGAACTTGGTAATATGTTGGCCAACTGCCTGAAGGAAGAGAAACAGGATATGAAAATTTTGAACTCATTGCGTACTAGAATCTCACATCCAACAAACCAAATAGTACAAAAAATATAGGAAAAGGTCTTCAAAGTCTATCGATCTGGACATCATTATCCCATAATTTTTCAAAACCCACTAGCATGGTCCAACAATCAATAAGCGAAATGACCAACCAAAAGGAAAGCTTTTTATTTTGATCTCATGGCCAAAAAACCTAAGAGACCTAAAAATAAAATAAGGGAGGGATTCATACCACAACCATGTTGTGAGTCCTCATCTCCCTTTTCTCCAATTGCAACTCCCATGTCCAGCTCCCAACTCCAAAAAGAAGCACTCTCAACTAAATAAAAGGATATTTGCCCAAAAAAGGAAAAGGAAAAGAAATGAAGACAACTTCATTTGAAATTTTGAATAGATAATAATTTTAGGTATTATTCATGGCTGCTTTATTTTATCTTGTTATTTGTTATTTATTAGTTGCTTTCTTTTGATATACAAACAGGAATTATATCTTTTCTCCAGCTCCCAACTACCAAAAGAAGCATTCTATCAACTAAAAGAAAAGGAGATTTGCCAAAAAAAAAAAAAGAACGAGATAGAAATAGATTATAAAATTTATTTGAATACAAATGTATCGTATTTTTATCTTGTTACTTGTTATTTATTAGTTGCTTTCTTTTCATATATAAACAGAAGATCGATGTCTTCTAGTTGTTAAAATTTAACTAGGTTGACCCAAGCTTGACCAGGTTGGCTATGGGTTTATATTATTGACCTTCTCAAATCCAAGACAGGTTAGGATAGAATTGAGCATTTGTTGACCCAATCTTACCCCAGTCCACATTTAGTCTTAAGTACCAACACCTAAAGCATGCACGTTGGTATAAAACTTTAGTATAAGCTATCATAAGAAACTCTTAGATAATTGAAGGATCCTGCATTTGACATATGACAGCAATTAACCTAAGCTTGAGCCAAATTGACAACTTCAAGCCTCTTAGATAGCCGCAGAGTTAGGAAGAGAGGAAGAGAGGATTGGGCAAGAGTGAGAGAGATTACTAATTGGTCAAGTTAATTCCATGACACTTGTTTTCCACAACTGCTACCACATTGAGGCCCCATATGCCCTTGTTAAGGTACAATAACAACGAAAGAGCAAGGAGGGGGGCTTCTGGAGGGGAAAAGGCTAGTAACGGTTGGGATTTGAAAGGTTAGGAAAAAGATCCAAGGTTTTGAAAAACAATGGTACAAAGGCATATTGTATTTGTCACATAGCAATGCCGTGCAACCTTGCATCTACTCATGGTTAGCCAGCATAGATGATACCCGGGGTTGATACAAGGTGGTAAGCATGCAATATAGGGTGGCATGGTCATGTTTTCATATCTTGAAAATTTGACATTAGGTTGAGATTAATACAAGCCAAGCTTGATAAAGCCTCGCCTCTTTGCACGTAAGTGGAAGGCTGCGTACATTTGACCCTCCCCGGACCCCTAATGGCGGAAGCCTCATGCACTAGGCCGCCCTTCTTTTAAGCCTGATAAGCCTTGATTTAAGGGCCATAATATTTAACCTTACAAAACCCATTTGTGTTGATGGTCCTTTACTCCTTTATCTCAATGAACCAACATTTACTGCAATTCTCTTTCCATATGATTTAGATGATCTTTCAAATAAAAATTCATCAGCTTCTTCATTTTGTTTCATGTAGCTATAAATCCACTTTGGCAGAAATGACCATGTAAATTCAAAGGCTTTAAAGCTGTCAAGATGTGTGTTGGATCAATTTCTAGAATGTTTAATCCTTAAAGGATAATCAAAATGTGTTATTGTAAATTATGAGGTGTAGTGATTATATTAAGCTTGTATAATGATACTCATATTAGATTCAACCAATAAAACATACCTTGTAAACATGGGGCGTACCCTGGAACCGTATGCGGCTTGAGGTTCGCTGTCCAGGAAAGAAGTACATTTTAAGTATAGATCCTTTTCCTAGAACAGAACCATGGCGGGCTTTGATTATTGCTTCCATTACCACATCGCCATGCTGAGATTCATATAATAACTTAGGTTCCTCCTGGAGACAATAGAACCATATTCATATCCACAGAAAAAAATTAATATCAGACACGACAAAGATTTGAAACAAGATTTTTCGAAATTCATTACCCAACAATGCCATCACATGAACATACACATAAAAGACACTACAAAAGCAGAGAAAGAAACTTACAGGTATTGTAAAAAATTTTCCAGGACGTAATCTTATGCTCCATTTCATTGTCTGAATCTCTGGCCTCCTATGCAGCCAAGTCTTAAAAGAGATCTTAGTTTCACCTTGACCACAGAAACCATCAAATGCTTCGCTTCCAAGATATGCTGAGAAAGCAATTAACTTGAAGTAACGCTCCAAGTATTCAGCACCACGGTTTAAGGCAACCCTCCTCACCCTCGGTTCTACATGTTGCTGATTAATTACCTTCCTGTAATGCAGCACTGCTTGACGTATGTTCTGCAAAGCTGAACATCTATTAATAATAGCATCCAGGACCTCTCTGCACTCAATCCCATTATCAAATAGTCTCGTTATCTTCCGTAACAGAAGGATGTCATTGATTCCAAAAGTGTGTTGTGGCTCCTTAGAGCTTCCAGATTTAACTACATTTAAATTTGGGGAACCATTATCGCATACAGCTTCTTCACCACTTGAGGAGCCAATATCCAACTCTTCATGGTAACTACTAACATCATCCAACTGCATTCTGATAGGTCTCCCATAATCAATTCTAAGCTTTAGGAGGCAGGCTATCACAGTGCCCGTCGTCGTTCTGCCTCGACCCATCTGAAAAGAATAAAATGATCAAAATCAATATTAATTGTGATACATTTACTTAATCAACTAATAGTCCTGTGCCTACATCAAGCGTCAAAAGAAATCCAAGTAACTATAATAACAGGAATTATACCTGGCAATTGAATACAAAAGCTGTATCCTTGGAAGCAAAGGCAATCTTTAGTGCTATTGTGTCAAAATCTGAACTTTTGGGAGCTTTACCATCAGTAATTGGCACACGTGCATATTTAACAGGGAGGCCTTCAGCCTCCAAACATTTGTAGACCTCCAAAGGAGTTTGGATAGATTCAGCATTCACATGTTCCCATGCATCAAATATTTGGCCATCATTAGTTTCATGAATCACCATGATGGCACCACTATAACGCTCTGCCTCCCGTAAAATGTCCTCCTTTAACCGAGCTTCCATTCTCTCCACTCTCTCACGATCAATTCCCTGAACACTCAATGCCTTCATATCATCAGTTTCCCTTTATAGTTTGTTGATGGATGAAGATCACCAAATGCATACATGTCTCAGCAAAACATAATATCATATAATTGCAGTAGAATTGCAGAATGACGAGATGATGGTTTTCAAAGGGGAAAATCAAAAAATATATGACAGATGCCCTCTCCAATTCTAGAAATCAGGCTGTCTCAAACCTTAAGCTCAAGGATATAATTTGTATTCTTCTATAAAACAAGCAAAAAAAGATTGAAATTTACATAAAACAACATGAAATGAGTTTAAGAAAAATTACCGTATACTCTAGCATGTTCTTGTATGGCCTTTCCACCTCACGCAGTACGAACGGCTTACCATTTATATAGATAACTGGCTCTTCTCTCATATTGTGCCACAAAACCGGACGTCGACCCTTCTTACGACTTATATTCTGAATGACAGCTCGAATACCATCAATTGTGGGGTTTGCAACACCATAAACTGGAAATCCAGGAACTTCTCGAAAATTAGGAGCACCCTCCACTCTCTCTGGCAAACTAAGATTCTGACAGCCAGGACAATGATCACTTTTTAAGACGGTCTGACTTCCAAGAACTTCTCCATTCCTCATAGCAGCAACCACACCCATTTCGTATGGACGGCCATCAGCAGATTCAGCAATTTTCATTAAAGAAGGTTTCAAGCTTGAATAGCCAAGCGCACCCATTGGGTCTCTCCTCAGCAACCTAGATGAAGATTATGAGCATTACATAGTCAAAACACAAAATGTCCCATCATAGAAGAAATAAATCGCTGGTATAGGCGGATGAAAATTGAATATAACGCAAGCTGAACTGGAAAGTGTAAACATGATTCTCGTAACTGGTCTACCCAAATGCAATTGATAGAATAAGGGTTCCAAGAAAAAGTAGTTACATAATACAACACATTAAATTTGTAATGGACTAGAAAAAAGTAAATACCCTATCTGCAAGCATGCCATTTTGTAGCACTTTTGCTTTCAGATTTAAACTTCAGAACTTAATAGGCCTGAGCAAACTAAATGAGGCCATTTAGTAAGGTTGGATCATGTGCATATACTATTCTAGTTTTGAAGGTTTTGCAATTTGCAGCCTAAAAAGAAACTTATAAACATATCTCTGAATTTTACCTGCGAAGTATGCTATAAAGTTCAGGCCTTGCTCTCATCCAATCAGAAAAACTTATTCGGTCCGACGACGTGTTGCGAAGAGCAGCTCTCTCAGAGTGAACATAAACAGCAAAGCAGATGAGAAAGTAGTAACGTTCCAAATACTCAACAAAGAACGAAAGTGATGCCTCTCTCTTCATCTCATCTGGTTGGCGAAGGATACTACTGCGATAAGTAGCTATAGCTTCACGCAAGTTCTGTTGAACAGAATGTAAAGTAAGCTTTTCAGAAGATTTCTTATTCTTCTTTATGTAAATAAGCTGCGATCAGAGCTCAAGATTGAAGATGCTAACCTAGGGACCATTTACAGATACAAGCACTAAATAAAAATTAGACAATTATTTGTGAATGCAAATTATAGGCAAGCAGGTACCTGCATAGAGTCACATTGATCGATGACTTTATCGACTTGCTTTTTACCCTCTACTCCACCCTGCAAGAAAGATGCCTAAAAATATTAAATTCTGTATTCTTGAGTGATAAGCTCGAGAAGCTAAAGGAAGATAAATACGATGTTTTACCTCTAAGACACGAATTAAGCTTCTTATGACAGCATATTCACCCCTACGTACTGCCTCCTCAGAGTTTGGTATATTATCAGTAACGTCATTTCCAGCCCCAAAGACCTTCCCAATTGAATTTGTCCTTGGAATACCTATTTGGCCCAAGTATAATATAAGTTTAATTTCTGCACCAACAAGATAAGAACTTTTGAAAAAAAAAACATGCATCAAAGAAAAACAATATTGGTTTCCATGATCAGATAGGATATTTAGCAAGTTACCCTAATAACTGGATCATTTCTGATCCACCGAGATTCAAAAAAGGTCATATAATAATTAATTTCTGTTAAAACTCTTTGACACAGATTTACATCTGGCCATGTGACTTGTTTTAACATTAGGCTGTTATGATAAACTCTCAAAGGTCATATGACCTGCTAAGGTGCCCATGGAGCAGAAATGCTGACAAGTCATTTAGAAAGTGAAAAGCATTACCTGAAGCTCCTATGCGATTGAGATAAACCAAAGTAGCTATCACCATTCCAGTAGTTGTCCTTCCCCGACCCATCTGACAGTTAAAAACTATTTCGATATCTAGGTCAACCTGAGAGATTCTATGTACCTGTAACAAATAAAGTATTATGTCATCCAAACAAGACCTTGGGTGTATAACATCTTTTCTAAAACTGATTGAATGCCAGCTTATCATCCAATAAGTGCACATAACATCAGAATGATAAGAAACATAAGACACAATCCTAACCAAGTAAAATCTTTTCCACATGGTACAGGTCAGCTATTTGTACCAGGCCTGCTTAAGTCTAGTCTATAAAGGACCTCTCTAGCTTTCATTGCATACAACTTGTCACATGGCCTATCAAGCAAGGTTTAAGAGATAGGCCATGCTGGCTCCATGTCAAAAAGGTACCAGCACACCCCAAATGGGGAAAACAAGGCCCAAACATCCCTAACTGCAGCAGATCAGCACAGGTCTGTTGCAAATTAAGCCCAAATCAGTTGGTACCAACCAGTACCCAGCTGGACACTTCAGAGGGGCCTTTTTTCCCACCAACTGGAGGTGGAAACAACAACAGGGATTGGAGGTGAGAAAAATGAAAAATCACACATTTGGAGCTTTAATTGCAGGATTTTGGACTACAAACAAGCTTCCAGTTAGAAAGTGGCCTCACTCCCCTTTTTCCATTTTCTTTTAAACAAAACCATAAATAAAGGGAAAATTGAAGAAATTAGGTAGGAATTATATTATATAGATAGTGTATGAGCACCAGATTCATGCCCTTTAGCATGAATCCCAGATTAAAAGCAAAGAAATTGGGAGTTCTGGGTTGAGCACCAAAATCTTCCCCAAACTTCATGCACATCAAAAAATAACCCCAGCAAATTGTGTTTATTTGTTTTATCACCGAATATGTTGTCAAGTAGATGCCATCTACAACCCTAGCAGAATTTTTTTAATTTGATCTTTTTTTAAAGTTAATATTTGTATATAATAATTTTGAACAAGGAATGCCGTATCGGTCGGTACCTGTGCATACCGACCGTAGCGTACCAGTACTAAACTGGTATGTAGTATAAGGGGCATACTAAGTGTCGGTACACTCAATCGGCCTTTGTACCAAGCATACCTACAATAATAGATTGGTACAGATATAGAGTCCAGTACCGAGACGACATACCTTTTTTAGAAATTTAAATGGCTAAGTTTTCAAGAAAATATAGTAGCATGTTTGCACTAGCTATGTGCACATGCTACCAAAATGAGGCAGTACTCAAACCCATTGTTCGTGACATGTGGAATTTATAACTCACTCATGCCCAGGACCTACTGCAGTATATGGAGCAAATGAGACAATAACAAGTGATACCACAAGTACGACACTCCAACAGTACCACCTCTACCAAGTCCACAACATTAGGATAGTACCTGATGAAGATATATTTGACCCATTAGGTCCTTGATGTGGCAATATGGTGAGGGGCTACCTTCCTAATCTCAAAAATATGGTTCTTGCTCCTTAATAGTGGGGTAAATATATTTGTTATTTATTCATTTGTCAAAACAAGTGCTAATGGTAGATTATTTCATCTAAAATGTTGATCATATCTAGTATCATACATCAAATTTACTCATTTCTAGTAATTACATTTCAATTGTTAACGCACAACTATAGTTTTTCAATAGAGTTTTAATTGTGAGTTATGTGAAACCATATATTAAACTAGCAACAAAAAACAATAGCATATAGTTTAAGATGGTTATGGTGTTTAAATCAATACACCTACCATATTTATACTAAAATATAGCATTGAAATAATACAAAAGAGAGAAGCTCAAAAACTAAACAAATTTAGAGCCAAAAGAGGTTGTAATGAAATTGTACTTTTTGATACCATATTCCTCAATATTGAATCTTTGCTAGCAGGGAATCTAAATTCCAATTGGTTCTCAATTGCTTTGCTTTTCTTTACTAATCTAGGGAAATATGACCTCAAGTCTTTCCTGTTATCAGTATGAAGGATAGCAAAACTAGTACCGACAGTTGTGCTGGCCAACAATCAATACAATATACTACTAGTCCGTGCCATATCGAACTGTAGTGTACCAGGACCACTATGAAGGAGAGGAAGAGGGCTGAAGAGGAAGGAGAGGAAGAGGGCTGAAGAGGAAGGAGAGAGAGGGGACGCCTCACCTAGAGACAAGATTTGCCATCTCGGTATCGGACTCCATACTAGTACCATCCTATTACAGTGTTGGTACACGGTATGGTACGAGATGGTGGGGCATACCGAGTGTCAGTACGATACGAGAGTGCATAATAGTTTGATACCGATATGGTACGGTATGCCCATATGAAACAGTACCGACCGATATGGCAAACCTTGCCTGGAGGTATGAATCGATTCATAAATGTATCTCCCAAGTACGGAGATCATAACCAGAAAGGACGGGGATCAAAAAAAAAACTGGGAGGAGCAAGCATCGACGGTAGCAACTGGAGGAGGGAGAGAGGCGAGGGTTCAAAAGCCTCGGATTCTTGGCACTCTCGACTAGGGCTTGAGGGAGAGAAGAGGAGGGAGAACCATTGATTCTTGGTAAAGAAATCCTCGATTTCTTATCGACAGCGAGAGAAAGAGAGGGGGGTTGGAGGAGAAGGGGTTGGAGGAAGAAGGATCCATAATGTGGGGTTCGAAGGGTTTCGAAGGACGCAAGGGGGGTGCAATCGCAAGCAAATTGAGCGTTGCAGGAGGCAAAGGGGCCAAAGGAAGAGGAATCTGCAATTGCAACCCGAAGGGGGGGGGGGGGGGGGAGGGAGGAGGGGCAGCATAGGCGTTCATGAGCGGATCAAGCAGATCTCAAACAAGAGGGTGGGGGGCCTTTTAATGGGTTCAACCTCTTAACAAAACGAACTGTTTTAGTTTTCTGTCGATTTGATTCATTATGCCCCGAATCAAACAATTCGAGGTGGTATGGCAAACCTTGATCCCTATGACATAGCCAAGTAAGGGGATGGAAAACCTTGATAAGCATAGTGTGTTATAAACACAACAATGAGTATGCATGCACATAGTACAAATATACGTATGTGCTTTATATAAGAAATCTTTTAATAAGCAAGACCTTAAGGAGTGCTATACTTCAAATCAGTAATTAAAAATATATAACATAACTACAAACCAAGGAATATTGAACCATGCCGAGCAGGCTGGTTCGGAGCACCCATTCACTCATGCTCCCATCGCCCTCCCCCAAGGTCCGCCGTACCGACCGTACCAACGTACCGGTGGATGTCGGTACCAATTTGAACCGGTACCGAATCGGTATCACAGATTCGGCTTGATCCACACATCCAAAAGCTCCAAAAAAATTTGGAACCGGTACGAGCCAGTACGGTTGGCCGGTTCGGGTCAGTACCGATTTTTAATACCAAACCATACCGGTCAGATCTAGTACCGGTTCGGTACGAGCTGAATCAGCCGGTACGGGTCGGTTCAGCATTCCTTGATACAAAATCGAACCAGTCAATTATTGGCATGGTTCATGCTACAAATTCAAAATGGGCACCAGTTTAAGGTTTAGGGCTTCATTTCTTCCTTTCCTCACCCATTCACTCATGCTCCCATCGCCCTCCCCCATCTCGCCGACTGATGACCGTCCTAGTACACCGACCATCTCCCTCCCTCTCCCTCTTTCTTTAACCCCTACTTTAAGGGAACTTGATTGTCCCAAGAGACGGAGCATCACATCACTAGGACGCCAGCCAAGACCACCACGACTTTAAAAGAGAAGACCCACATGTTGCTGCTCAAGCTCCGATAACCCACTGTGGCCATCCATTACAACCTGTGAGAGCTTACAGCCGTCCAATTCCTCTCTCTCTCTCTCCCTCCCTACCTCCCTCTCCTTCATCTCCCCCCCTCTCTCTAAACCCCTCCCTTTTCACAGTGCGGTGTTCTTGGCACATCTTTGTTTCGAACCAATCCCCAACTCTCTCCCCTTTTTTTTTATTTTCGAATTTTAAATTGAAGTCAGCAAACATATGCCGGCTTCATTTCAAAATTTGAAAATAATAAAAAATGTCTGAAATGGACCAAAACGAAATGGTACCGGTACCTGTACTAGACCATTCCACTGGGCAACTGGTACAGATCCGATACAGCCAGCCTTGCTGCAAACCTATTTTTAATTTTTGATATTAAAGTCAGTCTCTGCATCATTCATTTCCATCTTTTGGTTTTGTTTTTTCTCTATGAGAAACAAAAGAGGTTGTATGTATCGAGTAAATATTGGAAAAAAGGCCGGACAGTTGTCCCAACCATACATGCTTACTTTCATGTGCATCACCAAGGCCTAATGGCCTAAAAAGCTTGCATTGATATGAATGTTTGGTGATCCTTTTTTTCTGTGTTCCCACATGTTGCATGTGCAGAATTAAAGCTAACATGGACATAAAAAACAATCTTGTCCCATATGTTAATTGCAAGATTTTTGAGTTCAAATTTTCCCCTAATTCATATCCTAGGAGAACCCCATGATTTGGAGAATGCTTTTATGAATAATTCTTTTATTCTTTCCACTTCCTTTTCTGTGGAATCTTTAAGGATCCATGCCTTATCAAATCAATATGGGGAAAGCTTTCTAGATCCTGCATTATGCCCAGATCTAGTCCAAGGACAAGCCCTCTGAATTGGATAGTGCCTTCAATATTTTTTCTTACTTTCATGTGAGTCTTCTTCGCTCTCACTTCACTTTACCAATTCTTCGTCCTAGACTGAGACTTTCTCTAATGAGGCAATGACTAGCTTTCATTGCACATCACAAGACCGTCTGAAATTTTTATGTTTTTGTCAGTTCTACTTCTAACCTCCCTACAGCAGATATTCTAAGTTCTAATCGAGCTTTGATAGTTTATGATTAAAGTGGACACATTTATCTTCATGCCATTGTAAACGGTCATAACAAGCAACAACATCACTAAGATAAGTCCAAGAAGTTCAATTCCAAGATCTACAAAGAACTTGAGTTGTGATCTGATCACTATTATCTGGCATTTTTGAAAGCTTCCTTTTAGACTTTTTGACTATTGTAGGCTATAAGCTGCAGATCAAGTATGATTGTTGAGAACAAGAGTTCATTGACAAATCTGGCAAAATCAGGCAAAGGTGACACAAGTTGGCTCCTAAATAGAGCTTTTATATGTGGATGTGGTGATTCAAAACAACAGCATTTCTTAAGTTATATATATTACAGGTCTAGTCATTGTAAAGTTGACCAAAACAATAAATTGGTACAATCTTTCGATCAAATGGGCAATGAAGATAAAAATGTAAAGTTTCTAAATATATGTAACTACAGATTGATATATGGAAGCAATGTGTGGAGGATGAAAAGAATATATGGATATGAAGAGGGACAAAAAGTGGGTCCAAGATCATGGTATGCCTCCAGAAACAGGAGATAGTTTCTGTAATTGAGGTGTTTTAATCAGTCTATCAAGTCATCAACATTCCTATCATGCTATAATTCCTACAGCCTGATGCTCTGCCCAATACTGAATGGCCCTACTCATGTTAGGAAATTGCCTCTTCTATCTCATTAACATGCAACAACCATAGGAAATTGCCTCCTCTATCTCATTAACATATAACAACCATACAACAACCAGGTACATGTTCACTTAATTCAATCCAACATTTGCCGTCTCCATACCAGACCCCGTACCGATGCCACATTAGCACAGTGTCGGTACGGTACAGTACGAAATTTTTTGGTGTACCGAATGTCAGTATGCCATCCATACCGGTACCGAACCGATACGGTACATCCCGTACTGCCTGGTTTGGGCTAGTACGGCGAACCTTGATCCAATCTATGAGCATTCTTTTGGGCACTCATTCAACCATCCTAAGATATCAACACTAGCAACAATATATAACCAAAACCTGTTTACTTTTTCCTTATACTAAAATATATACAATATGCAGTATCAACATATAAACAAGTTGTATAAGCATGTTTATATTGCAAACTGCAAAATCACCAAAGGCATGACATAGGCGAGCAAGTTTCATGTCAACTCAAACAAACATAAACCACAGATATTTATGATCGTTAAAAAAAAAAAGAGAGTAGGAGACGTACAAACAAACAGAAAAAATTTTAACCATAGTATGCCATACCGGCCCGTACCAGCCGGTACGGGCCGATACGAACCGGTCCGGGTTGGGACCGGTACCAGATCAGCGTGGAATCTGATACCGGAAGCTTTTCATTGGAAAACCGGCCGGTACGACTGCACAGGAGCGGTATGGATCGGTACGGGACCGGTACGTACCGATCCGAGCCGCCACCGGTACGCCGACCGGTACCGATACGGCGGACCTTGATTTTAACAATATGTAAAAGTACAATAAAATACAAGAGATTTGAAAAATTAGGGGTATGGGTCTTCGAGTGTTTGGCAAGACAAGACCTTGTAAGCTGGATGATTAATGCCAGTTAACCAAATTTCTGAAGTATAAAATCCCAACATTCGAGTTTTCATTAAAAGCTATAAGATGATCATAAAGGACAATGAATCATTTTCATGTCTTGAACTACTATTATGGGCCTGGACCTTACACATCAGTAAGAGATCATGTTTTGTCCATCTTTTAATTTGGACTTCTTTCGAGTGTTCTAGAGTGGTATAACATACTTATGCCATTAGAAAGAAGGTTGCAAAATGAACCAAGCTGAGTTGAATACTGAGCAGCTCTCAAGTCCTTGTATTAGGTGGTAATCAAACTCGAGCCTAGGTTGAGAACATATACTTAGATAAGGTTTAAAGAAAACAAGCTTCAACAAACTTTCATCAAGCTGAGCCAGGCCTCTATCTATTTTTGCAAACCCAAGGTGTTCAGGTTCAGCTAACTTTTGAGCCAAGCTCTAAAAGCTGTTTAAAATTTTGACTAGTTTCCTAGTTGAAAAAACTCAAACGAGCGCGGTGCTGAGCTGAGACTAAGTCACTAAACTGTTCATCAACAGTTTCGCTCTATCCTTTTCTTTCTGATTGTGCGCAAGCTTGTACAATTGCGTATTTCTATAACACAAATTGGAGGGTTAAAAAATAAATATCCAAAAAAAAAGATGAACAAACTAACCAAATCATCAAAATCCCCTTCTTTCGGGGATTTCTCATCTGTAATAGGAACCCGCTCATAGTCAACAAGGTATCCTTCTTCCTGTAGTTCTTCATAAACCTAACAGAACTTATACTGATCAGTAAACTTAGAGTATTCAGAAATATGCAGGTGACGACTCATTCTAATAGCCATCTTCCAGGTAAAAGGACTGGCATCAACAGTTATACCTCCAGTGGTGTTTTAACAGAATCATGCATCACAGGTTCCCACTGGTCCACCATCTGACCATCTGGCAGTTCATCAGTTACAAGGATTTTATTTCCATACCTGCTAAGTCAAATTAGCAAATAAGAAATGCCTCTTACAACCATTTTCTAATAGCCAGTTAAAGATAAATGTTACATATGTAATTATACCGCGTGGATTCCAGTAGGATGTCTTCTTTTAGGCGAAATTCCATTTGTTCAACTCTAGCCCTGTTGATTCCCTAAATTGACATGGAGAAGTAATTTCAAAAATATGAATCAAATGAAAAATTAAGGAACTCGTAGTAATATGAAGAATACAGGTAAGACATCAATACATGATGAGTTGTTTTAAATTTGTAAGCTTCTTATAATTTAATTAAGAAAATGTCACTTTCTTCACCTGGACAAATTGAAACAGGGAAACAAATCAATATTAGAAAAAAGAATAGCATGAAGATGAAATTTCCACAAGTTATGCCCATGAAAGTAAAGCATAATAAAACTCACCCAACAAGCCTACTTAGATTTATTTGTGTCAGTTACATGAATCAAGGTATAATCTCACAAAGTTAGAAAATATTTTAAGACCAACTCTTGGACTGACAAGGATTCCATGAAATAAAAAGTAGGTAATAATAGAATGAGAAACAAAGGGATGAAAGAAACCTGGTCCCTCACCAGCAACAAATTTATAGCGCTGGCCACCTCAACACAAAATGGAAATCAATACTCCTAGAAACTCTTATACGGATCAATATCCAAAGATTTCCCATAAAAGAGGAGAGCTCCACAAGGATTTTCACTTATACTACTTTGAATCAAGAACCGACATTCTTATCCAAACTGGAGCTATCTTGAAGTCAGTTGTTTTTGGATTAAAAGTTTCGTACTCTCAGACCTTCAGTCATATGTATCAGAGAGTGCATCTACTTCCATTGCACATGGTTGTCTTACTTAACACCATCAAGAGTTTTTTTCTTCCTCTGAACCATGAACAGGTAAACCCCTTCAGACAAGTCTCAATGAAAAGACTTTCCATATTTCACCATCTAACCCAAAAAGTTTTTAAGCATACTAATGCCAACAGCAACTCCACGTAGTCTTCTAGGAAATGCATGCTCAAAATCTCTTCTGCCAACCTCAAGAATTTCTGTCTCAGCTATTAATTTCTCACCATAGCACTATTTATATTGGTCCCTTACCGCTTCATCAATCACCACATATCCACAAGCTGCATCCCGATTACCACACTCAAACAGGTTTTGCTAATTCAAAAAATACTCTGAGAGGCCAATGTCTCCAATGTCAGCAGCATTTGATATCTGAGCAGAAGATTCTTCTCCATGTTTCTTCAACCAATAAAATGGCTAGAAGTTTGGACTGCTTGATTTTTGTTGATAAATTGACCTCCAAGTCCAAATTGTATTCAAATACAGCCATAAGACATGGACATCAACCCAAAGGATGCCGACGTATCATTCGCTTATATTGCAAAAATCTCATTCTCAAGATCATCTAGATTCCTCCAAGAAGTTTGGTCCACAATTGAGTCTTCAAGATCTGATGACAGAGGCACATGTAGGATTTTTCATATTGTCACTAGTTGGTTGTTCTGGTGCCTCCAACCAATAACCATTAAGCTTTTGATAACTTGGTTAATAGTGTTTGCCAAGGAATATTCATCAATTGGAAATTGTTTTAACATTGCATCTTTAAATTATTCACTCTTCTCAACTGGTTTCTCCAAATCTGATGCATCTTCCATTACAATCTCTTGATCTGAAGGATTGCCGCTCATATTTATTTATTTTCATTTTTCTTTTTTATTTATTTATGGCCACACCGAGGATGGAATCTTTGCAATACCAAACTGAGGAGACTATTGTGTCCTCGGTTGCAATATTTTCAGACTTTCATTTGTGCAAACACATTATTGAATGCCTGGGGTTGTTAAATATGATCGCAAAATAGCTTTGCCTGATGTTAGATCATTTCTAACACTTGTCATTCATCATGCATCTGGCCAAAAACCTTCATCTCGTATTTGGCATGCTGAAGCCCATTCATCTTCAACTTAACTCTTTATGTCATCTATCAATTGGTCAATCCTGATAGTTATTAACTTTAAAGCATCATATATGAACAGTATCATGCATTTTCCTCGAAACAACATATTCTATTTCATATACTTAATTTTGTAGATACATTTGTTGCTCCGAGCAACACTTACTAATTCTATTCCTTGTAGAACTTCGTCCTCGTCACTTTACATGCACTCAATTCTCAAGTCTTCGGAGTCCAGTCTGTAAATAGGCAAACAACTCTTTCCAGTCTCTTTAGAACTTTTACCAATTCTTTCTTACAACATTTAAAGGTGTAGATGGCTGATGGAGGGCATGTAATTTAAAGGTTATATTATCCGATTATCGTTATGCAAATATTTAAGAAACCATTCAGTGATCGTATAGTACCATGGCATTCTCAAATAAAAAAGTCCATTGTTTAGAAACTTGATGCTTCTGTATCAATTCCATCTTCAATAGCCTAGTCATTCTAGAGGGTTGTCAATTCAAAAAGAATGATAGATCTAGATCTTCTCTTAGAAAATTCCTGGTAATGCTCATTTTTTATTATTTCATTCTAATATACAAGGAACTCTTAGAGTTCCAACTTCCAAAGACCTGGGTATATATTATGAAATATTTTGTTAGTGAATTTCTAGGCTAACATAATTTTGTATGAGAAATTATTGTAAGATAGTTATTTTTTGAGACCCTTTTTCCCTTCATTAACTTAACTTGAAAGTATGAAAATTCAACTCTAGTAATGTGCTAAAGTACATGTCTTCTACTTTTTAACCATGTTTAAATATTCTGGTATTATTTGCCACAAGGTCCACCGTACCGGGTCCGGTAGGCGTACCGGTTGCCTACCGGACCGGTACGGGCCGGTTCGTACCGTGCTCCGGGCGGTACGAACCGGGAAGCTCTTCCCCGCCGGAACCGGGGAAGAAGAAGAGAACCAGAGGGAGCGCGGGGAAGAGAGGGAGCGAGCCCACCTTTGGCCGCCATCAGAGAGCCGCGGAGGGGCGTCGGAGGCCGGTGGGGGGCGGCGGAGGCCGGCGGGGGGCGGGGGAGCCCGCGGGGGCGCTGCGGAGGCCGCGGCCGCGGCCGCGTCACTGTTTCGAAAGAAACAGGGGCCGCGGCCGCGGCCGCGTCACTGTTCCGATTTGCCGACTTCACTTAAAATCCCCAAATTAAAAAACGCGGCCGCGTCCCCTGTTTCTTTCGAAACAGTGGATGCGGCCGCGGCCGCGGCCTCCGCAGCGCCCCCACGGGCTCCCCCGCCCCCCGCCGGCCTCCGCCGCCCCCCACCGGCCTCCGACGCCCCTCCGCGGTTGTCCGATGGCGGCCGAAGGTGGGTTCCCTCCCTCTCTTCCCCGCGCTCCCTCTTTTTCTCCTCGTCTTCTTCGTCTCCGGCAAGAAACCGGCCTGTACCGGTTTCCACGGCTCCGCCGTACCGGTAGCTGGCCGGACCGGTTTGTACCGGCCGGTACGGGCCGGTTCGGCATACGCTGATTTGCCAGATCATTCTTCCCTCTTGTCAACAAAAGAATGGTGTAGCTATACAAAAGCACCATATCCTGGTACAAAATTTCAGGATGCTAATGTTAATAAGAAATGTTCCTCAGAGTTACAAAGCAATTCTTAGTGCCTATTAGCTCGTGTCTTAAATTTCTTGATGTACTTGATGGGACATCAATTTAAAGGAACATGTTCCCTCGCATATGCTTTATCATCTTTCACCATAGATGTTCAAATGTATTCTGTAGAATTAATCCTGTAGGCTAATTTCACCATTCTATCATAAACACACAAATGATCATCCCTAAGCATATCCCTTTGGGGAAGGGGTGATTCCTTAAAACATGGTCAAGAGACCACATTCTATTGGAAATGACCAGGGGAAGCCAACCAACCCATCTGGGTCTGGTTGAAGGCTCTTGGTATGAACTCCATCCTCTGACGATGGAATTTCTGTTTCCAAGCTTTAATGTCTTCCATTGTGTTTAAGATGGGCTACAGAGGGGATTACAACAAGTTTAGCAAGATTATCTCAACTCACTACCTTGTCAAGTCAAATGATCTCAAACAAGTCCAAGACCTTTTCATGGCTTTAGCTTCAGCTGAGTCCAAGCCCTGGAATAGTTAAAGTGACATGTATTTCCTGACATCATATTAACTGATGCCCCAAGGCCAGCTAGAATTCAAATTATGCCTACAGCCTTCACAATATAGTTTACAGTAAACTTGATATGGTGGATAACACCTTATTTTTTGCATTAATATGATTCATCCTGACAATTGTGAGCTTCTAGTAGCATATTAGTTGGCTATATTAACTCATTATGGAGCATTGCAAGAACCAGAGCCCATGTAGGGTCTTCTGCACTTTATACTATTTTTGCATCTGTCTCTTTCTACCTTCTCTCTATGATTTTTTTTAATTATTACTTGACATGACTCAAGGATGGATGGATCACTATTGGTACACTCTAAAAAAAATCAAACTAGATACAAAGTTTCTAGACGAAAGTACGAAACAAATGAAGCTTTGCATGGTGTTGCTTTGTTGTCTATTTACATACTGGAAGCAGATTGTGACACATAATTTCAGAAAGAAAAAGCGTTAAGATTTTCAACTATCCACAAATATGGATTAGTCCTAGCTCTCATATCATGATGTAATCCTCAATTTATAAAATGAATTGCAATTTTAAAACTGCCATATGGTTTAATATTATTTGAACAAGACTGTCAAGATATCAAGTTTCTATAACTAACTCACTCCACTACCTTTGTATAAGAAACATCCGATAGTATAAGTCTAAAAGGCAGATGTATAACGCCAGAAGCATGTATTCTTAGCTTTCTTTTAATATTTACTTACACAAGCTGCTGATGGAACAAGCAGAACATTAATTGTACATGAAAAATAGTCAAACAGGTAGTTACTTGAATGAAGTATAATAATAACAAACAAGAAGTCATTACAAAAGATGAAAATTATGTTGATGCTAAAATGAGATCTACTCTCAACAGACCGTATACTCTAGATTGGAAAAGGGCCTTTCAACATCTCGTAGAACAAAAGGACGGCCGTTGATGTAAACTACCTGCATTCAACAATTTAAAAAAAGCAAATAGTTATCCACTAGTGTGAACACATAAAGATTGGGTAGCATTCCTAAAATCGAGCAGACTAAGTACAATTTATTCGATCCAAAGATATATGTTCTTTGTTTCATACATAACTAGTTTTCAATAACAAAATAATCTTACAGGTTCTTCTCGGAGGTTGTGCCATAGCACTCTTTTTTGCTTCCCATTCCTTTTTGCCCCAATGTGATTTAGTACATTCCTTATACCATCAATGGTAGGTATCGCGACACCATGAACATGCAAGGAGCCAGCCTAAACAAAGTGGAGATGACCTTAAACAACTAATTGAATAATCATAAGTAATAAAATAAAGCATATAGAATGTGCTTTATCATAAGTAATAAAGCATATAGGACAAATGTGCATGAAAAAGTAGTAAGCCTCGAAATAAAAATGTTACTTCTCAATTAGGCAGAGATGTATAGCACGCAATGTCATGTTGTACAAGTCAAATAACAGAGAAGGTTATAAGGCTAAAGGTAGAATATGTTGCCTTAATATACATTCAAAAAAGAAAAAGGTGAAACATTGCTTCCTAATATTTCTTTTGTTAGAATGCATGACGTTATCTGCATTGATGCATATGATATAATACCTCCTCATGTACAACATAACTTATTCTTTAATATTTTCATGGTGCAACATAATTGTAATTATTTTTTCGATTTGCAGCAACATATTAAACATGTCATCCTTCTGCCTTGTACTAAAGAACATCTCCATGGCTTTAAACAATTCCAAGGTCAAAGCATGCTAAATAGAGGTACAATGATTAACTAAATGTAGGAGGTACTAGAGTTAGTTGCTTGATGTTACTCACTTTTTCAAAGTTATAATTAAGGTTATCTACAATGAAGTTCTAAAGAGACAAACTAGTTGTTTAAGCATAAATTAAAAGCTCAAAAGGCTATTTGTACTCAACTCAACTAAGTCCCAAACTAGGTGGGGTCGGCTACATGAATCCTTTTCCTCCATTTTCCTCTATTTAGGGTCACATTCTAAATGATGTAGAGATATTAAGTTCTTCTTTACTACTTCATCCCAAGAGATTTTCAATCTACCTCTACGTCTCTTTCGTTTTACATGTATCAAAATACTCTTTCATACTGTTGCATTCCTCAGCCTACATTGTACATGTGCAAACTCCTCGACCTATGTCGTAAATGTCCAAACCATCTAAGTCTTCATTCTCTCAATTTGTCTGAACTCTTTAAGCTTGCCTTCATTTTCCCCTTTCTTTAATTTTATATCTATTTACGAGTCGAATAACACTGCTTACAGATAGATCTTTCTTGAAGGTGTTGGTTAACCCTGATAACTTTCTTGCAATTTTCAGATACCAAGTATTTAAAACAAGTTCTATTTTCATTTTGTTGATAGACGTGGTGGGATCCATGAAATGATTTTCTTCTTTTAACATGTGGACTCTATCAAAACCCCTATCATTCTCTAGACCTTCTCTTTCTCTAGATGACCTAAATCAGATTTTTGGCTTCAAGTAAAATGAATCTTGGTTTATGCACTATATCATGATTTCCAAGCTGGAAGAAAATACAAAAAACTTACACATCTAGCTGTATAACATAATAGTTTGAACATGGTTTGTCGTACTGCCTCACACCGCCCGATATGGGGCGTGTCGTACTGTCCGCAATAAAACTAGTACGAAACTTAACTTCAAGTCGGTACAAGCCCCGTACCGTCAGTATCGAGGCATATTGCCCCGTACCGGCAGTATCGACCTATACCGAGACGTGAGACGTACCGAGGTGCGTAGCGGTCCGTACCGAGATGTACCGACCTGTATCAAGGTGTACTAAGATAAAAATTAAGAAAATTCATTGGAAAACTATTTTGAAACAGGTGTGTATCGTACTATACCATACCATATCGACAAGGTACCGATACGATATCCAGTACCAAGATTATAGACCTTGGGTTTGAACCTTTAACTAAACCAGCGAGCTTAATCCCATCTAAAAAGGTGGGAATATATTTGTATCTCCTCAAAAAATTATATATAAAAAGCTAATGAATGTGCTGGATACTAATTTCATTAATCAAAGAAGAAGCAGAAGAAGAATAATGTAAAATTCAAAAGCTAATGAATGCTTTGGATCTTGCTTTCATTAATCAAACCAATATTACAGATAAAATGCAGAAGACTTGAAAGTTTTAACTTTTAATAGACTAGTCCATTGAAAACTATACTAACTCCTTTGTTGATTAGGAGTACTGCGAGTAACATGATATTGATGAATCATGATAAGGTATTGACAGTTAGGATACCATATTGTGTTATATAGTTCTCTTTGGACTTACAGGCACGAAGATGATACTTACATTTTGGGAGGAAGGTTGGGAATTTGAGATAGTACATATCAACTTTTGGAGGTACAGCCATGAATTCAAAACTTTGTACAGTATTGGAAATAATGAGGAAGAGCTATATATTTAGATGTATCAAACTATTAATTGTTGATACATTTTTTAATTGGTAGAATGATGGCATGTGTCCTGTTGACAAGTTTTTGACTGTGCTGTGCCAATGCCATCTGCAGTACAGGTACAGTATCTTACAAACCAACTGATAAAAATATGTACTGATTAGGCCAAAACTTTTTAAGGTGCATTTATCTAAAGATTTTTCAATACGTAAAATTGTTATACTGGTATCTGTTTGTTATATAGAGTTGTTGACATGATATAATGTGTCTCATTCAGGAAAGGTTTTATTGTACCATGTGTTTACCAGATGATATTTCTTATCTATAAAGAAAACAGCAAGTGATATACTAGAAAGTAAATAAAATTTTAACAAAAAACCTGCAATGATATTCATGGAAGTACTTAAAGTTATAGCTTATGCTCTATGCGGAAATCTTGCATTTAACCAGACAGAAACTTCATATGTGAGTCTATTTATTCTGTATAACTTTGATGGACCATAAACTGTGCTAATAGGTGAGGAAAGTAATTTTAAGATGCACATGATATGTTGATGGCTTTGTTTATGCTGCTGCTACGAAACAAGAGAACTCATGCGACATGCCTGAATATCCTGATCAAGACCATGACATGGGTCGCAACAAGTTGCCGTGCATGATTCCAGTGCATATCTTACAAGACACAATATGCCCTAGAGTAAGAGACCAAAAGGAAAGATTATCACTACCGACCATTAAAATGATAGCATAAAAGATTCAAATCCCTGAGGTCCTTTCCAGTGTAATGCTTTCATCGCATTCTTGAATAATGAAATTTGACTACTAAAAAGCCTGATCTCGCCGGTGCACTTAAGACAAATAACTAACAAATCAATGAAGTAGCAAGATTCGATTTCACAATTTTTGAGCTCATGCAAAGCATGAAGCGAGGTACATATTTGTTGGTTAAAATGTCCTGTTCACCCGAACCATTTAGGACTGCTACTCAAGTCTCTAATCGGATGCTTGCTGTCATAGTATTAAAAGTCATGTACATGCACAGTGTATCGGTGCAACTGTTGTACTCTCGCTTAAAAGAAAAGCATGACAACATTGTAAGAAGCTTGTGCATCGGTCTCTAATCAGTCCCCAAGAATGCGACGGATCTACCGAAGATGCGCGCACTATCTTAGCAATCGGTGCATCTAATGCAAATGCCGCTCGATATCCCCATTAGTTGCAGTTTGCTTCATCAAAAGATTCAAATTAAACAAAAACAAAAATAAAAATAAAAGGAGAAAATTGAAAAGAAAAAAGAAAAATGAGGCAGCAGGTACCCAAAATACCGACAATTTTCCGTGACAAGAAGGAGAGAGAAGGGGTCGGACCTGCCGATAATTGGGAGCACCGTCAATTTGGGGAGTCAGACGCTTGTTCTGGCAGCCGGGAAAATGATCGCTCTTGAGGATGGTTTTCTTGCCAAGAACCGACCCTCCCCTGTAGTTCATCACGTGCTCCGGCTCGAACGAAGCGGCAGTAGCGCCCGCCGCGGCGGATGGCGGTGCGTTCGACGACGTCTCCATCGGTCTCTGTCTCAATCTAGTCCGAAATCCAGCCCGCAACGTCTCTTTCTCCTCCCCCCTCAATCTATTCCTGCGCCGATTTCCAATATCGATAGGCAATAGCACAGCGGAGAGGCAGCAATCAAAGGAAGAGGAGCGGAAGCACGGCGGAGGAAGAGAGGCAGGATGGAGGATGGTGTGCGTTGGTTTTCTTAGGGAGGGAGGGAAGGAAGAAGGCGGGGAGGGGAAGACGACAGTCAGTTAAAGGTCAGGGGGAGTAAAGGGTGGGGGGTTGGAAAAAGGAGGGAGCACCGATGGAACGGGGGGCGGAAGGAGTGATAAGGACAAGGGACAGCGGTGAGCCGTTCTGTTGTGGGAGGTTTGGCGGTGAGCAATCGGGACGGGCGTGCGTTCTGGGGCACCGGTAGTACCCGATCGTAACATCCCCCGCACGAAGAAGAGAAGAGAGAGAGAGAGAGAGAGGGAGAGGAGAACCGTGCGTGTATCACGAGAGAGAAGGAGGCGAGGTTTTTGGTACGGACCCCCGGAGGATGAAATAGAATGGGGGAGGGATATTCCCATGGTACAACCGCGTTATGCGATGCCGCGTCGTCCCTCCAACCAAATCTCATTATCATCGTCTCAACCACCTGCTAACGGAAACTGTTCATCTAAAGCTATTTATGCGTGCACGTAACAACTGAGAAAAATTATATTGCAACTCGAGAGAGATATCATCGCTTTTAGCACATGATCTTCGTGGAAAGTTTTTAGATAAATCCAAAACTTCGTTTTTGCTAGAGAGACCGGGATGGTTTATTCAAACCTGTTTCTATATTTGCAAGATATGTGTTGGGCTCTTGTTTATTTTATCTCCCTATTTTTAAATATCATCTTATACGTGACAATTTAGTACCTCATCCAAAAGTACTAGTATCTGGCATAGGTCCAAATCCATTGAAATCCAATTATAAGTATTCCATAAATCTAATCATGAACATAATAATCGATGCATGGTCAGTATAAATGGATCTATGTAGTGTCCACTAGTGTATATATTCATAAACGGGGTTTGTTTTGATACCATTTGCAACAACCTATAACATCATAAAAAAAAAAATAATTAAAAGATATAATTTGTGACTCTTGATCCTGTATAAATATCCAGAAACTACCTATTGTATTGCTGATGTGGAATTAAATACATATTTGTATGGGTCCTCACAATGTGATAGCCATCCTTTAAACTAATCCTTTGTTAACAAATTAGTAACCATATCTACTTGTTTATTATTTTGATAACAATTTTAAGGAGTAGCACTTTTGAAATGACGTATTAGCAGTTTACACAATGTGTGTGTGTATATATATATATTAAATGTTAAATATAAAAAGAGCAGACTTTTTCAAGCTTATATTTTTCTGAAATTTTTTATTTTTTTAGAAAATTTAGTTAAGAGATTATTTTGCTTTCATCTTATGCCAAATACTCGATTCTAGAGTCTCAATGGAAAGATTCAAAATTTTAAAGAGAAGAAGTTCCTCTCTGGTGGTATATATAGAACGTTCTCTTTGCGTGTGTTTTAAAAACTAAATAAAAACTATACAAGAGAGATGCCATCTATTAGCTCAACAAGTTTGGCATCCATAGTAATCCAAATCATTTTGCCGGACAGTCTTTCATTACTTTTTCTCTCCATGGATAAAATATACATCACACATCTTGTTTAATGTTACCTCTTTGTTATGGACTATTACCTTATGACAGCCATCATCTAACCTAGTTTTTTCTCAACCAAGTAATAGCTATATCCCAATCTTTATTATTTCGACGACAATTTTAAGGATTAACACTTTTGCAATGACATGGTAGATGTATGAACTATGTAATTTATACTTCAAGATAAGAAAACAAGAAACTTTTTTTTGGAATATCTAGATTTTTAAGCTTTTTGAAAATTTTTAAGGGAATACTTTTGAGAGATTACTATGGTATTTCATATTATATCAACACTAGATCCCAAGCCTCATGAGACAGGCTCAAAATTTTAAAGAGTGGGTTCCTCTCTACTTCGATGTAAAATTTAGTTCTTTTCGTATTTGTGTGTGAGTGTATGAAAACAAAGAACTACAATTCTAGAGAGAGTTGCCATCTCTATCAGATCAGCAAGTTTGGCATGATCTCCGTAAAACCTTTTAGATAAATCCAAAAGTTCTTTTGTTAGAAAGTCCATGGGAATTTTTTCTATAAGGGTTGGGCATCCATCATACATCTCCTTTATGTTACCTCTTTATTATAGAATATGTCCTTCTCAAAGTATCTTCTAAACTATATCTTCTCAGCCAATTAATGACCCCATCTAAATCTTTACTATTTTGATAATATTTTTACTGATTAAACCTATCTAAATCTTTACTATTTTGATAATATTTTTAATGATTAGCACTTTTGTAATGGTTCATGTAATCTACACTTCTAGATAAAAAGAGCAAACTTTCTAGATTATATATTTTTCTGAACTATTTAGAATTTTTGAGAGAGTTTATTTGAGAGATTGCTCTAGACATTTAATACTATGCCAAAGTCTAGATCCCAAGATTTAAGGGAAAATTCAAAACTTTAAAGGGTGGGGTTCCCCTTTTAGTTTAATGTATAACAATAACCTCCAATTCGTCTAGTGCATATTTGATTGTTGTTAAAATATTTGTAGAAAAAGAGGGAAATAAGAGAAAAAGAGAGAGAAAGTAATTTTATTTCTCTGTTCCATCATATTCGGTACATCTCAAGAGTTATATATACTCATGTACAGACTTCATATAAGAAAAATAATATAAGCTAATATATAATCACGCTAACAAAGAAAAATATTATAGGTAGCAATGTGATTCCTAAAATCGCTCTAATAAGATCATGCTTACAAAAATATATATATATAGGTTGATATAGAATCATGCTAATAAAAAAATATTATAGGTGATGTGGGTTGTTATGTGATCCTTAAAATTATACTAAAATTCTTTCTTAAACTCAAGATGGTACTATAGGTGCCAACATAAATTGGAAAACTAGATCATAAATGTATCCAGAAACTGATATACTAGATCAAGAGCTGAAGCAGCAGCTTAGAAATTGACATAGTGGTATGTTAAGAGCTGATATGGTAGCATAGAACCTGATGTGGCAAAACACGGGCTGTTATAGCAACTCAGAAGCTAATGTAACTGACTAAAAGTTAGCATAACAATTAACAACTCAGAAGCTGATATGGCAAACTGATGTGTTTGACTGACGGGACAAACTGACATGTTTGTCGAAGTGGCTGATTGACTTGTCTGATGATGTGGCAGTGAGAAGACATATAAAAGATGACAGTTGCAGCAAGGACAAAGCTTAGAGAGAAGACAACCAAAGGTCAACGATCCTTGTAGACGGAGGTACCATGGAAGAGGAGCATTGGTTGATTAACTTGTCTGATTATGTAGCAGCGAGAAGATACATAAATGATAACAGTTGCTGTGAGGATAGAGCTTAGAGAGAAGATAATCGAAGGTCGATAATTCTCATAGATGGAGGCACCTTGGAAGAGGAGCAAGAGACTTCGAACCGGAGGGTAAAGGATCTGAAAGCCATAAATAAAATCGGAGATGGAGAGAAAGGGACCGAGCCATAGTGAGGAGAAATGATCGAAGATCTGAAACTGAGAAGAAAAGTGGCAGAGATGAGCTACAGATCTCTTAGAAAATAAAGGATCTTCGGATATTAATTTAGCAGAAATATAGGATATACAGAAAAAACAAAGGATCTGCGGATCCATCGAAATATAGAGAATCTTCAGGTATTAATTCACCCAAGAACAAATATCAATAGATCGACAATGGAGCTCTTTAAAGCTTCTAAACATAACAACGACGGCCACAATAAAAATGGACGAGATACTGGCGGCAGGTTAGATGATCAGTGGCTTTGATACCATGTTAAAATATTTGTAGAAGAAGAAAAAATGAAAGAGAAAGAGAGAGAAAAGTGATTTTATTTCTCTGTTCCATCATAAGATACATCTCAGGGTTATATAAGAAAAATAATATAGGTTGATATATAATCACGCCAGCAAAGAAAAATATTATATGTGATACCTAACTATTATTATTGATTGATGCATCATGTTAGACCTGATGAAATATCTAATATTGTTAACTCTTTTCCTCTTCTCTATCATACTCTTTATCTTTTATGGATATGTTTCATCAATTCATTTTGATGCTACATAATGCCAGGATTTTGAATTTTTTTTTCCTTTTTTCCTTCCAAGTTAACAGAGGGAGAGTGATTGCAATTGAACCATAATGCAAACAACCATGTGAAATCGTTGTTTTGCAATGAACTTTTTTTGAGTAAGTTCATCCACTAAGGGATCAAAATTTTGGCATTCTAAACTATTGGAGATTTAATGAAGCAAAATATCCAATATTGTCTAGGATGGTTCGTGTATCTTGGCAATTCATATTTCTACCATTGCATCTGAGTCTGCCTTTGGCGCTACTAGTAGGAGTTTAGATGATTTTGTAGTAGCCTATCTCTAGATACAGTTGAGATATTGATATGCACACAAAATTGGGTTTGAGGCACCTTGCCTCATCTTATAAGTTCAATTTCTATAACTTCCATAAACTTTATCATATACTGTGTATTGAAACTTTTCAATTTTTAATTTCTCAATTTTTTTCATTTGTAGATGGCCAACGTCCTTATAATACTGATGATTAGCTTATGCTGGTAACAATCATCTTCATTATTATGTTTACATTACTAAAAATATTATATTTTTTATGCATAGTTAACTATATATCTAAGGGAAAAAAGGAATTTTATTTTGTAGCTATTTTTCTATCAAGTGCAGTCAGGGTTGTGGTGCGACTTTGCTAATTTTGAGACTTTGAAGACTTGCAATATATGCTTGATGATTATTTTGATCGTCTGTAGACCTTATTGTTATATGCTTATTTAGGGACTGATTTATTAGTTACTTTTGTTAAAGGTTGTTTTGAATTTTGATCTAGAGCTATTTTCTTTTGTAACTTTATCTTAAAAGTTCTTGGTAGTGTAACTAGTTGGCTGGAGGTTCTTTTGTTAGGTACTTGAAAGTGAATCAGTAACATAATAGTTGTTTCTTTGGTAAAGTGAAAGGGATATGAATGATATTACATTTTTTGTTTGCAAAAATCAGTTGCTAAGGTGATAATCCTTATCTGCTGCCAATTGCAGTAAAATGCTCATTTAACATATTATGAACATCCCTTTTTCATATGGAGGAGCTGAAGAGCACTGTGATCTTCTCTTTGCAAGGCTTGAACCTCTTGTCTCACAATTTACTGCTTTCTATGGAGTGTTTTTGAATCTCATTGCTGTATGGATAATATCTATATTTTCCTGCTACAAGTATACTGATTCTTCATGCTTTTATGCATGTAATGTGTTGTTCTCCTTTTCACAGGGTGTAAAACTCACTCGTAAACCAGAAGAACCAGATGTCATGAAAGCTTTACATTTTGAGCGAACTTTAAAAGAAGCTAGGAAACTGGTGGAGCAAAGTTCTGAAAATTATGTAGGTAATAATGTCATTTTTGCTGCCAAAGAAGAGCTTAAGAAGATAAAACAAGATATTGAAGTGCCAAGAGCAGTTATCCATGATAGAATATGCTGAGATTTCTAATATGCAGGAGGAATTAAGAGTAAGCTAGTTTTTGGCACTTGGTTTTCTAATTTCAACACTTGTTCCAATTTGAAATAAATATTACATAAATATATCATCAAAACAAAAACTGGATTAGAAATATGCTGCAACAAGTGATATTTTGAGATCTGATATGTAGTTTATATAGTTATATTATGTGTTAATCTTTTATATATCTTGGATCAATGAATCTTGACATAACCAATTCTAGAAAGTATACATAGCATAGCAGGAATTTGTCTCTAATTTTGAGGACCTACAATGCGAGGATTGAGATGGACTTCATAGAGATTGATTTGTATGCTTCTATTGGATTTGGGATACGATACAAGATATGGGCATAGGTATTCTTATGTAGTGTACTGATTTAGTGTGATGGCTTGGTCAAGCGTCCAATAATTATCATAATTAGGTTAAGTTATATAACTTATATTATATATGTGCAGCATTTTTTGGTCGTCCCTATATTTAGGATTTGTTACAGCATGATACAGTCATAATATTTGCATCTGTGGGACCTTTAAATTTGTTTTGTTAGTTGTCAGAGTACTTTAATGAGAGCAACTTGATTTTTTTTTTGGTTGTTCTGCAGAGTTTGGAGGACAAGCTCCAACCTAGGAGGTCCATTTTTGAGACAAAGTTGATTTAGAGCACTATGTAAAGACAATTTATAAATTATCAAAATATTATTCTTAGTAGATCTTTTTATATTAATAATATCATCATTCTACTATTTTGCTTTTCTAAATTTGGCATTTTTCTCCTTAGGATATGCTCAGACTTTTGCATCATATATGGCAAGGAATAATGCATCCACAAAAATGCAGTTGATATTGGGATATTGCCTTTGCATATAGCAGCTTGCTGCTTGATGAGCAAACTCTGCTATGAGTTCTTTACATTTGTTGAACTTGGCATTATCAAAACTAGATTCCTTATTATGGTCTATGCATACTTTTCTAGTAGTATATTTAGAAAAAATAATAATAGATGCATTCTAATAAATTCAAAAAATATCACTACTGAGTAAAAGGAATTAGCATCGATGCAATTTTTTTCTACTTTTTTAAAAAAAGTATTGCATACATGAGCAAAAAAAATTTCTTGTAATTAACAAGATTGATCCTATCTTTATTAAATTATTTTGTAGTGACACCAATATTTAATGCTCAGGCACTTTTACTTATATAGTCATATATAATCTGCTTTATGTAGTTTTTATTCGTTGCAAAAGAAACCAATATTGTATGTAGAATATTGCTCTATGTATCTTCCTAACCTCTTTTTTTTTCTGCCCGACCGTCATGTTTCTAAGGCAATCTGGTGGTACTCGAGCTCCTCTACATTACAATGATTGATGTTTTCTGGTTTCAGGTGTATGGAAACATTCCAAGAGCAAGGGACATGAAGTCTACGACGCTTCTTGTGAGTGAGAAGGCCAGGAAGTATGCAATAGTTGAAGAACTTGATGAAACAATCACACTTAAGGATGGAACCATTGTTCGAAAGTAACTCAACTTTAAAATGTGCTTGAATGTGTTGCTGCGTATCTGAAGTACCTACATCTTCTTTTTTTTTTTTTTTTTTTTGGCTAAAAACAAAAATATCATACCAATCGTGTATGAATATAGCAAAAAAATTTAAAAATTAAAATATTTCGGAAAGCACTAGGCAACTCTGCCTCATCCACAAGTTCGACGATGAGATTTTTCTGTACCATTTTGTTTGAACCACACAAATGTGGGTCCACAAATTAATAAGGGTGCCTTTCATCCTTAAGCATAAGAATCCCAAGAGCACCATCTCAGGTATCCCCCATCTGTCCCATCCGACAAGCTCTCCCATGTCTGTACTACTATTTTGAAACCTTAAAGTAAGTTAAGGATTTTGATTGATGGTGAGAAAAGGAAAAAAAAAAAAGCAGACTTCTTGTCTGCTGATGATTTTGACCCGGCACTTATCCCTGCAAAGACTCTTCATAATCCAGATGATAAGAAGCCTGAGGACTGGGAATTAAGAGAGGCCTAAGATTCCAGACCCAGATGCCCTAAAGCCTGATGATTGGGATAAATTGTCAACAGCATGTAAAGTCATAAGCAGTACGAACTTTTTTTTGTTTTTTTCAAAGAGAAGTTTGATGATTTATAATCTGATAGGGAGCTTAAGCAGTGCTCCTTTTCATAAATCTGTTGAGTGTATAATATTTTGACAGGGATCCGACCCAATGCTGATCCGGACCTAAATTTTTTTGGTTAGGATCAGATTTATACATGGTGATCTGGCTCAAATAAGTTGTTAGATCAGAAATTTTAGCCATCGACCCAATCCAAGCTGATCTTCTATTGAGTTAGGTCTTGGTCTAACATTAGAACCTAAAAAAAAAACTAGGTTGGATCGAGGTCACTCATAACCTGATCAAACCCAACCCATTTGCATCCTTGCTCGTTGCTGAACTAAATCTCTATAAGAAATGTCCACATCTTGGATAACTTCCATATGAAACTCTTTTACATCATTTGACTTCTCAATATGGATTTCCTATGACTGAATCAATTGTAGTATTCTTTGGCTCTTCTTGAGCAATTTTAGAATCAACTAGTTCTTTAATCACGATCTTTTCTGAACTTAATACAACATCCATTCTAATCAAGCTTCTTTTGTTCCGAATCTTCTTCCCAACTTTATCGATTCTTGAGCTGATCAATTTGTCATACTTGGAATCTTCTGAACTCGATCCATCCTCTAACTGATTAAGGTCTCCCTTCTTTAAACCTTTATTTTTAAATCAATTCTGCTCTTCTTTTCGATTTTCGGAAAGCCTAGAACAAAAATCCACGTTTTAGATAACTTTTGTTTGAGATATCTCATCTTGAGTGGACAACCATGGGAATATTGAATCACATTCCTACACATTTGCACACATGCACAATAAATTACTAGAATCTCTAGAACCATGTTGAACATTCAAATGGTTGCTCTGAAAATTGCACTCCCAACAAATCTAATTGAAGCTGCATACTACTTGTCTTTATTTCAACCTAGCTTTGATGCCTGGAATAAATCAATTGCACTGGCCAAGAATCCAAAACAAACACCAAATACAATAATATATTTGTAATAAAGAATTGTGAGAAGAAAATAATATTGAAGAGAGAATTGTGAGAGAAAATAATATTTTATTAATAAATAGTAACAAAACTCATAGCTAGAAACTAACCCAATTCTCTCTTCTTCATGACCAAGATACTCAACTTTCTCGCCACAAATTCTCTTTCCCTCACATGCTCAAAGATGCCAGGTTTAGAGCCCTCCTCACAAATCCAAAGGCTGTCTACAAGTGAGAATACCCAAAGACTTGCATGTCTTAGATGCACTTCCTCTCTCCTTTAAAACTCTCACATCTCCTACTCCAAAGTAAACACCAAATCCAAGCTATTTCGTCTTACTCTAAACTTTACATGCTGAAAAATAAGAATATTTTAGTCATTTTAATTTAAAACCGTTAAATTTTTTAATAGTGTTAGATAGCATGGATATATATATATATATATATATATACACAAAAATAAGGATAAAAAGGGCAGAGTAGCAAAACAAGTTTTTTACGAAGGTATACATGCAAATATCAATTTTGGGAGTGTATTCATGCAAAATTTGATATTTAGAAGGGTATTCATTCAAAAAAAAACTCTTTTTTTATGGAAATTTATTGGTATTCCTTGATTTGAATTTACACATCTCTTAATATTTTGGTACACCAGCTACTTGATGCCTTAATGTTCTTCTTGCTACTGGATATTCTATGATTTGAAGTTAGGTCTCATGATTTTGTTACCCATCCTACATGATATTTTGTGGCTTTTGTCATTTTCCTTTCTTATATACTTGATGTTTTATTATTGAAATAATACCTAAATGCTATTAGTGATGGATCCATCATGTTAGACTTCATGAAATGTCCAATATCATTAACTCTTGTCTACTTCTATGTCTTGCTCTTTTTTCTTGGTAAGTTTCATGATTTCAGTTTGATGCTACATGATTTTTGATTGGACATGTTTTTTTTTTTTTGCTAAGATGGGCAAGTCAGACTATCCAAGTCCAAACACACCCAATAAAATAAAAAAAATAGAATATCATGAAATGCCCTGGGCAATTCCTCTTCCCGGGTCCACAGGGTACTACTAGAGTGATTGGCCATAAAAGCAGCCACCCAATCTGCAACACTGTTGGCCTTCCGGAAAGCGTGCTTAGCCTAAAAGGTCATCCCCTTCCCGCTCATCGACCAAATGTCCCGAAGTAGGGGGTGATCGCCATCCCGGCCACTCGGACCCTTTAGATCCAACCTATCACTGTGACTGAGTCACCCTTCAAAATGATGGAGCTGGCCTGCAATACCCGATGAGCAAAGCGAATGCCCACCCAAGCTGCACACAGATCAGCTCCAGGAACCGTGGTATCCAACGGCTGACAACTGCCTACCGCAACCACCCTCGAGAGCGAGTCCCTAACCACAAAACTTGCGCCCCCTCTGTACCCTCCGTCCAGTACCGATCCATCGAAGTTAACTTTGAGAAAACTCGGAGGTGAGGGCTCCCAGGTGAAAAACACCATCCGTGGCGCTATCTGAGCATGATGAGAGTTTCATATATTCCGAGCTATCAAAGGCCCGCCTACCGGGATAACTCGAAAGAACTCCGCAGCCAGTACTCGGCCCTGCTCCACCTCAAGCTGCGGATACAAGCTGCATTCACCGAAGGTCCGAGCATTTCTAGCCAACCAAATCTAGTGGCGATGCAGATCGCTCCGAAAGCCATATGACGCAACTGGGGACTACTAGACTCTCGCCGGATGGCCTGCACGAACTAGTCCCTCTCGCCCCAGACCTCTTGTGGGAACCCGGATAACTGCTAAGTTTTCCTCGCCCACCCACACCGAAAGAGCACGGGATCGACAGTCTCATCATCCCACACCAAGCACAATGTGGGGGTATGCTTCCCCCCTTCTACTCAGGATAACTCTTGTGGGTAGTCTGTTCCAAACCACCTTCCAAAGAAATAAGGTCAGTCTCAGGTGTAGCCCAAACCGCCAAACCCAAACACAATCTGGGTCGGTATCGTGATCCAACTCCAAGACCCAGGCGGCGTCCCCTACACTGACCCTGGTCCTACAGGAGAACCGTCAAACTCGGACATTTGGTCCAGCGCACCCCGGCACCGGAATGAGTCGCACCGACTCAGCCAGATGCACCCCAAACACCGGCCTCAACCCATCCCACTCCCCCGACATTTTTTGTTTCGCTAAGAGTAAATCAAAGTGATTACCCTTTCAACCGATGCATAATATTAAACTTGATAAAAATGTCTCATTTTTTAGTCACTGATGCCACTTATTGTTGAAATGTTTTCCATTCTTTCCTATACTTGCTTTTGATGTGTTCTATTGGGAATGCAATGGAATTACTTTCCATTAAGAAAGTCTATGGTTTCGTGCATCCAAGCCTTACTTTCATGTTATGGCATTTCATGCATCCATTAAGAATTTTTCTTTTTCATGTTCTAGTTGATGTTGTTTCTTTGTTCCTGCCAAAATTTATTGCAGGAGCAGCCCAATCCATTTGGGGGGCCTAAGGCGAACTCACTAAGAGAGATCTTTTTTCTTTCTATTTTGTCTTTGAGATCTTTTCTGCAGTGAGCTGGCCTAAAGTAAACTTACTAAAGTGGGCCTTCTTTGGGCCGGAGCCTTAGACGAGTTGCACATGAACTTTATGGAACTTTTGTTGGTAATTTATTGGGGGCCTTGATTATAATTGATGATGTTAGTAGTAAGTTGGATTATGCATTAGATTATACATTAAATAATGTAAATTTGAAAACAAGCCACAAACGTTGAGATGGCCGAGTTGGTCTAAGGCGCCAGATTAAGGTTCTGGTCCGAAAGGGCGTGGGTTCAAATCCCACTCTCAACAGTTACATTTTTCAAATTAAAATATATATTTTTAAAGAAGGTCTTTTTATGCTAACATTTAAAAGATTAGCTTCAAATACTTCAAACCCATTCTCAACACATATTTCATGGAGAATTTTATCTACAAAACTAGTCTATAGTTCCTCAAAAGAAATATTTCTATTTGCTAGCATTCAAAGGGTGATCTTGGGCTTAATCCTGAGGTTTAACATCATATATATATATATATATATGTCCGTCTCTAGAACTAAATTATACTTTTCAAAAAACATTTTACACTAATGTTGAAAAGTATCCAAAATAAATTTTGAGTTCAATCCTCGGGTCTTAGCATTTTTCTTTCTCCTTTTTTGATCGAAAACAAAAAATTATGTGGAAGAAAAAATGAATCAAATTAGATCAACTTGAATCTAGAAAAAAAAATCAGTTTAATAAAAAAAGTTCTATTATCAATGAAATATAAATTTTAAATTAGATTTTCAAATTGATTTTAAATTTATGTACATTTTTACAAAAAATGATTTTCATGATAGTAGTTAAAAGCATTTGGACTTAATTTTGAGCCGAAATATTATGTGCTAGAATTTCTCATCTTTTCTTTCAATCAAACATAAAAGGCTATTTAAAAGCTAAAAAAAGTAACAATTGCCTTGCTAGCATTTTCTATTGATAGCATATCAAGAAAGAATTCAATTAGGATTCAAAGTGTCTATAAAAGGCAACATATTTCGTTTCAAAAAAAGTACAATTGCACTCTCTTTTTTTAGGAGTGAATAAGTATGATTTTTTTCCTGATTTCAGGCCTCGGAGACTAGGTGCATCAAACCAACCTCCAAGGCTTTCTCATTATAAATAGTAAGATATTCAATCATTTGTAACTTTTGTCTTAGAAACTAATTTTCAAATTGGTTTGTTTTCCCTAAAGTTGCCATTAAAATAGTAGAGATAGAAATAGGCTCGACCTAAATTTTTTGGTGGCATCTATTTTATCGTTTGGGTCTCTATATTATCTCTCCTAACCTATATATCTTGAAGTTTCATATAAATTGGTTGCCATCCACTAAGTCATTTAAATTTTACTAGCATATTTTAGTTATAAAATAGGTTTAAGTTAACACATAGCGTTCATGTAATGCAAGCCGTTAACATCTAGTTAATAGAGACGGACAAAGGAATCACATATCATTTGATGTGTAAGTTTAGGGACGCAAATAAATGTGCAATTTAAGGGTCGCTGCCTAGAACTCAAATAAGGTCGAGGAGGTCAAACTTTAGTTTTCATTAATTGAAAACTCAAATGAAATATTTTATCTAGCATGTATTATGAATTACTTTTAAGTTTTAATATTTTGAGTGGATGGATAATATATATTATAGACTTCAATAGTTTGACCGACTTTCACCTTTGAAACACATTTGTTATATAATTTTAAACAAAGAAGCAATAATTTGAAATTGCTATAGTTGTCAATTCTCGACTGTAGAGTTCCTCTTCCAAAGAACAACTAATTGGGATGATTGGAATTGCATATTACTTCTTTTTTTACCTTGAGCAAATCCGTATTCCACTGTTCCATTGCCTCTCCAAGTCTCCCTTCATGCCCTAAAAAAAGAAAAGAAAAAGTTATAGAAAAGCCTATCACTTATCTCTACCTTCGAGTCCTTACTTTTTATATAATTACATGAACTGATGGTCCAAGTTCAAAAGTTTAACATTAGTGATAGGTGAAGAGTGTCCAAGTGTCTCCATCTCTATCTCGTAAGAGAACAAGAGTGTATCTACAATATATTTTTAAAGTTTTAGTTTTTTGGATGATAATAGTGGTACATTGCTTAAGCCTCAAGGATGGATGAAAATTTAGAGTCAGTGACCAATATTGAAGGGTATTATATTTCTCTTTATTCTTAAAAGTAAAGCAATTTAGTTAATACGAGAGAATCTGGGCACCTTTTTGACTTTTATTATTGTGATTCCATAGAATCCATTTAATATATTATCTTATAAAAACTAAATATTCATTTTGTAATGAATAGTCAAAATGATTTAGCATCCAAATTATTAGAGCCAATTTTAATCCCCAGAAAAAATGGCAAATATCATAATTAGGAAGAAGTGAAAGTGCATTATGTTATGGAATAAAAGGGATCCCACTAAACATTGTCTTTTCTCCTGCTTCTTAGGCTCTGATTTGGTTGCAAGATGGAAAATTAGAGAAAAGTTATGCTTATTCCTCAATATCCCACTAAGATTCTTTTACTCAATAGATAACTCAATTCTTTTTGGTTGCAGCATATGCTTTTCCCTAAAATGATTACAAGAACATTGACAAAAGGTATGTAGAAAGTGTAAAAAAAAATCCTCATTTTAGGGGTTAAATCTATTTCATCCCTCCCCTTATAATAGTTTTCAACCCTCTAACAAGGGATAAAGGTCTTCAATTAGATTATCTTTATTTGGGAAGTGTACGCAAGTAACTACCAAGGGATAGGGTTCGGTACTACCACCAATAGGGAAGGCCAGGAGAAGAGAATGATTCATAGTGGATTGTTTATTGTTATTATAAGGGAAGGTTGTTTATTAAGGGAAGAGAATCTTGATCATTTATAAAGAACTTTATCATTAGCATGGAAGAGATGACAACAAAAGGGTAGAGTGGAAGGTGATACACCTCAGAAACGACCACAATTGATATGGCAGACTGATCAATTAGAGTTCACCACAAAGCCTCCGATCAATTAGTCAAAGCCTGCCACATGGCCAACTAAGAGGCACGCGGAGAGTCCTTCAAATGTCGAATTCCTTTTCCAACTAGTCAAACTTCGGCCATGATCGTGAGCAGTTTCCATAACCGCATAAGCAAGATGCACAGAGAGTGATGCGAGGTTAAACATCTGCATATGACCTTTGAATCGTGCAATGGGCTACCAGAAATGGCGATTTACATGCCCAAATTTCTCGGCAACGGGCACGAACCCTGGCCTATATAAACTGTTCCCAGATGATCCTCTAGGCAAGGGCTCTCTAGTCTCCAACGTCCTTGTAATATCGCTTTGTCGCTCTCACAACACCTCCACTGTTCCTAGAGAGTCAGACCACCACACTATTCTTAGAGAGTCTGTCTAACTTAGGCATCGAACGGTTGCCCACCACACACTCTCCAGCAAGAAGACTTTTTCATATTTGTTGTTTCAAGTCACATTCGGCATTAAAGTAAAAGTCTAAGCACGGTCTCCTCTTCCCTGCAACATCTCAAAAATGACCAGCATTGGAGGTATCGCCACCCAAGCACAGTGATCACCATCTCACTACCTCAAAAGCACATTGCAACCTTCAACCAACATCTACAGTTTGAACGGCCTAATTTTCAAGCCCTTAGCAGCTCAATTGGTGGAAATGAATGGCACTAGAGGAAGAGTTTGTAATCCTACTACCAAAGTTTCCACCAGACTGCAGACGACTTATAACCATGAAGTCTAAAGAACTTATTCAAACTGGGTCCAAATCCTAGCTTTTAGGCTGCAAGAAGAAAGAAAAAAAAAATCTATAGAGATTTTTTTTTCTTCTCACAGAATTTAGGCTGGATAGAGTTTGGCCGAAACAGGGCTATGCTTAAATGAATGGCCTAATCCACAAATTCTATAAAAATTTTCAGTCCAATCCTATAGAAATCATCAAGCAGATTTGGAAAGAGAAGAAAGACATAAAAAGTAAATTCTTTTTTGACCCAACTCAAGTTATGCATCCATGTTTCTAACACGGCAAAGAATCTCTTTTTCCTTCTCTTTTGCAATTTAACAAATTCTTGTAGAACCTTTACAGGAATACTTATCCCATGGATGTCACATTTAATAGATTCAGCCATAGCATCTATCTAGAGCAACAAATCAGAACCAGTTCTGGGAATGATATGGAAGCAAACTGAATGCATGCCCTGGACAATGCGTTACTTCATGACAAAGAAGTAATTTATCCTTCTAGAAGAAGAATCAGCATGAGAAAAAGTTTTAACACCCAACTCAGCTAGATTCTGTTCAAATCCAACTACTGAAAAGAGAATTTGAAACCACACCATGAGGCACCAACTTTCCTACTTTCAACGTGTGAAACTACAAGATTCGGCAGGCACTTTTCTTTCCCTCTCTCGAACTAAAGTCATTGTTGGGCGGTGTAATTTAAAGAAAAAAACCAACGTAAAGTAGAAGATTACAGGAGGGATGTGAAAGAATGCTTTGAAAGTATCAAAAGCTGCCTTCGGCCTTCAGGTTACAGCACACTAGATAGATATTCTGACCACCCACCTTCCTAGATCCTTCAGCTCTTTGAATCGAGTCAGTCAACTAGGTATTCCGGCGTGGCCGCTGCAAAGCTGGAGTGCCATTTGACGAGAGCATCTTTGAGCCAGCTTGATATAGTTTAGCAAGTATGACATACTTACTGTTGCCACTGAAAATTGGTACAACTGAGGCACCGAGGTGCCTGAGGTGGTACTAGGAAGAGGAGATCGTGCTTGGACCTTCACTCCAGCAGCGCTAAATTTGACCTGAAATAGCAATAACGATGAAGAAGTCCTCTTGCCGGAGACTATCTAGTGCAAGACTATATGAGACCTAATTCAGGCAGATTCACGGAAAACAATGAAGATGTTGTGAGAATAGTAGAACGACAGCACAAAAGCGTATAAGGGCTCGAGAGCACTTACCTGGAGGGTCCTCTAAGATTTATTTGTATAGGCGAAGGTCAAGGCTTGTTGCCGAAGGATTCGGATGGGCGGATCAACCGAACATTATGCACGGGTATTTCACTCGTGCATCACGCCTCGCGCATCTCACTGGTGCGACTGAGGATACCACTCGCAGCCGTAGCCAAGGTGTTGCAGGCTAGAGAGAGATTTTGAAATTTGAAGAACTTTTTGCGCACTTTTAGGCTAGCCATATGAGGGGCTTTGATCGGTTAAGTGAAGACTTCATGGCGAGATCTAATTGATCGGTTTTCCATGTCAGTTGTGTTCAATTTCGAGGTGTATCAAATATATATGAATCACATGAGCTTCTGAAATGTGACATATCTGGGTTTTATTCTTTCAGCCCTTTTCAGTCTTCCAAACATCAATACCAAGCGATAAATACAACAATCTTGGTTATAATGCATGAGTTTCAAGATAGACTAATTCCTGCTGATAATATGACTAGTTAATTTGGTTTGTTCATAAGGGTAAGTTGTGTGGCCCTCCATATAAATCTTAGGCTTTCATGATACAAATCTCAGATTTTTGAAAGAATATATGCATGTATATAAATATGCATAAAAGACCAGAATTTTTGGATATTATAGCTGTAACTGTACATATAATTTATCTTAACTAAACCTATTCATAGGTTGGGTCAAAGACTCAAAATAGGCTTTGCCCAAACATTAACACAATTTACTTAGACTCAAGCCCAACCTGGCCCGGCTTTTGAGCCTACCTCCCAAGCCTAAGTCTAGCCCTTACTCAAACTTCGGGATTTGGACCAAGCCTCTGGCTTCATGACCCTTTGTTTATTTTTAAAAAAAATATACTAAAAAGGCTTAACTATATTTCTAAAAATGCTAAATATAAATAATCAAATATTGTCAACAATATAGAGCATATCTATTACCCTATTAACTTCACATATTAATAATAACTGTTAATTAAAAAATCTGCAAATATATAAAATACAAACAAATAATATAAAAAATATAAAAATTCATGCCGGGTCAAGCACGGGCCAGGCTTTAATCATCAAGCCCTAGCATGCCTCATTTTTTTTTTTTGTGCTAAAAGAAGAGGTATGGGGGAGGAAGGGACAAGCCCACCCCCGCATAGCAACCCCCACTGAGCCTCCGCCCCGCCAGGAGAATGTTCGATGCGGGCGAATCGCCCTGCGCGTCGATTAAAATGTGATGACACTGCTTGGACAAACCTATTTTCGGGCTCAACCTAGTCCATCAGGTTTGAAATTTTTGGCCTGAGCCCATTCAAAAGCCTTCGGGCTTGAACGGGCTAGGCCGGTCAATTCCTAACCGAATTAGATCACTTGTCATCCCTAGGTATGTAGAATGATGGGGCAATTACCTAGCTTAATGAATTGCAAAGGCCCTAGATGAGGTTTCGCAATGCCATGTTTAATTTGGTCAGAAATTGTTTCAAAGCCTCCGTGCTGCTTCTCTGAGGGGTTATTCAACTGCCGTCAAGCCCCTAAAAATTTGCATCTATATAAGTGAAAAATCTTGCAACAACCTTGAGGCAAATCCAGTCCAACTTCTTGAGAATAAACTTCAGTTCAACTTTAAATGGATAGCTTGTGGCTCTACGCTGACTTCAAGCAATGTAGTGCAAAGCTAAACAATAACGTGGAACGTCGCAGGAAAAGAAAAGAACAGCAAAAACCAAAGCAAAAACAGCGTCTCTTGCTCATTATATGTTGTAGTGGATAATTTGATCTTGGCCCATATTATTGGATAAGGTTCACTTATATATGACCATTAGTCAAATTCACATAATCTCAATTTAGCATCGACCATGATATTTGTTATTATTTTAGATTCAAATTGTCTCAATTTAGCTATTTTTTTCCAAATAATATCCATCATACCCATTATATTGGTCAATAATGTTGTGTGTAAATTTGATCAATTATTATGCAACATAGTGAGTTAAAGTCGTTGTATTCTTACATCTTGAGGCATCTTGTGATGCTCCTAAGAGACACAAAGTCAAAACTTTCATGAATGTCTTACATGTTTGCCTCTCTTCGCCTCCATATAAGACATGTGTGGCTTCATACAGACTACACTCAGCTAAGAGCCTACAAATGTCGTATAACAACGGTCTGAAGCCGGCATCACGATTCTGGCCCCGAATCCACTAAACCACCGCGGCCGAGTCATCCTCGAGAAGAATGCAGTCCGCTTCCAAAACCCGCCTCGCGTAGGTGACTCTCTCCCCAACAGCAAAAATTGTTGTTCAACGTCACAACAATTACAACAATTATTATTTACCTCAAAAATAGCATTTTAAATTTATTATAGCTATTATAATAGAACAATAATAGAAAAAAAAACTATTACCGTTTTTCTTTTAATTTTTTTATGAATAAAAGTTAATTTTTTTTTAAAGTGTACAACTATTTTGCAGAAACAAGGTTATGAAAAAAATAAAGTTCAGAAAAAGCAGTCTTTATTTTTTAAAAAAAGTACAAGTAAAAAATAACAGTTATTATTTATCTTATAATAGGCTGCTAAATAATATATTATAATTATTTTCACTTTTTATCTTTTATTATATATATATATATATATATAATATAACGGGGTTTGTGGCCGATACTTTATAATACCATTATTTAAACGTTTCGGAAAAGGCACGTTCTCAGCGCCTAACGTGCCGCGTCAGGCGTCACTGTCACGTGATCTATCGTCCGTCGATATTCTCGCCTTTCCATGTGTCGCCTCCTTTTCTGAAATAATTTTTCTCTGCTCTCTCTGAGTGGGAGCCAGCTGTTCTCACGATCTCACCCCAAGGCACCCAAGCCACCTTTTCTACTCCGTTTGGAAAATCCAGCAATTGGATTTTCTGATCATGAATTATACTTCAACTCAATTCACTTCCAACCTAAATTTTGTAGGAGAAAATAAAACTTCATAATTCTTTTTGTCTTTTAGTCCAACAAATCTATAGATAGAATTTAGGTCAAAACAAGAATTGACCTTCAAAAGAAAATTGACTAAGCCTCCAACTTAATTATGATGGACCAGATATGATCTATTTTTATATCCGAATCCATCCAATTATAAATAGAAATTTGTGCATCTAACTAATATCCGTATTTGTATCCATATTTATTAAAAAATAACTATCATATGTGTATTTAAATATCCGATTCTATTTGTAATTCTACTTAATTTTATATATTACTCATTAACTTTAAAGAAAATAAATAATCGTATTAACGTACTATTAACTTGATTTATCATCTACTTAGTAATATATTTTATTCTTTGGTCATAAAGTTTAATTATTCGATTTATATTTATATTTATATCCATACTTTTGATATTCGATTTGTATCCATATCCGTTTAAAATAGCATCCGACTTACATCCATATCAATATCTATATTTATCAAATAAAATAAATTAGATATAGATACACCAGCATCCAATTCAATTTTATCATTAAGCTCAATCTTGCTAGGTTTTCTAAACAAGCTCTAAAAATTGCCTATACTACGTGCACCAACATGACTATGTACATAGCCACGTATAGCCACCAGTTTCTCTAATGGTCCCCTGAGATGCATGTTTGATGAATGAGGTTTATAGAAATTTACAGTAATTTCTATGATTGGCTATATAGACAATCACACATAGTGCATGCAGTGTAAACAATAATTTTTAATTTATAAGTTTTTTTTTCTTCTTAGTAAACAAAAATTAAATACTATGGCAATTTTAAGTTGGGCATCACGATCCACTGCCACACGGATTCCCAATGGAGATTCGACAAGGATGGAGATTCGAATTTCGCCTACGCATGAGATTTTATATATATAATACGTGGATGCTTGACGCCATCCTAACCATGTCACAGGCTGCTTGATGTCTCCGCCACCTTTCACCTCATGGAGCATCCCGTTCACATTCTATCCCCTCTAAAGGTTCTCTTTTGGAAGTGAAGCTACATGGCATTTATGCTGCTATATTGCATGACGAAGGCAAGCAAAAGAATAAAATTATATATGGATTTGCTCCGACAAACTGAATTAGCTCCACTCATTAATGGCAAGCCGGAATTGATATAAACTTCTATACATACTCCACTCCTCATGGGTTTAATACTAACCAGAATCGAAATCCCACCCTTATGCAGTGGCAAGGCATGGTACCATCCAAGAAAGCACTTCGATGATAGGCTTCCCCACATGGAGCTCCTCGCAAGTCAACTTTTGATATCTCTCTCTTAATGTTAAAATCGAATCGGATCGGATGCTAGTTTATTGATATCTATATTTATTTTATTTGGTGAATATATATACGAATATGAATGTTAGTCGAATGTAAAAATATTACTAAGTAATTATGGGTTGGAGGAGTCCCATTCTCATTCTGATTCCATAAGGAAATGGGAATGCCCTAATCTCCTAAAACCCAATCCCGACTCTCATATGATATTCAAATTTCATTTCGATTCCGATTTGAGTTACGAAGCAAACGCATCAAAGAATATAATTATTCTGATTTCCATTCCAATCTAGGCCGATTTTGATTCTAATCATGAACAAAACACATTCTAATTTTTTTGGATATTTCAAGACTTACTCGGCGATTAGATTACACAGTCATCCAAATATGTCAATATATAGTACAAAATTTCCACAAGCGATAAGAGTTCTTATTAGTATGATGTGGCAAGACTGCAATCAGAAGTTCGTTAAATTGCCTTTCAATGACTTCTATCACTGTAATTTGTGTAGCAGGGTTGAGGATTTAGAGTTTAAGATTTGTGCAACCTAATGGAGACACCTTTTACTGCTGGTACTAAGAAATTGATGATGGATTTTTTAGCTGACAAAGGGAGGAAGGTTGGTGCTATGGGTTCAAGTCAAGTTGGATAAAGTGGCTCCTAGAATAGATCCAAATCCCAACATATTGGGAGTTTGGGTTCACATATTCATCCAAGCCCTGCCGAACCAAGGAATTAAATTGGGTCCAATTCTAGATAGGATCCAAGAGAGACTAGATTGGATAGTGTTGGCCAGATTAGGTATGAGGTGGATCCAAGCCTAGGTTGTGTCAAGTATGCATTAAGAACAGATCTAGATATTCAACAAAAACTGTTATTCGGCAAGCATAATTCCTTTCGTCACATACGCCTCAAAATTATTATTTAGCCTTAATGTATAATTAATTAAATCTTGTAAGAAATGTGAATAGAACGAGCAATGCCATATATTATAAAGATAAATTAGCATGTCAGGGGTCAAATTGGAATTATGAAAATCAAAACTATATGCTAATATGATATATGAACGGGTGAGGTTGAGTCGGAGTCAAGCAGGGTTTTGGTAGACTAATACCTAGATTCAAGAATTTGATGGATCTATATTTAGATTCGTAGCTGCCCACAAGCTTATGAGTCTAGATTGTGCTCAGAATATTGTGTTTGATAAGATCCAACTAATAGGTCTATGTGTATTAGTGACAAACCTTGAACGTTCTCTAAATACTTGGATCCATTAAATAATATGAAAGTTTTAGCATAACATTTTTTTCGCCTATATCATCAAAATGTTAACTGCTGCAGTTTGGCTAAATTTGTTTAACACATTGTTACAACATAAATAACGTCTACTTGTAAAATTAGGGTTGGCTCTGAAGATCCTCAGCATAGATATCAAGCTAGATACTTCAGGAATTATTAGGTTATTGGCATAAAAAGAAGGGGAACAATGGTTGGGCAATGGATTCAAGCATGATTATAGAACAAATTTTTTTTCCCACCATTTTGTGCAACCATGGTAACTTAGCATTTGCTCCTCCGATATCATCGGTATCTAGCTGATATCAGTTGGGCTCCAGTAGTCCTATATAAAGCTATGCAATGGTAAAAAATATCTTGAGCTGGCGTTGTCCAATATCTATCAAAGTCTTCCAACCATCTGCTGAATTTGGATGCAAGACTTCTAGCCAGGTATCCAATTCCAACTAGAACGGCAATTAGAAATTAAGATACTCATTAACTTGTAACCAAACATAATTAATGAGCAACATCAACGGTCCAAGCAAAATTCAAGGTACAATAAGTAATCATGGGTTCGCACTCTTTTAACTACTTTCCGCCTACACAAATCTCAAAATAATTATTACGCAATTTAGTCATAGATTTGCGTGAAAGAAGATAAATCCTTTCCCGCGAAAGATACGACCCTACTTGCGATCATGCGTACTAAACAAGGCAATTATCGGACAAACTAAGATTACGTATTTTTATCTAATTTCAGTGTCTGTCCTTATCTCCGTGCATGCAAAATTTTCATGGTTAGATTGATGTACGATTCGTCGGTTTCCTATAAATGGTTAACAATTGGCCCTCATAAATTGCCTAACTATATATTTTAGTTGACGGATCAACTACCGCACTGAATGTATCCTATGTCACCTGTTCTCCCAGCTGCCATTAATAGGAGCATTCTTGAATTTGAATTCGTTTGGTTCAAAAAAATAATTAAATAAATAATATATATATATATAAGCTAATGTCTAATTATATTATATTAAAAATAATAATTTTTGCATGTTTAGTTCATAATAAAAAATTGGCAATAAAAAATGATAAATTTCAAAATAACTTATGTTTGATTAAAAATCTAATTTAAAAAAATAAAATACATGTTATATCTTTAATAACAAGAAAAAAAATTATTCTATTTTATCTAAAAACTTAAGTATTATTTTGGAAAAAAAAATTATCCCAATTTCTAGCTAGTGAAAATTGAAATTTTTTTAATATCTCATATAAGTTTTTTTTAATAAAATATAGAAATTTTATTACCATAAAAAAGTTATTTTTATCTGTGAAAACTTCAGCAAATAGAAATATTTTTCTATCTTTTTGTTGATCATATTTTTTTCCTTCCTTCTTCTGCAAATCAAAGGAGTTCCTCATGCCATGAAATATGATGCATCCACCACAAGCAAGGCACCACAGACAGACGCCAGAGATGCGATACAGCAATCTACAAGCACAGTCCAATTCCAGACCCTTTCTCCCCTGATCTTTGTACCATTAAAACAAGGACAACAGTCATTTTCACCGTTGATCTACTGCGCCTACTGAAGAACTTTTGATCAAATTTTAATTAGCAGTAGGTGGAGATAGGTCTGAAAGCTGCAGTCTGAGGTCTTCTTCCGAGACCAGGTACAGACAGCCACGTTTTGGCGTCTCAAGCACCAGAAGAAAGAATCCTAGAAACCAAACAAAGGTAAAGAGAGAGAGCAAGCAAATGTACCCAGTCAAACGTTTCTAGTACTAATTCGTTATGTACATACAAAGTCTGTGTACGTAAGTGTAGCAGAGGAACAAATTTAGACCCACTGTCGGCCATCCGGACACCATCAATTCCACCATCACCACCTACCAATCTCACGAGCCAAGCCAGCTTCCAACCACCCAACCGAGCCTCCTCTGTTTTTCTGTATACATCTTGCAGCCTTTTAGAAGTTTCTTCACACTCTCTCTCTCTCTCTTTTACAACAATGTATGGTGTGTGGGTCCCCAAATTCTCACCATCCCCAGTGGATCCTGATTTGATCTCCTCCGTGCAACAACCATCAGATATTTCTTTTTTTCTTATGTAGAAACTAAAGCCAAACCAGACAAACCTAACTTCTAGTCTTCTTGTTCCTAAGAACAGGATCTGATGAGACCCAGGTTGTAGAGGTTCCTCTTCACTAAGCTTCCCAGGTAGAGCAGCGCAGCGCCACCGCCAGCTGCCGCCTCGTGGCGGCCGGCCGGGCTCGTCTTGCAGATCGGCCGCGGCCGATCGTCGTTCACCTTGAGGCTCTCGACACCGATCCTCTCGATCACTGAGTCGATCATCTTGGGATCGGCCGGGTGGCCGGCGGCGTCGGTGACGTAGAACACGTTCGTCGCCATTTGGCCTTTGGTCGAGACGTCGGCCCTCGTCACCGAGAGGCCGTTCTCCCGGAATGTCCGGGTCACGTCCGCGAGAAGGCCTCGCCGGTCCACTGTGTGCAGCTCCAATCTCAATCCCTGAGATTCACCCACGAGAGGAATCAACTGTCAGTTTGTAGCTGGAATTAGAGAATCGGATGCCTATCAGGCTATCTTTTTGGGAGGGAATCGAGGATAATTTATTGCCAAGGATGGGGAGGAAGGTACCTCGGATGCTCTGCGCTCGATGGCAGCTTGCAAGCATTGGATCACACGCTGCCGCTCTGCTTCCGAACTGATTGGGCTCCCATCTAGATGCCTGATGTAAAATTCCTGGAAAAAATAACCAGAAAATCCTAAAATTAACCCACGATTCGAATAGAATCCCCTCCAAAAAAAAACCCCAAAAATCTCCGAATAAAGTCGAAATTTAAACTAAAAGTGGGGGAGAATCCAAAGAATTTACCTGATGTGCTCGATCGGCATTGGTGTCAATGGTGCCGTGGAACACGACGTAGTCCATGTCGGTGAGGGTGCACACGATGTCGAAGAGGAGCTTGGGGCGATCCCCGCACTGGATATTGACGATCGAGTACCCGCGCTCGATCCAGTTTTGGACCGAAACGGACGGCTGCGATGATGACGATGAGGCGGTCTCGGCGGAGGAGACCCGCTCGTAGTCGCGGTCGGCGAACATAAGTTGGTGGAGGCGGCGGTCGGAGTGAGTGAGCGACGGCGAGGGCACGGCGGCGGTCTTGGCACCGCGGACGTCGTGGTCGCCCTTGAGGACGTGTCGGAGGCGGGCCTCGACACGGCGGATCCGGTGGGGGTCGTCGATCGGGGAGCCGGAATCCTCGTCCCGGACGAAGATGAGGGCGGCGATCCGGCCGTTGTGGGTCCAGACCTTGGCCTCGACGACGGCGCAGCAAAGGTCGGCGAGGACGGCGAAGACCTCGGAGAGGAGGCCGGGCCGGTCGGTGCCAGTGAGCTCGAGGGCAGTAAGGCCGTCGAGGGCGGTAGCGGCGGAGCGGGGAGCGGCGCAGGGGGAGAGGGAGTGCTCGATGTAGGAAATGACGGAGTCGTCGGCGAGCTTGCGGCCGAGGTGGTCGGTGACGTGGAAGACGTCCATGAACCACCGGCCGTCGGAGGAGATGTAGCCCTTGTTGATGGAGAGGTCGAGGTCACTGAGGACCTGGACCGCCTCAAGGAGGACGCCGTGCTTCCGGGCGCTGTCCAACTTGACCAGCGTTGCGGTGGGACACACGGCATTGTCGATAACGACTCTGCAAGCAACCAAGAGGACGAGTGAGTCAAGAGAAAGAGAAAGCGAGAGAGCGTTCCAGATCTACAAGCAAAGAACATAGGGAGTGAAAGTAAACGAAATAGGCGGTAGGCGTGTGGAAAAAAAATCGGAGGAAGACTGGAAAGTGGGACGCAGTCTGAGATTTGACGCAGAAACAGTCAAAAATATCATTATGAGTGGGAATGAAGCAATTCATCAAAGAGAAGAAAACAGAGGAGTTTGAAAACAATGAAGCAGTTCGAAAAACGAAGTTAAAAATGAATTATTTTCAAGTATCAAATTTAGCAGACGAGGAAGAAGAGCAAATTAAGTATAAAAAAAAAAAGGACTCCAAAACATGAATTAAAAGACACAGATAGTTCTGAAATGAAGACAAACCAGTTCGGAAATAATAACAGATCTGAAGGAGCCCATAAGAGCAGACTCTGAGAAAGACACAGAGCGAGCGAGCGAGAGAGAGAGAGAGAGAGCAGGGATACCGACCTGGGAGTATTCATCCGACTGCGGAACTCATCCAAACACGCCGGCCATTCCATCTCCTTTTCCCCCTTCTTCTCTCGCCTCTAATTTAAACTCTCTCTCTCTCTCTCTCTCTCTCTCTCTCTCTCTCTCTCTCTCTTATATAAACGAAACAGAAGGGGGACGAGATCTCCAAGGCTACAGCAAAAAAATGAACCAGTGTTCCAATCGCCCTCTCTCTCTCTCTCTCTCTCTCTCTATCCGTTCTGTAGCTGCTTGCTGGGGGTAGAAAGCACGCGTTTCCCAGTGGTCGCAACCCACGCCCGCAACCCTGGATGGGGGAAGGGGGGTGGCTTTCATATTTAAACTTCAAACCCACGCCTCCACGCCATAACGACCGTCACATGCCGTGGGCAGCGGGCTAACCTAACCGCCAAGCGCCAGCTATCCCCCCCCCCGTTCCGTCCTGCCACGTAGACAGCACACCAACTCCTTTCCCTACTCCCACTCCCCCCTTTCCTTCTCCCTCAAGCTACCCTCCTCTACGAGGGATCACCGTGCCATACCGCCATCATATTATACGTATTTCTAACTAATTTGGGTTGGGGTGTGGATTCGGCCTTCCCCGTGGCTCCACGTGGCATGGGGCGTGGGGTGGCCCCGGTATATGGCTTGTTCCGCAAGCGTGGCAGCGGGCTGCCGGAATTATGGTCCCTCCACCCTCGGTGTCGGTTCCTGTCGTCATTTTTTTTTATCTTCGTTGCGGCCGTTGCGGGTCTCAGGCGTCCCGATCTCCCCGCCAGCTCCCTAACTAACCTTCTTACTAATTATTATCCCCGCTCCGACCCGCCCACGAACCCCTGCCCCTGGATGCTGCCACGTGTAATTATAGGAGAGCGGATCTAGTTACCGTTTGGCTGTTTGGAATATTCCGACTTGTATTCGACTAACTCGCGGTAGTTTAAGGAACATTAATGGGATTTTGGAAGCAGAGTAAACAATGATTAGATTGGACGCCGCCTGCGGTCTCAAAAACCGGAGTCCTTTGGGTGGGCCCCACCACGTGGCGGCAACTCGCTGGGGGGAAAACGGACCTGGTCCGGTCCCTGGACCGGATATCTGATCGGGTGCCAGAAATGGTTGAAGCGACGGACTTGCGCAAGTACGGGGCGACGTGTCGGAATCCGATTGGCGAGCAGATGCGTGGAGGCACGCGCCCGTTCATGTGCCGCCATTAAAACTCGGGCGACACGTGTCGGGCGCGGGAATGTCACGTGACTCCCCGCGTCAGAGATCATGTGCTGCCGCCGCGCTCCCCACCATACACAGAATTCCTTTGCCTCCGACCGAATTAAATCGGTTATTTACATCGGCGGATATTAAATAGGCTGGTGGGCCGCACGATCTGGCGTGATCCCTCGTGATCTTGACCCGTGGAAGACAGGTCTTCCGTGAGGGGAGGGAGGTAGCCGTTAATTTTGACGGAGGAGGGAAACGGTCAGCCGGAACGACAGCGAGAATCGAGGGAGCGGCATGATGCGTGACGTATTTCTTTTATAGGTTTGTTTTTTTGTAGAAAAAAAGTAAAAAGAAAGAAGGAGAAGGCGGGAAAAAGGCCAGTTTCCCGCCATGGGCTCCACGTCAGCGGAGGTGTGGGGCGGTGGGTATCCACATCGGTTTCGAAGAAAGCTGCTGACGTGTCAGCATATCGGATGGCGGAAAGGAGAAAAAGGCGGAAAAAGAATGGGTGCGGAGGCAGACGCAGAGGCTGGAGGAGGAAGGAGATTTGGAAGCGAAACGCGGAATGATGGTCCGACGTCGATGCGCACCGTTTGCTTTCTGGTTTCACATCACGTGATGGTGATGGTTGATCGGTTGTCAACTGGAGAGAAGGTGATCCTCCCATGGCTGGTGGGATCCAAGGTTTTCTTACCACAGCAACCTTTGCAGAATGACCAAGGAGGTGAAATGTTTTAAGATACAAAATTTTCATTATTTAGATTATGATAAGTAATATGCCTCCTCTTGTCGTCGATTCTGGGCTGAGGTCAGAGTGCAGCTCAAACAATCCTAAGATCGGCTAGACACAAGCTAAACAGACTGACCAAAATGTAGATAGTAGATTTTCTCCAAATGTGGTCTGTAAAAAATCTGCTTGCCGAAGAGTTTCCGATGAAGGACCCTCCAATGCCAAGTCAGAATAGAGAGACAACAATATGGAAGAAAGAGAATTTTAGCAAAGTATTGTCTCTATTAGTTATATTGCATGAGTACCTATGATCCCCTGAGCTGTCCACTTACATAAGATGCCCATGTTGTCGTTAGCTGGCCTGACATGGCGTGCAATAATGACTAGGTAATGGCCACTAGCATGACCGCGGCGTGGGTGCCAGTCCATATGGGAGGCTGGCAGCGTAAGTGGGGCTCAGGCCATAGTGTTGCCACTATTGCGGGGTGCCAGAGTTATCGATAATTAGGACTGCTAGCCTTCCTCGACACGTGTTGACTGTTCTCCTCGGCTGATGATTCCTCCTCAGTCAGGACCGAAAGTGCTCACCTCGGCTGGTCGACTACTCGGTTGGGGCTGAGGTTGCTCTCCTCGACTTACGTCCGAGGTCAAGAGGGCAGGTCTAGCCCGAGGTTGAGTTGTCCAAAATTTTTTCCAACACATGCCCCCCCTCCCTTTCAAGGCTGAACTACCTTCCGGTTCGCGCGACGGAAGTCAAGTCGTCATTTCCATCAAGGGCGAAACTTTCGTCATGAGAAATAAATGCGTTGATCTATCTTATCGAAGCATCGCCGCATTTGGGTTGTCTCAAGGCATCATCATAGTAGGATTTTCTTCGAGCCGTCATTACTATAGCGATTTTGGCGAATCACCGCGACGTGTCTCAAACTGACACGTGACTCGATCTTCCCTAGTAGTTGAACCGATGCTTCGATCAGGGCCATCCAAGCCTCTATACAAGGGTCGTCTGCGCCCCTATATAAGGACACCCCACTTTTCGTTTCGCTTACTTCTTCGCCTGAGTGCTCGAGTGTCTAGGCTCCCGGGTGATACCCCACGAAGTTTTTTATTCCTCTGGCACCGACATCCTCCGTACTTCCCTATTTTTGGTGGGTTTTCGCTCCGTAGCTACTCGGCCCTTCTTATCTTCTCTCTCGTTGCCTTGTCCTCTTCTTCATTTTTTTTTAATTATTGTTTTCTTCTTTATTTCCCCCATCATGAGCGACGGTGAGGTTAATGCCTTGGAGAGGAGTCGTTCGTCGAACCATTCTCCCCAAACTCAACACCCTCACCTTCAACTGAGTTCGGGGTCCAATCGGGCCCGGACTACAAGGCGTCCGTCCTCACAATAAGAGGAGATGCACCTCATTCGAGCCCAGCATTTTGTTCCTCCTGAGTTTGTCTTCGAGCTCACCGATCCCAATGACCAGGTTACCCGACCCCCTTCTCGGCTCGGCCTGTTTGAGGAGACTTTGTGCGCTAGGTTGAGACTACCTCTCTACTCCTTTTTTGTTAAGCTGGTAAGGCCCTATAGCCTTGTCCCCCCAATTTGTTCTGAATTTCTTGAGGGGCCTGATTGGCTTCCACACTCTTTGTTTTCTCTAGGGAATCCAAGCCTCGACTTCCCTTTTTTGGGGGTGCTTTACTCTAAGGAAGCATCCTCAAGACAACAGCTGGCGTCATTTTTCTTCTTGAAAAGGTCGCCAACTATCGGAGGTACTCTCTCTTCCCATCCACAAATGGAAAAGAAGGTTTTTTTTGTTCACTCCGAGCAACCATAGGGATTCGAGACTTGTGGAGGGCGCCTCAAACTAACCTAAATCGACTCACGAGGTTGTTCGGTGATAATCAAAGGGCCTTGGATAGGCTTCTAGAAACTCGATCCAAGATTCCCACCCTGGAGGAGCTATTGTCCGAGGAGACTCTAATTAATGTCAAACTGAGCCTGGTTGACTCCTTGGGTAAGCTCCAACTAAACTCTTCCTCTATCTTCCCACCTTGTTGAATTCCTTTTTGACCTTGTCCCTGGTTTCACAGTTCTTGCCTCCATGAAACCGACCTCACGATGATTCGTCAAAGGAGGCAAATGAAGATGAAGTTGACTGCTACTGTCGAGGTCGTAGGTCCCCAGAAGGAAAGGCCGAAGGGGGAGTTCTCTTTGGTTATTGCCGCCGAGGCTTTCGCTAAGGTCAGGATCCCTTAGAGGAAAAGGACGAGGGGGGGAGTCCTCTTCGACTGATGTCGCCGAAGTCGGGGTCCCTCGAAGGCCAAGTGGGGAGTCTTCTTTGGCTGCTGTCATCAAGGCTGCCCCTGTGGTAGCCACCAAGGCTTCAGTCCCAAGGTCCGTAGCTTGGCTTAGTCCAGTCCGAACTCGTCCATCCTCCAAGAGAACCTTTCCACTCCTGGCAGTGCCCCCATGGTTTACTCTCCGTGCTGGTCTGTCTAAGAGTCGGACTCGGCTCTAACGAACCCTATGGTAGCGATGGTGTTGATCGAAGTCATGCAGCTCCCGACCGACCTAGAGGCTATGCACTCTGTTAGCATCACCGAGTTCTTCGACAAGGCTTTCACCACAGTCATTCGAGTAGGTCACTGACTCACAAACTACCTTGTAGTCTTTCACTTTAGTTACTGACTCTTTTTCTAGTATGCCCTTAAGATCAGCAAGACGCAACAAATGGCTACGACCTTCTCGAGATATTGCTCAACGCTCGAGAGAAAATGGAAAGCTATCGAAGGGCTGGCCGAGGTGACCGAGGTGAAGGCCAAGTTGGCTAAGGATGAGATCAAGCCAGTAGAAGCTTGTGACTCGGCCACGCGGGCCCAGGCGGAAATGAAGGAAGCCCAACTATGTGCAGCCAAAGAGGCCCTCAAAGCCACCGATTTGAGGGCAATAGAGCTTTCTGCGAGGCTAGCCCAGGTCGAGTAGAGGGCCAACGGGACCGAGCGGTGGGCTACCAAGGCTAGGGAGCAAGTCCTCCATATCAAGGCAAAGGTCGTGGAGGTGACCAAGGAGTACTGCGCCTTCAAGGAGTTCAAAGAGGAAGCCTTCGAGAACACGACCGACGCCTTTGGAAAGGGTTTCAAAGAATGCTTGGAGGATAACTTAAACCTTGGACCAGTCACTGCCAAAGCAAGAGGGTGTGATTATTGAGCTAATGCCAGGCATTAGTTTAAGCCAAATATGGGCTCCATATAAGCTTTTTTTTTTTTCCTTCCAACCTCTCTTTCCTGCAAAGATGGTGAAAGTGCTCGAGCACATGCTTGCGTGCATGAGAGAGAGAGAGAGAGAGAGAGATTGTTAGAAATAGCGGCATCTGCGGCTGCCCATTGACTCTCCTAATTTGGGTTCTGGCCATGCCTCACGGTAGTGAGCCCATTTACTAAACCAACACGAATTCGACCTTAGCATGCACGTGTTACGAACCGCTTCAACTACCCCCATTACAAGCTAAAAATACCAAAAAGAAACCCAATCCTCTCTGCTGGGCTATTAAGCAACTCTATAATGGAGAGAAGATAACTTCAATGTAGAGTGTTTTATGACAAATTTTCTTTTAACAAACATAAAATAAAAGGAGGGCAAAGTTGCTTGAGGTTTTCTGATCCAATGGCGAAATTAAAATATAGGTCAATTCTCTATATATATATATATAGAGAGAGCCAGATTTGATCAAGTCTTCTACCGTTTGATCCGCATAAATCTCATAGCCACCAACCACCACTTAAACAGCAACTTTTCCGTTTGGGGTAAGAAAAACAGAAAAAAAAAAAAAAAGAGAAAGCATTCATTTTGATAGAAATACCTTCCGACTAGCCATTTTGGATGAGGTCTTGAGTTGTGATAGAAACCGCAACACCCCCATCTTTCTCTCGCTAGAAAGAAGCCCAACCCCCCACCCCTCTCTCTCTCTCTCTCTCTCTCTTGTCAGAACCCCAATCCCCCACCTCTCTGTTTCTCTTTCCCCAGAACCCCAACCCCTTCGCCTCTGTATCTCTCTCTCTCTCCGGAAGAAAGCTTAATCTCTCTCTCTCTCTCTCTCTCTCTCTCTCTCTCTCACCTTTCTCTCTACCGTCAAAAGGAACCCCCTCTCTTATTCCTCTTTTCGAAGGAAGCGACTTCTTCGTCTTCGCTAGAAGACATCCCTCTTCCCCTCTACCTTAGTTTGGTAGCTTTGAGGTAATAATTTTGCATATATTTTTAGTTTAAGTCTATCAGACATAAGGCCAATCAAACCCTATATTTTTTCCTAGTTTAAGTCTATCATGTAAAGTCTATCATGTACATTTATGTACATATTTTGTTATTATGATGCGATTGGTTACAGAATAAGGAACCCTTCACACCAAGGAGTGCAACCATAAGATCTTTGAACATTTCATTTTTCACATATTCTACACTTTTTTATCTTCATAATGTTGCTGACTAGCTTAAATTTTCTTTTATCCCTATATTGCATGTTTGCAATGGAACTTCTTATTACTGTTAGAGAGAAGTTCTACGGAGAGGAAGAGGTTCAGTAGGTTCAATGGAAAGAGATTCAAACAGGGAACAGATTGGATGCACGTGGCCTCCCATCCCATCTCAATGAATGCTTTTCTTTTCTTTTCTTTTGTTTTTCCTCACCCCAAACAAAAAGTTGTCGTTAAGCGGTGGCTGGCAGATCCATACGGATCGGATCGGATCTGGCTCCAAATCCGATCGAAAGGAGCCCAATCTCTCTCTCTCTCTCTCTCTCTCTCTCTCTCTCTATATATATATATATATATATATATATATATATATATATAGACTAAGGTTATTCCACTTGGAAACCCTGGATTAGGGCTGCAAACAATCCAGGCTACTTATGAGTAGCTTGGAATTGGCTCCACAAGGGTTCATCCGAGCTTCGCTCAATTAAAAAACAAGCTAAGCTTAAACGTTTTATAAAGCTCAACTTATAAACGAGTCACACTTGAATAGGAGTTGATTCGAAATTGAAAGAAAAGCTTAGCTAGAAACTTGGCGAGCAACTCTTTTTTTTTTCCTTGGTAACCGCTTGATGACAATCTAATTCCATCGACTTGATGAAACGGGTGGGATTTCCCTCCATTTTTCTGAAAGAAAGGAGAAAAAAAAAGAGAGTCAAGCTCAGGAGCTTCTTTATATGCCAAGCTCAGCTTCTTTATATCCCGGACTACACTCTTACTCTTGTGCATTGGCTTGGACCAGCTCATTTCCACAACAGTTTTATATCAAGCCACCGATTCCTATCAGGCAAAGTTGACTGTTTCCAGCCACATTCCTTGCAGAGCTAAATTTCTCCAAGTTAAGATGGTTGGCGAGAAGCTTTTATCTCTCTCACCAACATCTCCTTGTCCATGAATATTGAATTAAATCCATACCTTCCCCATTCCAAAAATATAGAAGGTGAAGCACTGAAGCCATATCTCCTTTCCTTTGTCACCTTATCTACTTACGAAACACTGCAGATTCCTTCGACAACAATTTCCAGAACCTTAGGTACTAAAATATAGTAACTTTCAAATCAGAAGAGCGCCTTATTCCCTTTGTTCACATGAAGAGTCTTTGCGTCATTTACTCCACATTTCCAAGTTTACTACAAGCATACCTTCGAACAGAAGGAGAACATCTTACCGACTATATAAATGCCCTTCATGCTTCATGGACCGTCCCTTAAAAACCATTATAACTGCTATGCCGCTTTCCAACATAGCTCACACACATCAGATGAACACCATCAATGATTCCATACCATCCACCCATATGAGGTTCTCCAAATAGTTCTTGCCACATGATGTGCTTGGCTTCCTTTGGAATTTAGTTCCAGTTTTCGCATCGAAATGAAGCATAACAGGAATTGATTATAGGATTCAGCATTGCATTCCTTCTTGAATCCAATACATGGAACCGAACTAGCACAAATAATGCAGATGAGGTGCATTGCTTTTACGGTGTTACAAAAGGAGATTCAAGAAGAGCTTAACCATTCGAAGTATTATAGAAATTGGATAGAGTCCACCATTAGTGCAATAAATTTCAATTGGTTGGATATCATGAGAATTGAAAAGAAGGATTCGAAACCAGAGCAGCTGTGCTACCCCCAATCTATAATCCCAGTACATGACCACTGTCTGATTTTACCCAGAGCTGTTGTGTAGTCTATAGATCAATATCCTGAAAACTATTGGAGCTGAACAACCTATCAAACCTCCCATCGCCCTCCATGCGCAGTCTAGACCATACGAGTGGAGGGACAATAATGACTGAAATGAATCAAAATAACAACTGAGATAATTAGCATCGAGGGGATTTTGAATGCACAATGCAACTGACCTAAAAAGCTTAAGCTACCTGAGAAAGGATCACCAATATATATCAGGCTTAACGATGAACAAATCTGCTCTGAAGCTGTTGCAATCTTTCCTAGTTTTAATTCGCAAAATTTCACTTAAACTGATTGATTTCTCTATCGTTATTGCTGGAGATTGATTAGGAATCTTGCAGTTCCCTTTGACAGCTACTCAAAAGCTCCAAGAGATGTACACACTAAGAATCCATCAGTTCTAACTGTGGCTCCATCATAACATAATATACTTCAATCAAGCAGCAAGTGGTAAGATCTATTAGGCAGCAACGACCACAAGGTCTCAACAAATATACCTGTAAAGGGAATGATAGCTCCTTCCAGACTGATAATTTAATGCTGCCTATCTGCCATGAAAATTCACAATGATGACTACTCTGTTTCCTTGCTCCTGGGTTGTTTGCCGCGGCATCTGCAAATTTCTTCTCTGCCGTGAAATATACCTCTGATCCTCAAGAAAATACCATGAGAGAAGAAAGAAAAGACAATTTTCTTTTGATAGTAAATAAACATCGAAACAAATCTTCCAACATCAACTAGATTAAATTAAGGATTCCTTTTTTTCCTTTTTTTTCCTTTTTTTTTTCTTTTTTTTTTTTTTTGCTGCTATGACGGGCAATTCACACTCTTCTAGCATAAATACATTCAAGAGAATCAAAAAATAAAATCTCTTACAGTGCCCTTGAAGCAAGTGTCAGATCGGTCCACAGCACCTCACCAAAGAGCTCAGCCACATATCAGGCTGCCAACAAAGGATTCCATTACTGTGATCAAATTTAGATGGTTGAGAGAACCAGCTATTAGACTAGTCTTCCATGGGCCCATAAGCTACGATTTGGCGGACCTTAACCAACAAAATTAAAAATAAGATGACCAAAGAATTATGAATTCAAGCAAAGACCATGAAACATTTGGCTAACTGATATAAATGCATCAAGCAGCAATTCTCATGCCCAGACACCTTTCATTATATGAAAAAATGCCTAAACACCTTTCTTCTGCTATTCTGAAAAGCAAAAAAAAGAAAGAAAAAAGCAGCAGGCCAGAGCATCTAACATTGCAAGGACATGAGATACCAGAGCCCACCAAATCTAACAGCCTTAAATCTCAGACCTTTTGGAGTGCACCAACCAGGTCATCTATGCCTCTTGAACTACAGCTGTAGGCCACTGCACAGTATTTGGGTTACAGTTCTTCAGCTAAGACAACAGTCACTTACCTAGTTCTGAATGCCAACCAAAAACTTAAAATGCTACCTTGCAATTGGGTAGATATTATGGTGTGTGATAGTTGAGCTGCCTCCAATCTTGGGCTCTACAAGCTCCTGAGAAGATGACAGAAGATCAAGGAGACGACAGAAAGTCGCAAGCGTAATAGTAGAATCATATGCCTGCAGTATCTCTTTGGTTCAAAAAATGAAGAATAAGAAATCACACTTGATAGACAAGAAATACAGGAGAGATACGGAACCTCAAACATCTCTGTTAGGACACAGAAGTGATCATTGCTCTCCCCCAAATAACAGTAATAAAAGGATATATATGGCACAAGTGTATGATCACAGCTAGTGCTAGAGTACGTGCCAAGCATCACTAATGCATTAAAGCTGAAAAATCCGGATGCTCGCAACTGCTTCAGATATATGCCAGTGCAATCGAAGTGAATTTTTTTTTAACAATGGAAAATGATTTTTTTTCTCAGAATTTTAGAAAAAATGTTGCATACCAGGTTCCCAAATGGTTTGCAGACAGAAAATTGATTGGGCCTGTCTACCAGCATAACATTACATAGAAACTGCTCAGATTTGTCCGATCTGTTTAGATTCAGCTTTATTAAATACCTTCAAAATATATCCATCTACAGCCACATAATCTTAAGCTAGCTTCTGCTCTGTTCGATTAACAAAAACCTCCACCATGTCCAATTTTAAGCCCCCTCGCTGTCCTTCCTCTCACAGGGACTCAATACAATGTTGATAATGTCAACCACTATTCAAGCTCTTCAATATTCATCAATGTGTTCCTAGTATAATTTTGCCATTTTCAATTTTATCAATTCTCCAACTTCATCTAAGTCGATAACAAATCATCCAAGCAAAACTTTTGAGGGAACTTGTTCTGCTGCATGGTCAGCTGAACTCGCCCAACACCTACAACTAGGTCTTCCAGCATAGGTAGACTGGATCTAACCCAGACATGACCAGATTGACTCAAGGTTCAAATCCTGTTCCAGAACCAAATGCAACTGCCATTATATGTAAATAAAGCCCTGAAATGTAGTTAGCAAATGGTTGAAACAACAAGGGCCTGAATACTAAAACTAAACTATAATTAGGTTACACATGGGACAAGCCAGACCAGAAACTGATTTATTTGCATCCCTTTCTATGAGTTTTTACTATGAATAATAATATCTAGATACTTATCATTAGATAATCCAAATATAAACTCAATGTGTAAGACTTACAACATCATTCTATTCTGGCACCCTTCTACAAGTTTGTGTCCTACAGAAATAAGCAATACTGTTTCGTTTTGCTGAGAGAACAGTCAATTCTTGTGACTGGTATACAATCTTAATCTCCATGTTAGCACAACCTATCCTTCATGTACCATATGGATCTTTGCTTTTCCCCAAAGTGCTATCCTTACTAAACTTCCCACCCCCTCCTGCAGCCTCAACAGAAAAGGGTGGCCATCTCATGCCATCGTATATCCTTTTGCTTGCTAAACAAAAATAATCGCTGGCCCCATGCTCCCATATCTTTTAAGGAAAACAGATGATTGACTCACCAGATCAGGCACTAATTAAACAAAGAAATTAGTCACCAACATATGATAATATTACCAACACCACTCAAATCAGTTTAGTCCCTGCCATTAAGGATCTTCAACCACTAAGTTATTTCCTTGGCGTTGAAACTTACAGAACACCACATGGTCAAATATGATTTGAATCTCAGTAACAACCCTAACTATGTGGTACAATGCAATGGTGTTGCTGGCCACAGATCATCCAATAGTCTATGGATCCTTATGCTAGGGCCACTAATATAGATGGTGCAAATGGGTGACACATTGGGTTTTCAAGAAAACAAGTTATTCATAAGCCAACCTCTGTTTGACTTGTTCTATTAGAAAACAAGCCAAGCTCCAACTATGAGTATATATATAATTTTCATTAGTGTACATTATATTAGTTATCATTTTCCATATTAATTTTTATAACCATATAACTAAGATATAATTAAAATGATTGGTTCAAAATAATGAAAACTTTTGAGAGAAATGCTAATGTTGATGCAAAGACTGAGAAGACTAATGAACTCACCTAAATAATAACTCGAAACAGGTCAAAAAATTCTAGTTGAGATGCCGAAGGTATCAGGGTTCACATAACATCTATAAGTTCGCAACAAGCAAGTTTCACAGAACTACTCAAGAACAGAAATGCTAATGTTGATGCAAAGATTGAGAAGACTAAAGAACTCACCTACATAGTAACTCAAAACAGGTTAAAAAAATCCTCATGTCGATACGCTAACGAAGAATTAGAAACCATACTTGTTATAGGAAGCAGAAAACTGTGAGAGATTAAAGAAATCTTCAGAACCCCTAAGTTATTTCTTGGCATTATGCTAATAAAGAATTAGAAACCATAGTTGTAATAGCAAAATGTTCATGTTAGATAAGCACTAAGAAAAAATGTCCACAAGCTTAGTCCTTGCCATTAAGGATCTTGAACCACTAAGTTATTTCCTTGGCATTGAAGCTCGCCGAACACCACATGGTCTTTATCTCTCTCAATACAAATATGTGATTAACTTGATATAGAAAGCACAAATGGTCCATGCAAATTTGCCATTAAGGATCTTAAACCACTAAGTTATTTCTTTGGCATTGAAGCTTGCCGAACACCACATGGTCTTTATCTCCCCCAATACAAATATGTGACTAACTTGATATGGAAAGCACAAATGGCCGATGCAAATTTTTCCTTACTCCTATTTCTTATGGCACCCCTCTTTCTCTCTCTCACTCTAAATATGTTGGCACAACTTATGAATGCTACTCAATTTTGCCAAATAGTCAATGCACTTCAATACCTTAGATTAACCAGGCCCATGGTTTCACAAACCACCAAAATGGGAATGGATGACCAATATCATGCTATTCCAATACGAGAACTTGGACTAGCATGGGTGCCAGGATGACAAAACCCTAGGTACCAGTACGTGGCTGTACCAGTCTTTATAAGTGTGCATCGGTGGGACAATACCAGTACCTTACCATACCATTCCAATGGAAAAACAGTACAGGGATTGATACCGGTATTTAAAACCATGACCCAGGCTGATTTGGCCTCCATAATTAACAAGGTTTGTCGATCCATACACCCATAGATGAACACTACACGGCAGTGAAAGAATACTTTGATATATGACTGCTGCTGCTCATGACAGCCTTATTCTCCAACCCTCTTCTTCAACTACCATTCATGCATTTACTAATACAGATCGGGCTGGTAGTCCAAATCATTGTCACTCCACTAGTGGCTTCTACATTTTCCATGGTCCTAATCTTCTATCGTGGAGCTCCAAATAGCAAGCTCCAGTTTCCGCTCCTCTACTAAGGCTGAATATGAAGGCCTAGCAAACACTGTTGCAGAACTAATTTAGCTAGAGTTTCTTCTTCATGACTTGGGTCTTCATCTTCATCATCCTTTAATTTTTTAGTGTGATAATATCAGAGCAACTTATCTAGCTGCTAATCCTGTCTTCCATGGAAAATCTAAGCATGTTGAATTTGATTTCTTTTTGCTCAAGATAAGAGTTGCTGCCAAGCAATTGGGCGTTCACTGTATTTCTAGTTTTCTACAGTTGACCAGATTGCTGATATCATGACAAAAGGTCTTCACCATACTCATTTTCGCAACTTTAGAGACAAGCTCATAGTTCATGACACCTAGTTGAGCTTTATGGTTAGTGTGTGTGGGGGTGGCGGCGGAGGTGTACATAAGATGAGATAAGTTGTTGTAACCTTTATAACTGGTTTTTGTTATGCAATTATAACTACACTTTGTTAAATTGCTGGGTAGTTGTCATAATAAGATAATAATCTCATCCACTGTAACCACTCCTTTTATATACCTAACCAGCCAAAGATTTCATAGATGTAACTGAGACTATTTTCTCTCACTATATTATTTTGTTATTTCACAAGTTGGGCAAACAATCAGATCTCTATCCTTTTTCTTTTTTCATCGAAAATGAAAGAGTACGCTGAAAGCGTACAAAAGCCAAGATAGAGAAGAGGAGGAGGAGAATAGGGAAGGAAATAAAAGAAGAAAAACAAAAACCTACAAAAGCATCCGAAACAAAGCAGGGATAAGTAAAAAAAAGAAAGCAACAAAATGATGTCTAATCTCCATGATATCAAACAAGTAGCAGATGACTTTGGGAAGCCTCCGAATAAAGACATTGAAGAGCCCCAATAAGAATTATCATAGCAGAAAGTAAAGTAAGGAAGTCGATGTTTACTTCTCTCAAAATGAACCAGTTGCCAGCTTGTTTCTTCATTGTCACTTTGCTAGGATAATCTAGGTTTGGTTCAAGCATGTTTCTATTCACTCTTGGTGGTCGGCTGAGAGTTGAAGAATCAAAGAAAGGACCAGTTAGTTGCAGATACGTTGGGCACAGGCATGCACTATTATTTGGGTGCTTTGAAAGGAAAGAAATGTGAGAATTTTCTTGAAGAAGTCAAACCCGCTGATGTGGGGATTCCTAGTCAATCTGTTGCTGTCTAATAGAATCAACCTATTGTCTTCAACAGGTGAACGTGGAAATAAGAAGAGGATTCAAGTGCTTTCTGTGATTGTTGGTCAACATGTTGAGACAGGGAAGCAGAGAAAAAAGGATGGCCTAGTGCACGAGGCTCCGCCATTGCTGGGTCTGGGGCGGGTTGAGATATACACAGCCTTACCCCTACATGTCGAGAGGCTGCTTTCATATTCCGAACCCATGACCTCTAGGCTACAATGGAGACACCTTACCATTACACCGAGGCACACCCTCACAGGTGAATGGAGGGATAAGAAGAGGATTCAATTCCTTACTATGATTCCTAGTCAATAACCTTTTACTCTTTTTGTTTTGTTTTTTTGTTTCTTGTTACAAGAATTTTTGACATTTTGCATTGGTTACTCTACTAGTATTGTACTTCTAATTTTTCCCCTTAGCTTTAACGGGGAACTCTTATTGTGTCTTGCTTAGACTTTGTAAACGAAAACAGGGTGGATTATACGCCTTTCTCTCTCACACAGACACTTTAAAAAAAAAAGATGGGAATCATTTTCCAAGTAGGTCTTGTGGTGATTATTATTCACAATTGGAGCACTGCAAGATTGTTGCACTACTCATGTGCAAATAATAAGCAGATCTATCTGTATCCTGTAAAAAAACATTGACCAAAAATCAGGATATATTTATACTTTTCCCCTTTTTTTTTCTTTTTTTCTTTTTTTTTTGTATAAGAAGGCCGAGGCTACCAGGTACATCCACAGGGTGCTATGGTAGATAGAACTAAAGTCCATCCTAATTGAAGTCCGCTAATTTGTGCTTAGAGAGCCAATCTGTGAGCCAGTTGGCTACCTAGTAGCATGGTTCATTACAATTGAAGTCGAACATTGAAGAAAGGAAATTGCATCCCCAAGGTAGTGGAATTACAAGGCTCTGCTCTGCACAGCCATGTAAAGGATGTAATAGAGCCCCCCCACACCGAGACATGAGTGGCTATGGCACCAAGGTCGCAGCAACGGAGATGCATCACCAAGTTACACAGCTCAACAGCTGCAATGGAGTTAGAGGAGCCATGCGACCAACCTAATGCCAAGCCACATGGTTACAAATAAGTCACCTATATTCCAAGTGACCATCAGATCAAGTGCTCCATCAAAGTCCGAGTTTGAGGAAAGGAAGTGATGGGGGAATCTAACAAAGGAATTTGGGGTGAAACTAGAAGGTTGCAGGCCTAAAGTTTCGCAGGAAAACAACTATCCAATAAGGGTAGGTTTGGATACCCCAAAATATTCTAGTGTTGGAGAATGCTAAAGTATTTTGAAGCAGAACTATAACAATTTACAAGAAGCTGTCTAAATAGGTTTTTGAGTGACAAAGTATTGGAGTAAAACCCAATACAAGATTTTTCTAAAATTCTGGTTGAAACTCAAAAAAAAAAAATCCAGAACTTATCACCCAAAGACACCAACTCCAGCCCCCGACCCTGCCTCCCCCAAGCCGTAATTCAAGACTCCCCAACATATTCAACCCTTCAATCTAGACATTTGTGCAAGGGTGACGAGCACTTGAAAATTAAAGCTCGCTGACCGGTAGCTTCCATAATTCATTCAAAATCACCATAACTTCCATAATTCATGATATTTACTGCTCAATCAGATACAACAGTTTTAAAATTCCATACTATTTGAAGAGCCATAATCTAATACAATGCATGTACAAAATAGAACTCCATTAGGATGTCTTCTGTTGACTCGGCATTCAATGGATTCAAGTGTCTCATGTGATCACATATAAGAAGAAAACTTCCTAAGATATCATTTCGAGTCTCAATAAAGAAAAACTGGGATCCAACCAATCACTAAAGAAGTCCAAACAAATAAAAGAAAAAAATGCCCAGGTCCCAACCATCTCTGTCTATTTCTACACCTTTTTTATTAGGCTTGAAAAAGCTAGATGGTTTTTCTACTCCATCATCTCAAAATTTTAAATGGTCATGCCCTTCTCTTGCCCTTCAATTACGATGAAATTCACAAAGACAAAGAAACCGCATTATTAGAAAGTGGATGTCTACTTACCAAGATATATAAATAATGAAAAAACAAACACATGGAATATCACAAGCATCCATGCCTTATCCTACAGGCAGTGTTGCATAAACATGGGCAGAAGAATCAGATTCTGACGTGTCCAAAAGTCTGATTCGATAGAGAAAAGATGGAAATTTGGGAATACATAGACAAGTTACATAAAATATATATTTAAAATATTGTATAAGATAAATACTAAAAGATACTATTGGTTAAATTTTTCAAATATGCATGTTTGTAGTCCAAACTTCCTTAGCTTAATTTTTTTTGAAAAATGATATTTTGCAAAATTAATCTAACACTTACTAATGTAGGCCAAAAAATGGCTATCTCGAGATACATGCTTAGGGCAAAAGTTCAGCAAAAAATTATTGTGAACGCCCCCAGCAAACCTAAATGATGCTTAGCAAGACCGAGTGCCCCTAGGAAACCTAAATGATGGTTAGCAAGACCATGAGGTAGCACTTGACTCAAGTGCCCCAAGAGCTTAAATGTTTTCAATATCAGATTGCATCCTAGGTACTAGCAACTTTAAAAATTCACCGAAAATAGCATAAACATAATTTTGGTATGAAACCCCTTCCAACACCTCCATTAGTTGACTAAGCTTTCCAAGGCAACTTGAATTGCATCAGTCAAAGATTGGACGAGGAAGAAATGGACAAAAAATCTAAGTTTTGTTAGTTCTACCAAGCCTTTCTGAACTAATGGCAGCAACTTAATCATTAGATCAAAATACAATAGTAGCAACCCTACCCAAATAATTTTGGACAGTATAACCCTGTTGTCAATTGCTTCCTTGATTAGATTCAAAATTGTAATCTAACATAAGTTATGCTACCGTTAGTTTTCTAGTGCACAGGTTACAATCAAGTAAGATTTGTGTCCAAGATGCCCTTAACATACAAAAATTAGTTTCTAGATGTTCTATCTTGATATATTTCGAATCCTAGTCCAAATCTAAGGGCAACCACAAGTCTGAACAATGTATTGACCTATAGAACCAGCGACTAAACCAACCAAATCGGACAATTAGGCCCATACCGAACCGACACCAAATCAGGACAATTTTGATGGGTCGATTTGGTTTGTAAACCACCCCACCTCCCAGTTCAGCCAATTCAGCCATTCAAGAGAGTTTCCGCTCTCTTTTCTTGCTTGTCGCTTGCTCTTCTCCCCACTTCAACATCGACTGATGCCGGCCAATGTTGAGGTAAGCCCATCCCTCTCTCTCTCGCCCCCTCCCTCCCACCCTCCTCTCTCTTCCTCCCTCTCCTTCTCCCTCTTCCCAATCTCCATGTAACCTCTCCCTCTCCCTCTCCCTCTCTCCCTCTCCCTCCCTCCCTGCTCTCACCCTTCCTCCCTCTCCTACTCTCTCTCCATCCCCTTAGTTCGGTACACCCCTAGCTCAGTATGGTATGTACCAATACCATACCGAATTAATCGCCAGCCGATACGAGCCCTACTCTCGGTCTGACAAACCCTGCTTAGAACACTATAATACTCCTTGTAGTCCACTTTTTTACATCATAGTAAATAAAATTAAAATTTTTCAGTGCTCTTTATGAGTATTCTTGGTGGTATGGCTCCGCCATCGCCATGATGTGACTTCATAGCAACCTTGGTGCCACTCCAAGACCTTCTTGCACGACTTTTAAAGACCCTACACGAAATTGGTGCAATGTTGACGGAGATGTGTGAAGCCTGAGTGATGACCAATGTGACTCTAGTTGGATCAAAAAGGTTGGGTTGGTGAGATTCTAACTATCCTAATTCAAATTAGATTCTATTTATCTTCTTTACTTTCCTTGCTTCTATAATTATTATAAAAATTCAAAGAAAAATAATTTATCATATTTGCTTTAATATAAAACTCAATCCCTTCTAGATTAGAAGAGGCCTTGATTGAGTCCTGCTAGGATTATCCCAGCAACTTGCACCCCGACTTGTCTCTTACAGTGATTCATAATTCATTGCTTATGCAATTCCAAATTAGGTTAATCACTACTGAGTCTATGGTGGACCCTGACATCACGGAGCCGGATCCTTGATCCACATGGTCCCCAGCCTGTCACCAACACTCTTGAACAATCTCTGATAAGAACCAAACTTATTGTTGGAAGAAGTCCAACCATCTATCCATTTCTAAAAGTTGCAATTAAAGAAAAAAACTGAATATTATCTAAGCATCTAAAGTTATCCAATCCAGATACGTATCCAGCATAAATTCCTAAAGATAGATATGAGTTTCCACACAACATGGTCACAGGCATGTGCTGTTTCAGATTGCACACTCGTGCCTCTTACATAGCATTAAAGATCTATCACAGCCATCTATCTCCCTTTAATATGCCTTGCACATACTGTAATCTAGTATGAGTTTAATAACAAAGTGTTTTATCATCACTCAGTTTATAAATATTATTTCATATGGCGTGCAAATATATGTTACACACCATTCCTTAGTCAAGAAACAATCCATAGTTCAGCTTTGTTTAAATGGCCAAGTGATTAACCATGAACTCGATCATAACGAAGACTCACAAGGATGATTCTAGGCATTGCACTCATATATAGCTACCATGAAGGCATGGACAGTGTCAAAGTACACTCACTAACATGTCAATGAACTTGGATTGTATGAATAGCATGTGGATGTCCTCTGTAACACATGGTTATGAATAGATTTTTTAATAATGAGATCGTCTTTCACCTTAGGATCTGACTTTCTGACTTGTATTTTTGGTTACATTGAGCCATTTTAGGTACTAACCATAATACACCACATGGTACGACCTATGTAGTGTATTTAGTGAAGCCCAATGATCTACCCATGACCAAATATCTACATGAGTAAAGCCCAAATATCAAAGTCAATCATCGAAAGCATCAAAATATGAATGAAATTGAAAAATCATTAAAGTCCAATATGTAATTGAGACCCAATATTGCATCAAATTGGCTAGCATTAGCAATGTTATTGCTTGTCCTAGTACAAGGTGATCACATCTTGCTGAATCAAGGTAATGAGAATCTGGCGTCAGGAATGTATCATGTAGCGGGCGATGAAAGAGCACCAGAGAGCTTACGGAGAATTCATCACTACCTAGGAATGATGAATTACAAGTTACAACTTAAAATATTACCCCCACACGACAAGAATCAAGTATTTGGGCAGCTTATTTGCCTTAGTAAATGAAAATGATCAGGATCAAGAATACAGCATGGTGTAATAAGTCATAAATAAGTATAGTTTGGCTAATCACAATGAGCTCAACTTTGGCACAAAACCAACATAGCATGCAACCAATATTTATGAGATTCACCGCTGCTTCATTGATAAGGGCTTCCAAAGGTGCAAAATAGAAGCCAATCCCCATGGTATATTAAGCAAAATATCAAAATCTAGCAGCACAACATCCAGTGAAACAGAGGAAAAGAAGAGATTGAGCAATTTTCAAAAGAAAGAATCTCAAGAAATTATTTATTATTTCAAGCATCAATGATGTCAACTTTTTGTCACTAGCTACCCTTCCAAAACATTATCTTAGCGTCAAGAATTAGATTTGGGTAAAGCTACTCCTTCCTTCCATGTTTTCTAGCAATAAGTGGGAAGCCAACCTCAAACAACAGAAGAAAGTTAATGAAGCAACCAAAACATATTTCAAGAAAAATCTAAGATTCAATGCATTCTTTGAAGTGAGACAGCTGAAAACCCGACTGATATAAGATGGGAATAGGAGAAACCCAGAAATTGTTGAGTATAAGATTTTATTACCATCTTCAATCACCCATTAGGAATGTTTGTTTCACTTGCGAGTATATATATTTTGAAACTATCTATCATATATTTTTCCATGTTATAAGGAGAGATTTTATGATAGAGCTTACCTGTAACATAAGAATCTGGCATTGCATGACTCAATGTTGTGTAGTGCAGCCAACTGAGAGAATAAAACAAGAAAATATAAAATTTGCACAAAGATGAACAATTGGAAGTAATCAAAGGCCACTCTACAGCAGAAAAGCTTGTAATCTTGCAGCGATACTGGAAAAACTACCTCGTATTGTGGTAAGTAATATGTGCATGCAGTCAACCCCATGTGACATAGCAAGTGACTTCAGGTTTCTTGGAGATGAAGCATGTCAGACAGGCCAGAGCTGTATGTACACTTATCTATAGATGCTTACCGACAAATATAATTATCAGGCTGCATCTACACGGTCTTCAGAAGTGTACGCCAAGTATTCTTCAGAAACAACAAGAACTCCATGCAGGCGCACTTGCACCCACTTTGAGTCGTGAAAACTAAGGTTTAGTCATAGCAGCCATTAGGTACCAACAACAATTCCAATTTGAGAATAGTACTATGCCGAGAATCAGCTTTTATATTTTTTTTTAAATCACATAATCAATATTGGTTGTCTGAAGTAAAATAACTACTGCGATGTGGGGAGAATAAAAAATAATATTAAAACATAGAAAACGAAATAAATAAAATACAAATGGATACAAAAATTTAGTCCGACATTGAGGAAATCTTGTCAATTTAAGGTTTCTAAAAAAATGTATGTCAACAAAAGCACTAACTAAAAAAAATCCTAATAATTAAAATATAAGATTTCAAAGGAAATGAACACTTTAAAAGTATATCATATTTTTCTTTTTACAAAAAGATACGATATTGTTCAAAGTTTGCCGTCTCGGTACCGAATCCTGTAATAGTACCATCCTATTACAATGTCGGTATGCAGTACAATACAAGATGGCGAAACGTACCAAGTGTCGTTATGGTACAAAACTGCATATTGATTTGACACCGATATAGTACAGTATGTCCTATGCAACAAACCTCTCTCTGTATATAATGGGCAAGCCTCAAAGCCTAGCATGCTTGCTACATTGAGGCCTTCCATTAAAACCAAGGAGTCCAGCATGTTGCTGGATTGCAAAACCTTTTTGACAAAATTTTGAATAGATTTCGACATGAAGAAAATAGAAGCCAAACAAGTTACCAAGGAGCTGAGAATTAACTTCTCTTAATAGCACTATTTACTTCCAAAACCAGAAAATTTTCTGAAAAGAGCATGTAGATTGCATGTGCTGAATTCTAGCAATATGATAATCATGAAAGTTCCAAATTCCAGCACCAAAGGTACCGCAAGAAACCGATTAACTTAGTTTATTTAAGACAACTACAATAAAAAAGATGAAAACAATTAAAAAAAATCTTGATATGACACTTATGTTACCTTAGACCCAACTTCAGCATAAGACCCATGGGTGAGATGGGCCCATATTAAGGCTTGACCTCAAATTGGGTCAAGAATTCAGTAGCAGTGATCTTCTGTTTAAGATGCTGGACATGCTTCCCGGATCTCCTTGGAAACTTATCTCTGCACTCACTTACCAACCATTTTATTCTTACTATTTTGTTTGAAGACCCACTTTCCCATACCTGAATCTGACTTCCTTCCAGGGAACTAAGGTCAAGTATGGATGACTTGTTAAGACAAAAAATAATTAAAAAGTTTAATGCTATCTTGAAAATAATTAAATTGTGGACCCTGAAGATTGGATAGGACATGAAAGGAGAGCAAACACAATCCAAACCCATCAAGTGATGCAGATTTAGGTCTAAACTTTAGGCCCATAGCCAGTTTGGATCAGATTTTGGTCAAGCTAGATATAGACTTTCTTAACCATGGAATGCGGAATCGTTCAGTTCCGCCCGTTCCAAGCCATACTGGTGGTTCATCAGTACAGTTTCGGCTTTAAAAATGGCTCACTACCAAAGCCAGAGAAGAAGAGCAAGAGAGAGAGAGCGGGGGAGGGAGGGAGAAGGAGCGGCGGTGGACGCTGGTTCTCTTCTCCTCCAGCTCCAGCATGTTTTCTCTCGCAGTACGGGCCCGGCACAGCCCGTACTGACTCGTTCCACCGGAGAACCGGTATGGTGCAAACTATCGGTTCCTCCGACCCTATTCTTAACAAAACAATGCACGATATATAGGTTATTTACATAGGCTTCAATCAAGGATTCAAATCATAGTTTGAACCGGTCCATCCGAGATCAGATTGGTGAGATGTCGAGTCTTGAGATTAAGTCCACAACCCTAGCACATGACAAACCAAGTCAGCCCAGTTGGTACCAGCACCTATGAACCAGCATGGTGACCATGATGACCGCTACCACCAATACCAACCAAGATGTCAAAAGGAGTTGTCTGAGTCTCTTTGTTTACACTATTTGCTTCGCATGCAGGAGAAAAGCAAGTCGGGAGAAAGCGAGGAAGAAGGATACCGGGGAGTGAGCTTACATCCAGCTTCAATTGCTCAAATTTGATGCCAATATTGGTACCTGCACCACAAACCCAATCATAGGCTTAAAAATATCTCCTAATCCTAAATATTGACCTAAACGAACACTCAAAAGCCTTTAAAGAACCACTAAAAACAACAAACAAGAGGGAAAATGAAAAAAAGGCAAAATCGATGTCCTACTAAATTACCGAGACAAAAGGCCATTCCAAGTGTCCGCATGGTACAATTCTGCTACCATACTGACCTAATCCATGACCAGATCCCAGAGCCAAGACAGAAATCTGAAACCTTGTCTTCAACGTAACCATGTTCCTAAGATGCAACCCTTTTGTTCGGGTGCACAAACTCCACTATACAGAGAATTAAATCCCGCCTGCACCTCTAGAATGTTACAAATTGTAGGATTTTATCAAGTGTCGATGCTAGAAGTACCAAACCATCCAAGAACATAACTAAGTACAAGCTCAATATATGAATCATCTATAGAAAGGATCTTGATGAGTTAATCCACAATTCCATTGACATCCAGCCTTGTCCCAGGTATTTGATGTTAGCTTCATGGTGAGATAGGAAGTGGAATAAACAAAAAAAAAAGGGGAGGGGAACTGCTGGCTCACAAGTCAATCAACAAGAAACATGGTTTCAAAAGTATAAATGACCTATCAGCATCACGAAGACATGGCCAAATATATTAATCACGATCTGACTCTTATTCAAGAATCAACACTCATGTGTCATTAACTGATAGACATCAAAATGGTTTACAATCCCTAGTAGAGATATTTAGTTGTCAAGTACGTAACGTAGTACAGATAAATATCATTGTTCTAAAAGGTGGCCGCAATATGCTGTCAGTCAAGGGACCATATAGCTAATATGTGGTATGCAGGCCAAATATGCGAGTGCGTATGTAGAGGGTATTCTTTTGAACCTTTATATAACATTACATGAAGTACATTAAAACAATGAAAATGACTGTAATTTTGTGCATAAATAATAATACTATTAATATTAATAACCATGGTACATTATACCAGCCTAAACCGAGCAGTACAGAGCATACCGTACCATACCAGTTCGGTACCAGTAGTCGCTACAGGTGGCATACTGACACTCGGTATGCCAAAAAGATTCTGTACCATACCATACAGACATTATGCTAGTGTGGCACCGGTACGAGGTGCGGTATTGAGACGGCGAACCTTGTTAATAACAATAACTAGCACTTAGTGCCCACTGCTTAGTACTTAATACCTAATAGCAATAGTTATAGCAAACTTAACATATTATCATTATCCACACCACCACCCAAAACCCATATCCATAGTTTTTTTCCCCTAAAAAACAGCTTATATTATATTGTAACAGCCTTTGAAACATCTGTCGTTTTAAAAAGCTAAGCTTGAGGCTTAAAAAGCTTATGCCTCGAGGCTTAAAAAGCTTATGCCTCGAGGCTTAAAAAGCTTGTGCCTCGAGGCAAGGTGGTAAAAGATAGCCTCAATGCTTCCACCTTAAATCACTAAGGCTTGCATTTATGAACTAAAACATTGTCTTTTACAATGATTTTTAAGGCAAGGAAAAGGCATACAACTTTTTATTTCCTCATATATTATGCTTTTAATACTATAAATATAACATTGCTTCACAGCTTCATCAATTGTTGAAAATGGCAAATACACCCTCAAGAAAGATCTAAACTTGTTTACTTCATTTCCTCATCTATATTCTCTATAAAATTTTAAGATTCAAATTTTAAGATTCTACCCTATGCTTGCCACCTTAAGCTCCATAGTCCTTAATGGAGGGCAACCAATGGTTTGAAGCAACCCATGTGACATTCTTATTCTCATTATGTTATTTATAATTAACTGAACTGAAAATTTGAGGCTTGAGCTTTAAACTGCCTTGAGACTCACACCTTGTATTTTTCGGCTGAGCCACCTCACCTCTGCTTTATCCTTTTAAATCTTGCCCAAATCCAACCTGACTATGAGCTTGAACCTGCTCCGTCTACACAAGCTCCCACAAGAATAGGCCACATATCTCTCCATAAAAATAAGAAGGCCACATATGCAACTGCACAAAGCTAAGCAAAACATATACGTCAACATACAATGCTATGTGGACTTTTTTAACATGTGGTACGATCGCGAATACCAAATACATATATCTAATTTGGTGCAGATAGGGGACCGTGTTCCCATTTGCAACCTCATGCACCACAATGTAAAACAATAGATAACATTTTTAATAATTATAGCCATAACCATCAAGCCTTATTAGGACTGGTGTAATATATCCTCATTTGGCTAAAATTCCTATTCGGGACCACCTCTAATGTAATTTGAAGCTTTTTCATACCTTTTCTCACAACCTCTTTCCATGTCACCTTTGGACTGCAAACAATCCAAGCTACTCATGCGTAGCTCGGGCTCGGCCTAGGATCGGTACAAACTCGACCAACTTGAAAATGAGCCAAGCTCACAAAATTTTTGGAGCCTAGCTCATAAATCAGCCAAGCTTGGTCATGAGCTGGTTGTAGAATAATGGATAAGATTGGCTCGTCTCGATAAAAGTTCTGCTTGGAGCTTAAATGAGCTGAGCTTGAACAACTGAAGTTAAGCTTGGTTTAAGCTTGAGCCGAGTTCGAGCAGCCAATATATTTATTGCAAGTCGAGCTCAAGCAACACATTACTCGACTCATTTTAGACCCCTGGTCACCTAAGGTTTTTGCCTCCTACATCTTTTAATGGAAATTAAAGTGCCTCTTCATAATACAGTCCCCCCCCTCAAATCTTTGTTTACATGCCTATACCATTTTAATCAATTCCATCATTTTGTTCTTAACCCGTGCAGCTCCGACAATTCCACTAATATGCTCATTTATCAATCTAATTTTTTTCTAGTATTGCCATGCTTCCTTCTTCACATCCTTGTTTCTACCATATTTGTTTCCTAGGCCCTCTTTATTGCCCAACATCCTGAGCCAGTGTTTTACAACGCGGTGCATATTGCAGCATATGTGACCACATACGCATATGCAGCCCCTTGACTACACGTTGCCTATATGTGTTCTAATATGTGGTTACATCACACATGGACCGAAAAGGCAATCCACTTAGTATTGTATGGCTGCACATACGGCCTGCTTGGTATTGTAGGACAGCATAAGTGTGCCCGCTTAACATTTTGGAGCCACATGTACAGCCCAATGTGGACTTGAGTAGCTAAAGTGGTCTTAAGCTAATAGTTAGCTTTGTATGAGTTTCAAGGAAGCCTGGTTTAAGTATTAGTAATATTAAAATATTATCTATGTTTTTTTATTGTTATTGGGTATTAGGTACTAAGCCTAAGCATAAATTATTAGTTGTTATTAAGGTTTGTCGACGATGCTAGAGGTTGTACCGGCTAGCAACCAGTTCAGTATAGTAATGATACATACCATACCGACCAAAGGTATATCAGAACCAGAGGAAGAGAGATGGAGGAGGGGAGGAGGGAGGAGTGAAAGAGAGTGATAGAAAGAAGAAAGAATGAGAGAGAGGGCAAAGCCGCCAGGGTCATCATCGTTTCCGAAGAGAGCTTGAGATAGAGGAGAAAGGGAGAGAGAGGGAGGGGCGAAGCTACCAAGATCGTCGTCATTTGAGAGAGAGAGAGAGAGAGAGAGAGAGATTGAGAGCAAGGGAGAAGCCATCGCGATCATTATCTTTGGGAGAGAAACTGAGAGAGAGGAGGGGTAAAAAGGGTGAAGCGCATATTAATGGCCATCATCAGAGGCGGCAGCAACAACGGAGGGAGAGGAAGCAGCGTCAAACCCTAACCCTGGTCAAACATGAGAGGGAGGAGAAAGTGATCAGAAGCGAGGCAATTCAGGGTCAGGTCAGGGGGTTATAAAGGTAATGAACTGCCGGAACCATCCTAAACCGAGCAATACACGGTTCTGCTAGTTTGGGTCAACTCAAACCCATTCAACACCTGTTCCAAACCGAACCTGTGTCTCAACCCAATTTCTACTGGAAACAGGTCCGTAAGCCTTGAACCAAGCGATTCAAGTCAAGATAGCTGACCTTGGTTGTTGTTATTATTATTATTGTATTTAATGTATTATCTTATTTTTAAATAGTGAAAAAATAGTAATCACATGGGCAACTACTATGCAATCCGCATACGAGATACGAACTATGTGGTCCCTTGACCACCTGCGTACTAGAACCGCCTTCTAAAACATCGGAGTCATATAACATTACAAGCCTTATTGTTATCTTATAAAATTTTCATTTAACTCATCAAGGCATGTTTTGATCACATAATATCCCAAATAAGTTACCTAGACACTCCATTGTTAAGCTATCTGGAAGTGTCAACACTTATGGACAATCAGACATGGCAAGACATGACATGACATGACATGGTTGGGCACTCCACTTTGAAGTGTTCTGTTGACATCGGCAAAAAGTGCCCAATACTAGCCACTTTTCTTTAGAATGTCATCTAGCGAACTCCTAGTTTTAAGCGTTGGATGCTTTCAGTGAAGTACTAGACACTTTAAGGAACGTGCCCTTATGTTTCTAATATAAGGTTATCAAGATTATATGGACAGATTAAGCAAATTATCATTATATCTTCAATATAAAGTTATTGCAATTATATGAATAGTTTAAATAAAAAGTCATTATGTTTTAAATATAAATGTACCAAGTTTGTTCTCATTTTACGTATCCTAACACATCTCAAATAAACCTAGAGAATAAATCAAACCACTTATATATACATATAAATATATTTGTGTGTTGTGTCCCCGTGCCTAGATGCCTAGGTTTTTGGATGTTCCCATGTCCAACACTTGAGGGAACTTGGACGCTAGGCACCAGTGCCAAGTGTCTAGGTAACATTGCCAAAACCACCTCACCACTTCATCCAACTACCTCCAATCATATTACATATGTCTTCATCTAACTCTCCATTATTTTATATCATAGATATCAAATAACAAAACCTATCACCCTATGATATCTCCCGCCCATCAATCTTAATTGAAATATCATCTCTCCATTTTCACTAAAATTGCATTCATATATTCTTTGTTCTAAGAATTTAAGATAGTAAGAATCATGTTTTAGTACAAAAGAAAAACAAAACTGAGTTAGCAAAGATGTGTTGAAAGTAAGTTAACAATTAAATTCAGAAAAAAACAAAAATGAAAAAAAAAGCAAACTCCTTCTTCAAGAGAAGTTGCTACACACTAAAAACTTACAACTAGAAATAAATCCAAACCCTTTCATTTTGTGGTGTGGTTGCGCGTATTTTTCTTTGTTTCTTTTTTTTTGTTGCGCGGAAGGAAGGGGGGGGAGGGGGTCGAAGAATTTCTTGGGAATCCTACAAGATCAATTCGTTCTTTTTTTTGCTGACAGATGGTCAGAACTTCATCTGGGTTCGAATCCTACTGAGAGGTCCACTAAAGATCATAGCAAGCGGACATGTGGGCTTCCCAATTCCTAGCAAAAGCCTTAAAAGTAAAATCGAGGACCCTCTTGAAAGAAGTATAATTAGGTTCTCCTTTTCCGTTTTCCCTTTCTTTGCCAGAAATTCAAGCAGCTGAACAGAAAATTTAGAAAATTGGAGTTCTCTTTAAAAAAGAAGGTAGAAACGTTTATTCTTTTCCTTTTTGGCAAATTTCCTTGCAAATACAACAAAATCATAGATCAGAAAAGGCCCTAAAACTTAAGGTAATCAAAGAAAGCAGTGCACACTACATAAACCAGTCAGATTTTTTTTTAAAACAAATTAAAGAAAGCATTATGTAAATCTAAAAGCTAATTAAAGAAGGCATTAAATCACTCAGATTGAAGAAAGCATTAAACACCACATAAACCAGTCAGACTGTTTCATAATGAAATCATATTTGTACATAAATCTGAAAGCTAATTAAAGAAAGTACTTAGCACTACATAAACCAGTAAGATTGTTTTCATGATTCACAGTTTTAACAAAATCCAATACGAGGGCTGAAAGAACTAGTCAGTTGTCTGAGCAAAATACACCACTAAATTATTGTTATGAAGATGCTATACAAGAAAGACTCCGAAGAGAGCTGTAAACTGTTCAGAAAATGTAGCAACTAAAAGCAGTCAAGCAGCACCTAACAATGAAAATGCTATATCTTCGTCTTATTCATCGCATCAATACTACTCTCATTGCCTCGGTAACTGGAAAGTCCCAAGCCCGGATGGTGAAATACCAGGCATATTAGTACCAGTAATCACAAATTTATTGCATGTCCTTGCAGCTACAAGAATGAAACTAAGTAATTAGTACTACAAAAATGTGAAAGTATACAAATTCACGGTTAAAGCAAATTCAACAAACATCTAAAGAAAAATAATAAAAAAACAAGCATTAAGAGCACACTCACTTGACCAAATTCAGTCCTGCGACTATTGTTCATCATGCCTTATGGGCAATGATTCCAGCATGGGAATACTCTTCTCCTCCGAATTACCAGTCATAGTACATCGTCAAACTTGCAGGCTCCTTTGCAGAATCTTTCTTTTTGGGAACTCTACCACCACCCCTTTCCATAGCACAATGCTGCAAGAATCCGAAAAAATCGGTCTCCTCCTCTTCAACAGTTACATCATAAGTTGAAGATTCTATAGAGATGAAAATGTTGGGCAGTAAGGAGCAGCTTTGCAAATAATATGAAAGTGGTAAAAGTGAGAATGTTAATGTGTGTGCACAGTAAAGTTGGGAGAAACTGGGTCCAAGCTAAGTAGCTAGAAGTCATAAGATCTTGAGCAATGTAAGGTTGATATTTCTAACCAAAGAAGGTTCCCAAGTATATAAAGTTGACAAGTTAAAACAACAAAGACGTAATCAAATATGAATTAGATGGTCATAAGAAGACAACAAGACATGATTTGGAATACCTATCTATCTCAAAAGGGCATGGAAAAATGAACAATATGTCCACGATAAAGTGATAATAGAGCAGGCACACGGACCAAAGATCGTAAGATATATAAATAACATTCGCACTTCGAAAGTCTTGCCGATATGGTGCATTATAACAATGACCGTTGAGTGGCATGTGTTTTAAGTTTTAAGGCAACAAAGTAGCAAAAAACAATGACAGACATTAAAACACTCGAGCAAAATGACAGCAGGCATCCAGCTAAGTTGGTTAGGAATGCTGATTGCAATCATGTGGTCAAAATTCAATGATGCATATCTGATAAAATAACCAAGATAGTCATATAGAATAAATGAAATGCATCCTGATAAGAAGAAGAAGCACTTCGACATTAAATGGTACAACGAAATAATCACATAAAACAGTATGCAACAAAAAACAGCAAACGGAAAATCACATATAATAAATACCAAGCCACTTGCTTGATTAGTAAAGGAAGCAGAAATTTTCTCAGTGGGAACTACTCATAAGCAGAGAACTTGTCAGAGAACAGAACTAAATAAAACATCCCAATAACATTGCAATTTATAGCAACTACTACCACTGCTTCCAATAATGCTGAGATATGGCGATTAATATGCAGCCATGACAATTCATAAAACAAAGTAAAGAAATAGCCATACTGATTCATACATTTAAACCACCTGTCAATATTTGTACAGCTGCAAGAGTAATACGAACTACCACATGTTAAACAGACTTCTTCGTTCATGCAAATATTTATTCAAAGAAAGCAACTAAAAGTACTGCCATAAATCCTATAATGCGCCAGCCACCAAATGTCAGCACTAACTTATAATACAAATTGATGACCTGCCATACTTATTCCCAGAAACAAGCATTCCATACTTATAGCAATGTGGCTGCAGAAAACAATACACAATCATACAAAGTACTGCCAGTCATGATTATGATCAACCTAAGAATGCACTAGAAAAGGCAAATGGTAGGCAAAAATGAGAACAAGTAGAAGGGAGCTGATGACCACAAGCACCATAAATGAGCCTACTAAAACATGGTTTAATTGATAAAGGCAACCTGTGTATGAAACAACCAATAGGATACTGCAGGGAATTTCCACCTAATAAAGTGAAGATGTGGGTCCCAACTTTCCTCTAGTGTACAGAATTTACAGATCCCTTCCAACATCAAGGAAGGCAAACCAAGCAACTCCTAAACACTACCTCATACAATTCCTCCATGCCTAAACCCACCATCCCCAGAATCCGCACCAGGATCCAAGCCACTTGGTGAATCATACCACTTGGTAGTATCAGGATAGAATCCATCCACCTGCATCCCTAGCAGATTCCGGTCCGGCACAATCGTCCCATCATTCCTTAAGGGCTTTATCAGCTTGGAGTCCTCATCCTCACCACAATTCAGAATGCTCTTCTCGTCAAAGTCACCACAGTCCTCCTTCATCATCCACTTGTCAGACTTCAAGCCCTCCCTCATAAGCAGCTTCCTATCCTGGCACTCCACTGACATCCTATCCCATGGAACAATGGCCCCAAGAGTCGAATCAAAATCATTCTCCTCCTCATCAATCATCTCTGCATCCTTAGCAAATATCCTATCATGGCTGTCAAGGTGGTGGTTGCCATCATGACCCCACTGCCCAAGCTCCTCATTGCCCACTACCAAAGACTCCTCTGAGTGCTGAGTTACAGCCACATTCCTCAGCCTGTGAAGAATATCCACCAGATTGTGCGCCAGAGAACCCAGCATCTCTGGTGGCATTTTAGCAATCTTTCCCTCCAGAAACCCAGCCTCCACCCTGAGCTCTTGGACCAGCTGCAGTACCATGTGGTGGGGATCCCCACAGTCTTCCTTCCCTGTAAGGTTAACAAATGACTCCGGTTCAGCTTCCTCCCTGACCCCATAGTCCACTGGGTCAAGATCGAAACCCCCCTTCTGCCCGACCACCCGGTGGATGATCCTGGCATTTCCATCAAGTGGGCCCGGCTCGTGCCCAGAGTGCACAGCATACAGTTTAAAAACAGCAGTGCCCTCATCCTGATACACAAAGGTCTTGTCTTTCTCATTATAGTTGGCAATGGGAACAATTGCCCGGATACGGAACCCACATCCGCACCGCTTGGACTGGTAAGGCTCCCTCTTTAAGACCCTGGCCTTCTTCGAGGAAGCAGAGGCTGACGATGGCTCCCCAGCTCGGTGGCAGGCATAGTCCTTCACCTCAGCCATGAAGGGCTTGTAGCGAATGTACTTCTGGCGGATGCAAAGGACCACCTTGTGCTTGGCCGCGAGCTGCTGGAGCTGGCGAGGCACATCCTTGGCAGGCACATCAAAGGACTCAGTGTACTCAAACCGCCGGCGCTTGGAACGGGCAGCAATAGAAGCACCACCTGCGGACACAGCGGAGGAGGACGAGGTGCAGACAGGGCAGGAGGCGACACAAACCCGGATGAACGACTCAGGAATGCCATAGAACTTGGCGCCGACAGTCCAAGACTTCTTGATACGGTCGACAGTTTCCTTGAGGCCAAGGTGGCGGAGGAGGTCCGGGTCGGCATGCGCGGCAGTGACGATGTCCTGCCACTGGTCGACATGGGAGACGCTCTGAGCGGGGTTGTTCTTGAAGAAAAGGACGGGGAGGGAGCCGGGGGCGGGCACGGCGTCGAGGTGGGCAGCGAGCTTGTCCTGGATACGCTTCCAAGCTGTGAGGTAGGCGGTGTCCTCGTTGCGGTCCTTCCACACAGAGCGCCACGACTTGAGGACGGGGGCGGGGGTGGCACCGCGGATCTCGTCGGGCGTCGCGAGGCGGCCCTCCAGGATGCAGCGGACCATCAGAGCGTGGGAATCGCGGTTGAAGGTGTAGAACTGGGAGGAGATGTGAGACGAGGGGTCGATGTGGGGGGCCGGAGGGACGGGGACGGGGGCGGCGGCGGCGGCGTCGGCGGGGGGGTCGGCGGCAGGAACTGCGTGGCCGTTGAGGGCAGGCTTGTGGTCGTCGTTGCCCTCGATCTCGTCGTCGTCCTCGTCGGCGGCATCCTCCTCCTCCTCCTCCTCCTCCTCGTCGTTGGGTTCGCGGAAGAGAAGGGAGGAGAAAGGGGATTGGTCGGAATTAGGGTTAGGGTTAGGGTTAGGGATCGAGGATTGTGATGGATAGAGGTTCAGGTTGGGCTCGGGGTCGTCCTCCTCGTCCATGAGGAGGGATTGGGGGTAGGATTGGAGATGGAGGAGATCGTCGTCGTCGTCCTCGTTGTCGTCGTCTTGGGGAGAGGGGTTGGGGATTAGGGTTGGGGGAGGGGGTGGGGTTAGGGTTAGGGTTTGGGGATGGGTTTTGTTCATCGGGGTGATGGTGGGTGATGGTGACGATGATTTCGGCATCTGACCTTCACACCTCTCCCTCCCTCCCTCCGTCTGTACGCTTGCTTTCGCTCTCTCTTCCTCCGTTGAGGGTACGACAAAAATGGTACAAGTTTTTTTGTGTTTCCCTAAGCGGATGGACAGAGCTTATCTCAGGGTAAAGATAAGGCAGCGACAGAGTACGAGCAAATGACCCCAGTCCGAACAGGTCACCAGGTGGCGCCGGCTATCTTATGCTGTGGGTCCGACGGGAATCCGAGTTGATGCGTGGTGTGAGATTTTTTTTTTTTTTCTTTCTTTGCCATCTCACTATATATGGTCATGACCACGTTCAAAATAGTCACAATGCAAAATACACTATAGTACCAATGGCACATGCTCCAATATCTCTTATGTGATGACTTCAGAATAATGTACTGTAGAAAAAGCAATCCAATCTGCTGCACTGTTCGCATTCCAAAATACATGCATGACACTGAAGAAATCAGACTCCTTCAAAAGATGGCAAATATCACTGACTAAAGGATGCAAATCTGTCTTAGCTCATCCACTCAGGATCCAGTCGATCACTATAGCCGAATCGCTCTCAAAAAAGATCTGCCGCGCATCCAAGTGCACTTTGGCATGGATAAAATTCTCTCATGCCGCACACCAAAATTATAGTAATTTGAACCATTTTGATTAGCATAAAATTACAAAATAAACAAAACCTATGCAATATTATTAAAAATTAATCAGAAAAGAAAAATAACTTACAATTAACCAACTCTCGTAGGGTTGTGGGATAATCACTCAAATACATGAGTGAAGCAAAAGGCTCATGAACATGAAAGAAAAACTTAAAGAGAAAAAAAAACCTAAGAAGATATCCTTATGAAATCCCTTTCATTCAATAAGAATTTTCAGATCTAATTCTTTAATTTATCTTATTTACTCTCTTTTTTTCTCCTCCCTCGTATTGGTAGTATAGAAAAGATATAGTTATAAAACTAAAATCATGACCAAAGAGTCCACCCAAAGTTAGGGAGGAACTTAGTTGATGCTGAAACTATTGAAGTTGACAACTACAACATAATCACCTTGATATATAAACTGATGACTTGAAGGTATTTATGTAAACCTTTTTGCCTTCCTAAACATCTTATCTTAGCCTTGATTGTGAGTTGACTGTTGAAAGTGATAAAGTCTTCGAGCAAGACACAAGTAGTATAATTTAAGAAGGGGGAGGGGGGGTTTGTGGTCCAAATTGTAAAAAAAAAAAAAAAAAAGAGAAAAAGGTGTTCACCAGCAGGCGGGGTTCGATGAATCATAAGAGCGGGCGAAAGATTTAATAGCTACGGAATCTCCTTCCCATCGGGGTCTGAGGAAGAGACGGAGTCTGCCTCTTTCTCCATGTAGAATAGGGGCTCTGCCCCATCGAAATTGGAAATGAGCTTTCAAGCCATACTTCGAATGAAGGCCAAGCCAAAGTTTATATGTTACGCCTCCGTCTGTGCGAAGCATGTGAGGCATCTAATGCCCATATGAGGGCCATATGAGAAAAGAATACGGGGCTCTTCTACCAGATATTGTCCGATTCCAGAGTCCGTACGCGCACGTGTGCTTTTCAGATCCCTTTTCGGTTTTATTTTCCATCCAAAATGCGTCTGCAGGATTTGGAGACATCTGTCTTATATGTCTAGGCTCTGAAACGAGTTTAACCGATGTGAAATCTTTCATTACATGAGTTAGGCTGGTTGATCAACGAATTGTGCCTGACCTTACAAATAATATCTATACTCTAGGGTGATTCTGTTGCATCCCATGATTTAGAACTATGGACATCCCGATAAGAAGTTCGATAGAGTCCGATGAAAACTACCGACGCTTATTTTATTACAAGTTGTCCATACACATATAACCCATACATGCTTTTTCAATTGTCATTTGATGCCTTGCATTTTAAATTCAAAACTATATATCTGTATAACATTGAAATTAGTCCTCCCAAATGTAATATTGCATTATCAAATGGCTCACAAACCAATAATTTGCCAACAAAGTTATAGCGGCATAAACTAATAAAATAGGGTTTGAAACAGTTATTTGATACCTTGATCTAACAACTTTGTTCAGAAACCAATCTGGTTAATAGCATTTGTATGATATGAACTGTCATTTGAGTGTTGATGTTTCTTTACAATAGTGGAAAAAAACTATGAAAAATATTGCATTGGTTAGATGAAAACAGAATGCCTCAGCATAACAACATAAGGACACATAGCCAATACTAAAATAACACATGATAGGATAGAGAAATACCATTAGCTTTTCATAAAAATTTGCGGTAATTAATTAGCGATCCTCCTTGATGGGGGGCAAAGTGAATCTTCCAGCCCACAGTTAGAAGGCCGTCCAGTTTTGGCCCATAAATGCCAACACCGTTCGAATTGAATCCTCAGTCCGGCCCAAAACTAGCTTGGCTTCGGACTCCGCCAAAAGCTCCATCAACCTCAGATATTCACCGACTCCCTCGACCAAGTTTGGGTACCTCCAATATTCGCCGATCCACCCCGACCAAGCTCGGGGCGCCTACTTCGGTAGTACACCTCGACTCCCAAGCTCGGGGCGCTCCCCTGAGCACACCTCGGAACCCGGAGAGCCGAGTTACCCCTAGCACCCGTCTAGCCAATCTCGCTAAACGCATGATACGACCTCTCAAGGAACTCGGCCTCGCTAACAACCGCACCTATGTACGCGCCTACGCCCTCCTACGTCACCGTACATTACAGCACCACCGTGTCACACTTCGATAGCTGGCCTTCGATAGTCAAAGGACGGCACCATGACTACTCCGGCCATGTCCTGCTGTGACTGTCAACACCTTACCGTTCTCAAGAACGGACAGCACCACACGCCACTAACCAGCCTAAGCTGCGCGCCATTCAGCTCAGAGCCACGTCCCTTCATGATGAGGGTGAGCAGTGTCTCTGCCACCTGGGCCTCTCCACCGGGACTATAAATAGCCCGGTCAGGTAACTTCTAAGGGACTTTTGGCTGGACCAAATTTATCTCACTCTAACTTGATCGTCGAAGGGCCCTCACCGGAAACACTGGTGAGGCTTTGTGCAGGCCGTCGTGCAGGAGGTGGCCGCCGTCTTCTTCTTCCAACCACCGGCGACTTCCTCGACTCCTCCGATGTGGTCACCCTCGGGCCAAATTTGAACCACAACACTCCTGATGACCATGGTATAACAAGTAATCCTTGTTGATCGGAACTTCTATTTCCGATCCACATGATATGCGCCTTATAATTCCTGGTCCCTAATAACCATTTCATTATTTGAAAATCCCAAACATACCCCCACAACCCCCACCAGTTTGGTTACAGCGCGTTGATGATTCTTGAGTCCGTAGGTTTGATCCTCTGGAAGTTCCCATCCCCAGATTTTCCATCTTTGGAGTACTGCTAGAGGGGTTGATCGGGTGTTTCTACGGATGTGTACCCTTGGCCGGCGAGGGTGAAGCTCCTTCTTGTTGTTCGGCGAGTGTCCATGCGCTGGAGCCATCCACAAATTGGGTCGGCCTTATAGCATGCCCATGTCCACTCTCTCATGCCATATCAACCTACATATATTTTCAGCATCATGAATTATTTAATTCAGATTATTTAGATATCGATAGTACATCTAATATATCATAACATTATTTTAACGTACATCCAGTCTGGTGGTTTTCCCCCACTTATGCTTACTTTGAATCTAAACTCTAAAATACCTAACTTGAGCTCGGATACAATTGGAACAACCTAGGACCTCACCCAAAAGGGCTAGTCGGAAGGTATTTTTGAGTTTTTTAGTTTGTATACGTACCCAAGATCTCTCCGACTAATAATCGATGTGTGAGCATGCATTTAGTCGCAGATCGGTTATTAGCCAGGGAGGTTTTGGCTATTTATATAGGACTAAAAAATTCAAAAATACCTTCCGGCTAGTTATTTTGGATGAGGTCCTCGATTGTTACAAATGATATCAAAGCGGATCCGGCTCATAGCCCATATGGACTATGGGACACTCCAGCATGAGCTCATTGAGGTTGATCATGGATCGATCGTGGTGCTTATGATTATATTTGAATAGGTTTGAACCCTTAGCCTGACGAGGATATTAGGACTTAAATAGAAAAAGTATGTGAAGATCAATGCTTGCGTGTTTTTAGTTCCATATCGGTTATTTGCCGAAAAGATCTTGGATACTGATATAGGACTAAGAAATCCAAAAAATACCTTATGGCCAGTCTTTTTGGGTGAGATTCTGAATTATTACATGCCACAAATCTCTTCTTCCCCATGTGGCTGCTTCCTTCCTTCAAATAGTCAACTCCAAAAAACCTCTCTTCTTATTCCATGAATATATAAAAGAGGTTTGTAAGGAAGATTCATCCCAACAAGCACGCTCAACCCCCAAATATCATCTTTCTTCATGCACGCCTGCCCCAAATCTCTTCTTACCCGTTTGCCAAATCTCTTCTTCCCCATTTGGTTACTTTCTTTCTTCAATCAGTCAACTGAAAACAATTCCTCCTCTTAGTCCATTAATGCGTAAAAGGAATCCTCAAAGAAAGAATCCTCCCCGCTCTATTTCATTATTCCCTTCACATCAAATATTTTTAAAAAAATCTGTAGCATCTCTTCATCCTTGCTCTTTAAATTATCATGGCTTCAAAGGACACAAGTAGCCCAATTTTTATGGTTGTTTGCTCTTATGGTAGCGAAGCCCACATTATTTTCATCTCTAAAGATACAAATCTCGATTATATTTACAACAAAATAGTGGAATGGTAAAAGCATCTTTTTTCTACAATGATAGAAGTAAAATTTTATGTTCCAAACAATTATAGAATACTTATTACGCTAATGGAAGATAAGAATGTTAGAAATATGCATCAATAGTTAAATGTTGTGATAATTGAGATGGTTGTTAGCCATTCTCTTGCTTGACTAAAGATATGAGTTGATAATCGATATGAGATAATACATGAGATCTACGTATATGCAATTTATGTTAAGCACAAAATTGATAGCTAATATATTGATTTTTTTAAAATATTGCAGGGATTGTTGTCCATCCCAAAATATTGAGTGTACATGCCATTGCAAAAATAATTCAAAAAATGGCTCATCGCATTTTACCTCTTTTGGCAGCTTAAGTAATTTCGGTCAAGTTGTCAAAAAAATTAGAGCTATAATTGAAGAGAAACCAAGTTAAAAAATAATAATTTGGATGCTTGGAAAAGCTTTATAGAGGGTCTTGATTAGGAGTTCAATGATACAGAAACCTTTCGTGACATAGTTTTCCTGCTAGACAACTTCTAGCCATACCATTCCCCAAAACCTATCATACGTAACACAGTGGGCATTGAACAAAATATTAGTTGCAACCTAACTCCTATATAATGAGGGATTCTCGAACTCATCACACAATAGTTTCAATTTTGCCTCCTATTAGTATCTCTGCAAATATGAGCACATATGCCCTGCAGTCTATATTATCAAGGATTTATTGTGCACACTCACGAACTTCTCGAACCTTAGCTCCTGGGATGTGGCATCCAACTCGATCAGATAGCCAATAACACATAAATGATGCCTACATAATTGTCCAAAATAAATTATGCTATGATTACCTGTTATTACATAAAAATCAATCAACAAGCAATTATAAGTAATACCCACATATCTACCAGCATGCTCTAATTCATTGAAGCTCCACATCGAGTTGTAGCACTCAAAATGTAAATTATCTCTTCATTCAAAAAGGATCCCATGACTAATTTTTGACACCCTGATTCTATTTTTGCAAGATGATATTCTGATCTTTAACTTACTAATTATAACAATTTATGGCTAGAAGCATGGAATGCTCTATATGCTAGTATGCTTGATAGTCCTATTTTCATTTCTATTAAGAGTAAGATTGTATTTGATGTAGTATTATAAACTAAAATTTATCTTTGTTTGTTTATTTAGACTTTGACACCAAAGAATTAGTGTTTAAACTTATTCTATCTCAATTTGTCTCATATGACAAATATTGAAATGTTATAATGAAATCCTGATGATTTTCAAAGGTTCGGTAACTAGAGACCTCTATGAGGTCACTTCTTTCAATTTTATAGAGAATTGTTCATATAGATGTATATTATCTTTGTAAATTTTGATAACAATGCAAAATTTTGTGAATATGCCAAATGTTTTGGATTGCAACCCTTTTTTAGCTCCCGTGGCAATAGTTTTGAGCAAAACACCACAACCAAATAAAATATGGGTTATGAAGAGGTGTAAAGACATAAAGTATTTAGGTGAGATGAGATAAAAAAATATATCGATGTAGGGGAATGCAAGAGAGAAAATATTGCAGCATAACTTTGAAAGAATCTTAGGATGACATGTAAGAGAACAAGGCTTCCATGGTTATTTGGACTTGTCAATTGAACCTTACCTTCTTAAGTGATCATAACAAGGTAGGTGATAAGTCCTAATTTACTAGATCTTGAGTTCCAATAGCAACACAAGGGAGATCTTGAGTTCCAAAGCTAGGCCACTTCTCCACAGTCTCCAATAAATTTTAATCCTCAATCCAACATGTGCTCCATCTTGTGCCACCACTGCTTTTTTCCTCATGTCCATCCCATGGCTTATTATATCCTTGAGCTCTATATTTTCAAAGTAAATGACATATGAAAGCTCTAACATTTTTTTTCTTTTTTATGATTTGGTTAGGGCTATGTGTTAAATATTAGGCATCCTAATTTAAGTTCTACAAGGTAATTGTTTTTTGGATTGCATGATATATTACTTGGATTTATGATACAATGTGATAGTTGTTGTCCACCTCTTCTTAATATATATTATTTTTACTTTAATATATCTATGCTCTAATTTTTGAGCACCCGATACATGTCATTAAAATCTATATCTTTAATCTCACCGTCATCTTTCTCTCTATTGTTTATGGATTTATCTTATTTATATTCTTATTTCGTATCAGGCACCAGGGTTGCATATTGGTATAGGTTGTAGGCACTTTTTCATAACTTAAAAATTCTTAGTGTTGCTGGTGGTCCAAACCGAGAACGATTGACACAGCGATGTGAACGGGGTTCTGTTTGGGTTGCCTTGGTTGGAGTTGGTTGCGCTCCACCTTCCACCGGAAAACCTGCAAGCAAGCCTCGCACCACCACTGGGGTAGTGGGGGCCATCCGACGATCAAGTCAGAGGAGATTTGAAGGAGAAGGAGATATAGTAGTAGCAAGTAAGAGAATGCTCTGGAAGATCTGGCTTACCTCCCCCCTTCTCCCCCCAGCCGCATATATACCAGGCTGGGGGGTCCTTCAGGGGGGTTGGTCATCGTGTAGCACGATGGAGTTGCCACTGACATGGCCGTTACAGGGCGTCGTGGGGCAGCGCTGGGTACGGCCATGACAGGGCGTAGTGGAGCTCCGCTTTGTACGGCTGTTACAGGGGATCGTGGAGCAGCGCCGGATACGACCGTTGCAGGGAGTAGTGGAGCAGAGGGCCGCGGCGTGCTTCAGGGGAACAGTCTGTCGTTGTCGAGAGATATCCGACTCGGGGTCGGACTGCTGGATCAAGGGGCAGCCGACTCGGGGTCGGGCTGCGAAGCCGAAGATATCCGACTCGGGGTCGGACTGCTGGATCAAGGGGCAGCCGACTCGGGGTCGGGCTGCGAAGCCGAAGATATCCGACTCGGGGTCGGATTACTGGATCAAGGGACTGCCGTAGTCTTCCTGGGTGCGCGTGCCGGTCACGTGGGGCATGGCGGCTAAGTTCCCCCGTAACAGTAGCCCCCCACTTCCGAGCCTGGAACCAGGAGGGGAACGGGTGAAGGGAGTGATGCTTCGAGATTGCCGCCATCCCTTAGAAAGGCGTGCGCGCTTCGAGCTCCCCGCCTCCTTTATGGCGTATAGCGGTTGTCGCTGATCTGGCAGTCTGCGGATTTCGGCGGACATCCTTCCTTAATGGCGTCGATTCGCCTTTGGGGCGCGAGCGATCCTTCGGCAGCCAGGCGTCCTCTGGCGTCACCGAGGCGTCACCCGCCTTTCCGCCTATTTAACCGGGGGCCCTCCCCCGTCCGCTCTTCTCTTCACAGGCATCTTCGAGTTTCTCCCTTGTGCTGCTGTCGTTGCCGTCGGACTGTTCGCTCGCTCCTCCTTTGACGCTCTCGGAGCCGTTCTTCTTTCCCTTCCGGTGAGTTGCCCCATTCTTCAATTTAGGGCTCTCCATACTTTCTCCTTCCGTATTAGTGTACTCCAGTCGTTCCGGTCCTTTCCCCCTTCTTGACCCCGTCCTGACCGTAGATTCACTGGCCATTAGGTATGGACGAAGTAAGAGCGGACCGCATTCAGTCGGAGCTGGCCTCCGAAGACTTAGATAGGTTCGTGGCTCGGTACCACCTTTCCGAAGCCTGCAACGTTACGCTCTCGGGGCCTGAGGAGAGGATGTCCCATCCTCCTCCAGGGAAGGTCGCCATCAATGAGGGCATCCTCCAGGCCGGGTTCCGCTTTCCCCCCTCGGGCTTAGTCGTGCAGGTGCTTCGGGGTTTAAGAGTGGCGCCGACGCAACTAGTGCCGAACTCATGGCGCGCCCTGACGGCCTTCCAGGTTCTCTGCCGCATGCACGAGGTCCCCGCCACCCTGAATGTCTTTTGGGAATGCTACAGCCTGAACGGCCACCCCCAGGACAGAGGGTGGTGGTGCTTTGCGGCGCGGCGAGGGTGCGGCCTCGTCAAGGAGGCTCCTTCCTCCATTCATGGCAGGAAGGAGCGTTTCTTCTTCATCGACGTAGATCCCTCTTGGGGAATCGGGGCAACCTGGGAGACGCCGATGAAGTCCCCGATTGGCCTATCGAGGCTGTCGAGGGAGGAATCCGACGGCGTCACCGTCTTGAAGGGGTTGGTTGCCGAGGGCCGGCTCCCCCCGGTGGCTCGCCTTATTTCCGAGGATACCTTGGTGAACATCGGTCTGAGCTCGGTCCCCGCTGACCGTGAGCCCGCCACCATTTCTTTTTTTTTTTTAGCTCTTTTCTCCTCTTTCGTCTCGTTCTTTCCTTCAGTTTCTCAGCCTCCGACCACCTCGTCCTTTTTGCAGAGATCGACGACGTCATGCGGTCAGACAAGGCAACGGCTGTTGGTAGGACGTCCCTACTGGAAGCGGTCCGGAGGAAGAAACGAGCTCCTCCGAGCGGGGCCCCAACGGCGAAGAAGTCCCGTCAGCAGCCGACTCCGACGCCGACAGACGGGTCCGGACCCACCGATCAGGGGGACGCCGCGGGCTCGGACCGACGGTTGACGCCGCGTCAGCCCTCCGGTGATGAGGCTACCGCTTTTCCGGAGGCGTTACCCGGGCGCGCCCGAGACGGCCGGGTCGGACGCGACCGGTCCCCAGCTCAGCCTTCGGCTCGGTCGGCTTCGGGTGATACAAGGAGGAGCGCGCCGAGGCCCCGGCCGAGCGGGACCCTGTTGATTTCTGGAGCGGCCCCCGCCCCGAGCACGGTCAGCATGACTCTCCCCCAAGCGATGGGCAAGGGTAAGGCTGCAGAACCACCGTCCGGTTCCGGGGAGAAGTCAGGGTCGGCCTTCACTTTCGCCGGCGCCCGAAACCTCATCGAGACGGTGCTGCTGGAGAGTGATCGTAGGCGGGTCCGGGAGATGGGGATTCCTGACGTCGGAGCTGCCAGCTGCGTCTGTCTCATGTCGGTGAGTGTTCTTTTGGCCGCTTCCGCCACTTATAAGCTCCATTGATCCCCGTCTGACGCTCTCATTCTTCCTATCTTTTAGCTCGCCCAGTACATGGTTCGTCTGGAGGAGTGCCACGAGGAACAGGCGAGGCTTCTGGCGAGGGCCGAGAGCCGACTGAGAGCAGTAGAGGAGGGAGGTGAGGCTGCGGCGGGGAGGACGACCGGGGACCTCGAGACGAGGCTCCAGGTGGCCGAAGAGCGGGCACTCGGCTTCGATGCCCTCGAGAGGCAATTGTTGGAGACTCAGGAGCAACTCAAGGTTGCCTCGGGTCTCGAAGGCGAGATCAGGAAGGCGGAGGAGCGGGCCGAAAAGCAGTCTCGGAAGGCTGCCGACTTTCGGGAGAGGTGGGAGAAGGCCCAGCGATCAGCCGACAACGCCCGCAATCGAACCCGGTCTCTTGAGGCCAAGCTGGACGAATTGGAGTCGGCCTTGGAGAAGTCCCGCGCGAGCGACCAGGAGCTTCATTCGCGCCTGGAGGAGGCTGAGGCTGCTCGCATTGCTGCCGAGGCGAAGCACAAGGAAGCTCAGGCTGATCTGCTGAGGGTCTCCTCCGAGGCGGACGACCGATTGTGGCGAAGGTCTTGGAGGCAAAAGCTCAGATTATAGAGCGAGCAGAGGCGGCGCTGGCCGAGAAGAGTGCGGAAATCGGGCGTCAGGCGGTATAGGCCTATCGTCAGTCCGCCGAGTTCCCCCGTGACATGTCGGAGGCGGTACAGGCCTATCGTCAGTCTGACGAGTTCGTCCGTGACATGTCGGACGCGGGGTCCGACTCCTTTGTCTTAGGCTTCGAGGAAGGCCTGGCAAGGGTGTCGGCTAAGTACCCCGAAATTGACCTGAGTGGGATCTCCCTTCTCGACTCCCCTCCGGCGCCGTTGCCTGCTGATCCTCCAACCGTCTCCCTACCCCTTGCAGACGTGCCGGGCGTTCCCGACCCAGGGGTTCCTCCAAGCTGACCCTCTGTACCTTTCTTTGTCCGTTTCTTTGTGTGTTGGCGTTTTGCCAAGTTGTATGGGTCTCGGCCCTGAAACAATGAAAGTTAATGCAAGTAGAATGTTTCTTCATTTCACTTTCGTCCTTCCTCTTTTTAACTCTTGGTAGCGTCTCGCCGACTCCTGACTCTTGAAGTTCTTCCGGCGCTAGGCCAGGCATCCGAGGGTAAGGCCTCAAGAAATTCTTCCGGCGCTAAGCCAGGCATCCGAGGGTTAGGCCTCAGGAAATTCTTCCGGCACTAGGCCAGGCATCCGAGGGTTAGGCCTCAGGAAATTCTTCCGGCGCTCAGCCAGGCATCCGAGGGTTAGGCCTCAGGAAATTCTTCCGGCACTAGGCCAGGCATCCGAGGGTTAGGCCTCAGGAAATTCTTCCGGCACTAGGCCAGGCATCCGAGGGTTAGGCCTCAGGAAATTCCTCCGGTGCTAAGCCAGGCATCCGAGGGTTAGGCCTCAGGAAATTCTTCCGGCACTAGGCCAGGCATCCGAGGGTTAGGCCTCAGGAAATTCTTCCGGCGCTAAGCCAGGCATCCGAGGGTTAGGCCTCAGGAAATTCTTCCGGCACTAGGCCAGGCATCCGAGGGTTAGGCCTCAGGAAATTCTTCCGGCACTAGGCCAGGCATCCGAGGGTTAGGCCTCAGGAAATTCTTCCGGCACTAGGCCAGGCATCCGAGGGTTAGGCCTCAGAAAATTCCGCTCGTTGGTCGGCCAAGGCTGGCGCAAGCCGAGGCGACCGGTCGGGGCTTCAGGCTAGTCTGCTCCCGGGATGATCATCGGGTTAACCTGGCATCCGAGGGCCGAGCCTCGGGAAATTCCGCTCGTTGGTCGGCCAAGGCTGGCGCAAGCCGAGGCGACCGGTCGGGGCTTCAGGTTAGTCTGCTCCCGGGATGATCATCGGGTTAGCCTGGCATCCGAGGGTTGTCAGGCCTCAGGAAATTCCGCTCGTTGGTCGGCCAAGGCTGGCGCAAGCCGAGGCGACCGGTCGGGGCTTCAGGCTAGTCTGCTCCCGGGATGATCATCGGGTTAGCCTGGCATCCGAGGGTTGTCAGGCCTCAGGAAATTCCGCTCGTTGGTCGGCCAAGGCTGGCGCAAGCCGAGGCGACCGGTCGGGGCTTCAGGCTAGTCTGCTCCCGGGATGATCATCGGGTTAGCCTGGCATCCGAGGACCGAGCCTCGGGAAATTCCGCTCGTTGGTCGGCCAAGGCTGGCGCAAGCCAAGGCGACCGGTCGGGGCTTCAGGCTAGTCTGCTCCCGGGATGATCATCGGGTTAGCCTGGCATCCGAGGACCGAGCCTCAGAAAATTCCGCTCGTTGGTCGCGCGTCTATCACTTGCCACTTGACGGGGTTTCTCCGTGACCAGCTGCGATCGTGTTTCTCCTCCTCTCCAAGCGTCGCCTGGGGAACACCAGAAGGGCATTAAATGCTAATTGAAGCGTTACCTGGAAAATCGGATCGCCAGTTGCCGCTTGCAAGGAGTGTCAGTTAAGCGGCCGCGATACGCGCGTTCTTCGAGGCGGATACGGCCTGGGCGCGAGTGGAGATACGTGGACCGAGGGATACATACCGCCCGGAGTGTCCTGCACAAAGAATGCAATTAAGGGGAACAACGCTTAGGAGATCGTGGGAGGATACGCCTCGAGAGCCGGAACGGCTCCGGATTCGATGCGCCCGCATTTATTGGAGCCACCCGCATCGGAACGACCGGGGGGCCACAGTTTGGCTATAAATATAGGTGCAGGTGCGGTGGAGCCTGCCAAGCCGGAGCTGTTCAGGTTGCCATGGATCGTGGACCTCTTCTCCGGCGCGTGGCTGGGAGACCCCTGCTGGAGGAACGGGAGGCGCGCCCCTCGCGACTTCCGCCAACTAGTCGTTTCATCTGGGATCAACAAGGAAGTTCTCCCCGGCGGGACTCCGCTCTAGGCGTTTCATCCGGGATCACATCTCCCCTCCTTGCAGTTCAGCTTCCCGATTGAGCTCTGCGCCAGACGCTTGATCCGGGATCGCGCCTCTTCGCGCTCTTCTCCCTTGTATTCCTTCTCTCCCCTAACCCTGGGGAGGACCGGAATATCCCTTGGAGGCGGCGTTCTTCTGGAGGCAGCGTGAACTTCTTCTTCGTCCACTTCTTATTCGTCCGCGCCGGCTCTTCATCTTTTGCGTGAGGCATCGATGGTGCCTCCGGGGGGAAGCACCCACGCCCGGTGGGGTTGCAGCTGTTTCGGATGGAGGGTTCGGGATCCCAGATCCTCGGCTCCACGGAGTCTCTTCCTTGCTTTCTTTACTCCCTAATTCCCCTCTGGGAATTCTTTGTAATCACACGAGCACGCTATTGTAACCAGAAATTATTGAAATGAAAAGAACTATGCATTTTCGAATTGTCTTTCTGGCTTTGTCGTTCTACTGGTAATACATCCGCAGGTTAGCGGAGTTCCAGCTCCTTGGAATTTCTCGACCATCTAGGGCCTCCAACTGGTAGGAGCCAGGTCGGTTTACCCAGCGAACCCTATACGGGCCTTCCCAATTTGGCGCTAGCTTCCCACCTTCCGCGGGTTGGGATGCTTTAGCTCGCCTTAGCACCAGATCTCCGATTCTAAAAAGTTTCGGTCGGACCTTGGAGTTATAATGTCGGGCCACCCTCCGCTGATACATTGCCATCCGAACCTGCGCCATTTCCCTCGCTTCTTCCAAGAGGTCCAAGTTCCCTCGGAGTTGCTCCGAATTGGCCTCGGGTCGGTGCGCGGCCACCCGAGGTGAGGGGAGTCCGAGCTCCACGGGGACGACCGCTTCCGTGCCATAGGTCAGGCTGAAAGGCGTCTCCCCGGTAGGGGTCCGATGCGTGGTCCGATATGCCCAAAGGACATTCTCGAGTTCCTCGACCCAAGCTTGCCCCGTCCGACCGATTCGCGCCTTAATTCCTTGGAGGATCGTCCGATTTGTGACCTCGGCCTCACCGTTGGTTTGGGGATGCGACACAGATGTGAACCGATGCTCGATCCCGAACTCCTCGCAGAAGTCACGGAAATGCTTGTTGTCGAACTGTCGACCATTATCCGAGATGAGGATCCGAGGTACCCCAAATCGGACAATGATGTTCTTCTTCACGAACTTCCGGACTTGCGCCTCCGTGATAGTGGCCAGCGGCTCTGCTTCTACCCACTTGGTGAAGTAGTCGATTGCAACAATCAAAAATTTCCGCTGGGCTGAAGCGACGGGGAATGGTCCGAGGATATCCATTCCCCACTGTGCGAAGGGCCAGGGTGCGGTGATCGGTGCCAAGGGGACAGAAGGGACTCTCTGGACGTTGGCGTGGCGCTGGCAGGCGTCGCATTTCCGCACGTGATCCTTCGAGTCCTCCAACAAGGTAGGCCAATAATAGCCTTGCCTCATGATCTTGTGCGCTAAGGACCTAGCCCCCAAGTGCGATCCGCAGATGCCCTCGTGGACTTCGCCGAGGACGTAGGCCGCCTCCGAGGGGCGGAGGCATCTTAAGAGGGGGGCGGTGAACGAGGTCCGATACAGCCTCCCTTCATAGAGTACGTAGTGGGCGGACCTCTTGACAAGTCGCCGAGCTTGATCTTCGTCTTCAGGGAGGATCCCTTCGGCGAGGTAGGCGACGAGCGGGTCCATCCAAGACGGCTCCGGATCAATCGCCATCACCGCTCCAGCCTCGCCGATGCTCGGGGCATCCAGGGTCTCCAGGTAGATCGCCCTCGATAAGTTGTGCGCCTCTGCGCCCACCAAGCGGGACAACCTATCGGCCCTGGCATTTTCGCTTCTTGGGACCTGCTGAATGTCAACACTGCCGAGGTCGGGAATGAGTGCCTGCACCTTCTGGACGTAGTTCTGCATGGTCGGGCTCCGAGCCTCGAACTTCCCACGGACCTGCCCGACCACCAGCTGAGAGTCGGTGAAGACCTTTAGACGCCGGATGCCGAGCTCCTTGGTGAGTTTGAGTCCCGTAACTAGGGCCTCGTACTCCGCCTCGTTGTTGGTCACTGGAAACCCGAACCTCAAGGCATACTCGGCTATCACTCCATCGGGACTGGTAAGGACCAGCCCGGCCCCTCCACCTTCGGGGTTCGACGACCCATCGATGTGAAGCGTCCAGATCGGGAGGTCGAGGCTGGGCGTTTCCGGCGGTCTGGGTTCCGCCTCCTGCACCGTGCACTCAGCGAGGAAGTCCGCGAGCACTTGGGCCTTGATGGCGGGTCGAGGCTGGTAGCGGATGTCGAACCCACCAAGTTCTACTGCCCACTTCACCAGCCGTCCCGCATTCTCAGGATTGCTGAGGATCTGCCGCAGTGGTTGATCGGTTAAGAGGGTGACAGAATGGGCATGGAAATAGGGGCGAAGCCTCCTGGTCGCGGTCAGCAGCGCAAAGGCGATCTTTTCAGCCTTCGTATACCGCGTCTCGGCATCCCGTAGGACCCGGCTGATGTAGTACACAGGCTTCTGGAGCTTCGCCTCTTCCCGAACCAGTACCGCGCTGACTGCGGTTGGAGAAACCACCAGATAGAGGTAGAGCATCTCCCCTTCTTGCGGCTTGGACAGCAGGGGAGGAGATGCCAAGTATTCCTTGAGCTGGTCGAATGCTGCTTGACATTCGGCCGTCCAGAGGAAGTCTTTCGGGCGTTTTAACACCTTGAAGAAAGGTTGGCAGCGTTCGGCCGATTTTGCCACAAATCGTCCGAGCGCGGCGACCCTCCCAGCGAGCTCCTGAACCTCCTTCACTTTGGTCGGAGGGGACATATCTTGGATGGCCTTGATTTTGTCCGGGTTGGCTTCGATCCCCCGCTGGTTGACAATGAAACCGAGGAACCTCCCGGCCGAAGCGCCAAAGGCGCACTTCGCTGGGTTCAGCTTCATGCGAAACTTCCGCAAGGTGGCGAAAGTCTCCTCCAGATCCGCGATGTGCTGGTCTGCATGGCGGCTCTTCACCAGCATATCGTCCACGTACACCTCCATGTTCCGGCCGATTTGCTCTTTGAAGATTTTGTTGACGAGGCGCTGGTAAGTGGCGCCAGCATTCTTCAGACCGAAGGGCATTACCTTGTAACAGTACAGCCCCCGGTCTGTTATAAAGGCAGTTTTCTTCTCGTCCTGTGGAGCCATCATTATCTGGTTGTAGCCGGAGAAGGCGTCCATGAAAGACAGCAGCTGATATCCGGAAGTCGCGTCGACCAGTTGGTCTATCCGCGGAAGCGGAAAGCTATCCTTGGGGCATGCCTTGTTCAGGTCGGTGTAGTCGACGCACATCCTCCACTTCCTGCTTGCCTTCCGGACAAGTACGACATTTGCCAGCCACTCGGGGTAGCTCACCTCCCTTATGAATCCTGCCTCCAAGAGTTTGTCTACCTCCTGGTCGACCACCCGGATCCGATCCGGGGCACAGTGTCTCTTCTTCTGCTTCACTGGTCGGTGGGTTGGGTCGATGTTGAGGGCGTGAGAAATGACCTCCGGGTCGATCCCAGGTACATCGGCCGCTGACCAGGCAAATACATCGGCATTGGCTCGGAGGAATTCCACCAACCGGGCCCGAGCTCCCGGGTCGAGATTGGCGCCGACCCGGATCGTCCTGTCCGGGCGACCTTCCTCGAGGGGAACTTCGATTACACCCTCGGCCGGCTCCCCGTGCCGCAAGGCCGCCTCGTCTCTGGCGTCAAGGGACTCGACACTTAGGGCTTCCACGGGCTTCTTCTCTTTGAGAGTTGCTAGAAAACATTGCCGTGCGGTCGGTTGGTCACCTCGGACCTCTCCAATCCCGGCCGCCGTGGGGAACCGCATGAGCAAATGGTATGTAGAGACCACTGCGCGAAGGGCGTTCAGCCCGGGTCGTCCGAGGATAGCGTTGTAGGCCGAGGGAACACGGACAACCAAGAATCCGAGTCGCACCGTGGCTTCTGCGGGTGCGACGCCCGCCGTCACAGGCAACTCGATGACGCCTTCCGCTGGGACAGCGTCACCGGTGAATCCTATGAGGGGGGTGGATACTTTGTGCAACAACTGTCTGGACAAGCTCATCTTTTGGAAGGCCTCGTAAAACAAAATGTCAGCTGAGCTTCCACTATCCACAAGAACACGCCTTACATCATAGTTTGCCATAGTGAGGGAGATCACCATGGCGTCATCGTGGGGGGTCTGAACCCCCCTTACATCTTCATCACAAAAAGTGATTACATTACCGACCCTCTGCCTCTTTGCGACGGCTGCCCCTGACGCTTCAGTCGAGCCCCCTGCGTTCCTCTCGGGCCGGGGGCAGCCCCCAGTGATAGTGTGGATCACGCCCGCGACGGGTCGATTCTGCTCCCGAGGCTCCTGAGGGGCCGGGTCGGCCGGACGCGGGTCTGCGGGGGGACGTCGGTCGTTCACATATCGACCGAGACGCCCTCGGCGGATGAGAGCCTCGATCTCGTCCCGAAGCTGGAAGCAGTCTTCGGTATCGTGGCCGTGGTCCCGGTGGTACTCACAGTACGCCCGAGAGGGCCTCCTCCCAGGGATCTTCTTCATCTGTCTCGGGACCGGGAGGTCCTCCCGCCCCTTGATTTCCATGAGGATCTGGGCCCGGGGAGTCAGGAGAGGAGTGTACCGGTTGAAACGTCGGGGCGGAGAACGAGGGCGTGGGGCGCCGTGGTTCCTCGCCGGCGACGGGCTTCTGCGCCGACGTTGAGGCGTCGGGCTCCTCCTCTGGCGTGCCTCTTTTCGCCTTTTCTTCCCGAGCTTTGGAGGGATCTCGGCGGCCTCCTTGCTCCGGTGGGCGGCCGCCTCCTCGGCGTCCGCATACTGGTTCGCCCGAGACAACAGCTCCGGGAAGCTCCGCGGCAGGCGTTTGTCCAGGGAGAAGGTGAGTCTGCCCTTTCGGAAGCCACGCTTCAGGGCTGAAAGAGCCACCTCCTGGCTCAGGTTCCGGACTTCCAGCGTAGCCTTGTTGAAGCGGGTAAGATAATCCCGCAAGCTTTCTCCCTCGTTTTGCCGGACATCAAAGAGGGAGTCGGAGACCAGTCGCCGCCGGCTACTGACGGCGAAATGGGTGATGAAGAGGCGAGTAAACTGGTCGAAGGACTGGATTGAGTTAGCCTCCAGGCCGGCGAACCACGCCCTTGCCGGGCCACGGAGGGTCGCCGGGAAGGCCTTGCAGAGGAGAGGATCTGATGCTCCGTGGAGGAGCATAAGGGTCCTGAAACTCTCGACGTGATCCCGCGGGTCCGCCGCCCCGTCATAGGGCTCGATCGCCGGCATTTTAAACCCCGGCGGATTCGGGGTCCGCAGGATCCTCGAGGCAAGCGCCGGCTGGGAGGAGATCTCCAAGTCGGCGAAGGAATCTTTGGAGTGGCCCTTCAGGACCTGGAGTTGTCGGTGGAGATCGTCCACCCGCCGGTCCAGGGAGCGCGACCGATGGGTGGGAGACAAGGAGCACCGAGAGGGGGACCGACTGGAGCGCGGGTTCCTTGAGAACTGGGGGGTCTGGGAACGCGCCCGGGCCCGCCTCTCGTACCCCGCGCAGCTCCGATGGGAAGGTCCCGGCAGAATGGACCGTGCTCGAGAATCTTCCTCGCGCCGGCGCTCCTCCCCATGGGAGAGGAAGGAGCGCGGGTTGAGGAGGACAGGTGAGCGCTCAGGGAGCAGCGGCTCCTGGGCCCGCTGCGGCGCCCGAGACATCACACCCTGCAGGTTCTGCACTGCCTCCGCGAGGGTGCGAACCTGCTGGGCTAACTGGTCGAACTGAGCGGCTTCGACCATCTGAATGGGAGGTGGGGCGGTGGAGTGTTGCTGCGAGTGTGTTGGAGACGCAGCGGCCTCCCGGCCGGAGGCGCGAGAGGCCCCGCGACCGGAAGCATTGGAAGCCCCACGACCACCTCGCCGTGCCATTACGATCGCTCTGAGATTCGGCCCTTCCTCTAGCGCCAACTGTTGCTGGTGGTCCAAACCGAGAACGATTGACACAGCGGTGTGAATGGGGTTCTGTTTGGGTTGCCTTGGTTGGAGTTGGTTGCGCTCCACCTTCCACCGGGAAACCTGCAAGCAAGCCTCGCACCACCACTGGGGTAGTGGGGGCCCTCCGACGATCAAGTCAGAGGAGATTTGAAGGAGAAGGAGATATAGTAGTAGCAAGTAAGAGAATGCTCTGGAAGATCTGGCTTACCTCCCCCCTTCTCCCCCCAGCCGCATATATACCAGGCTGGGGGGTCCTTCAGGGGGGTTGGTCATCGTGTAGCACGATGGAGTTGCCACTGACATGGCCGTTACAGGGCGTCGTGGGGCAGCGCTGGGTACGGCCATGACAGGGCGTAGTGGAGCTCCGCTTTGTACGGCTGTTACAGGGGATCGTGGAGCAGCGCCGGATACGACCGTTGCAGGGAGTAGTGGAGCAGAGGGCCGCGGCGTGCTTCAGGGGAATAGCCTGTCGTTGTCGAGAGATATCCGACTCGGGGTCGGACTGCTGGATCAAGGGGCAGCCGACTCGGGGTCGGGCTGCGAAGCCGAAGATATCCGACTCGGGGTCGGATTGCTGGATCAAGGGGCAGCCGTAGTCTTCCTGGGTGCGCGTGCCGGTCACGTGGGGCATGGCGGCTAAGTTCCCCCGTAACACTTAGCCTTTGATAAATTATTCCTTTTTCAGTCTATCCACTGTAAATATCCACCATATATTTATCAAACATGTCATATTTGAATTATTTCAATATTAACGAAGAGAATGAACAAGGAATATCTTTACTACTAATTCTTTATTGATACTTCTCTTTAGGATTAATAAAATACTCATAATGTTTATGTTTTGTTAAAGTTATTTTATCACGATGTACTTATGAAACCTTTTATAGTTGCCTTCAATCAATTTTGCTTTTCTAGTAACATTAAAAAATAATGGTGAAAGATCTTCATGTAAGAACACTTATTTTGCACTATAAGTGTTAAAAATCTCTAGCTTACAATTAAATATTTATTCAAGAAGCGAGGGAAGAATGGCTTTACTAAGACTCTCTAGAAGATTTGAAGGCATAAGCAAGTCTGAAAGAAAGTTTATCTAAATTGAAATTGCATGGTTGCAGCACTCTTATGGACAATTTGATGTAAGCATGATGCTCATACTTTCTTTAAGTTTGCTTACTTATCCAAATAGTCTTCTTCTTTGCAATTCTCTTATCCAGGAGTTATGATGTTTATATAGTATTGTAAACATAATATTATTTTGTGCTTGTATACTTATGATTTCTTTGGCCAGAGGTGGTTGATTTTTATTTTTAGATGTAAGATGGTAGGGTTGTGGATATAGTATGGCTATGTCTTCACCTTGTCTTTCCCCCCTCAATGCCTCCTCTTTTCTTTCTTAATTTCTTCTCCTCGTGTCATTTCATTTGCTTAATGAAATGGCAATGAACATTTTCATTGATATATCTTTCTAAATTTATAACTTTTTAAAGTTATTTTTTTGAAATTTCAGAAAATCTAGATCAAAATCAAAAACTCAATAATAACTTTATAGTTATTAATGCTTTTGGCACATAATATATATGAGGATGAATTTTTATAGTAGAATTTTACTAACAAATATAGTTATTTACTATTATCATGTTTTATGAGCCATTGGCCCATTACTAGCTACTATAATGGTATAATAGTATATAATACTTATTGGTAATTTACAACAACCAAACAAAATCCAAGAAAAATTTAAATCAAAATAACAGTGCTTTATCCTTTTAATTTATTGCTAAATTTTATCTATTAACCTAATTTTATTATTGTATACTATATTTTAATATGAAATATTTTATAATATATTTTAGTATTTCATTTTCTCTATATTGTGTTTGATTTTAGAGGATAAGATCGAGAAAAGATAATACAATAAACTGTAATTAATTTCTTTTTTATTTATGAGGTTAACACTTGGGAGGTAAGTGGGCAATCATTATACTTTTAAGATTAGATGGGAGGGTATTTTGGTATAAAATATATATATATATATATACTATAGTCCGATAAAAAGTAGTGGTCTTTTTAATATAGTTCAATTAGTTTAGGATATCTAGAATAAAAAAATATTTAGATAAAAAACATAGGTACATAACGAATATCTCGATCCGTTCCCATAATGCTTTACTCCTGGGATCACATTTTCTACTAACATATTTTTGCAACTAGAAAACCATCAGATTCCAATTAGTAAAATTGTGTTCTGTTATTATATGAATGAGCATATCTGCAGCTTTGTGGTATGAGCTTGATATTGTTGTTACTGTCTGAACTATCAGAACTTCTATGCGTTTGATTATCTCAGCTTTATGTGTTTGATTTTAAAGCTCCTGAGTTTGTCAGTGTTAATCAACCCTTTTTTTAGCTTTAGTGATCGCCAAGCAACCATTTTTTCAACTGATTTCCTTAATTACTGATAGCTTTAGACAAACAGATTAAACATGTTGGGTCGGGTCGGGTTGGATAAACAGGTTAAACAGGTCGAGTCGGGTTGGATAAACAGGTTAAACAGGTCGGATCAGGATGGGTTGGGCTAAAAAGATTAAACAGGTCGGGTCGGGTTGGGCAAACAGGTTAAACGGGTCGGATCGGGTTACCTGTTTATTAAACAGGTCAGGTTCAGATTATAATTTATGATCTGTTTAATAAACAGATCGGGTTCAGGTTTATGATTTTCTGATCCGACTTACATATGACCCGACCCGTTTATGTCCAACCCGACCCGATTGCCACCCCTAAGCATGATAGACATGAGGGGGAGATGTGATGTAGAAGAGGGAGAAGAAGGTCTAGAATTTTTAGAACTTGTTGTCATAGTAGAAGATATGGTTGGACACGGTATTGTGGGCGAGGAAGGAGGAGTTGAGGTGAACTCGTAGAGGAAGGAAGGAAGATGGAAGTCAAGCTTGGAGTGGAGTAGACCTATGCACAGGTTGGGTGGTCCGTCTGACTTGTTCTAGCCCAAAGCCTTTTAGGCAACTTAAGCCAAGCTTTTTGTCCTAAAAAGCAAGGCCAAATGTAAAAAATTAAGCCTATTTATTAAATTGGTTACGTCTGGCTTGAATTTTTAATACTAGATTTTGCTCGCAACAAGCCCAGCTTGGTCATTTTTTTTTTAAATAGTGGGATGTTATGATTAAACTATAGGTTTTGTTGATATCTAACTTAATGGGAGAAAATCTAGAACCTTGGAGTTTCTTTTGTTGAGTTCTGAACATACTATTAAAATATTTAATTATTCAAATTTAATGTATTTTAAGCATTTTTAATATTTTTATAACATTTAAAAAAAAAATAGGAAGCTCAAAATTGGAGTAAGGGCTAGGCTTGAGTTCCAAAAATAACCCAAATGTTGGGCTGATCCTTGGACTAAATAAATTGTATTAATATTTAGGCAAAGTCGAGCGCAAACCCGGCGTGAGCTAACCTATTAACAAGTCTATAGCAAAGCTAGACTGTGTTAAAGAAAATAAGTAAGGGTGGCAAATAGGGGGGGGGGGGGGGGAAGCAAGCGGCCAACTGTCCTGTATGATTGAGGTGGATCCAGCTAGAGGGGGACTAGACTTGGAGGATTGCTAGCTCCACCATTAGATCATCGATGGGGGGAGAAGTGGCGGAGGAGATGGAGATAGCAGTGGAGAAGATGAAGAGGAGGAGGATAAGGTTTCAAGGATCCATTATAGGGCATTTGGAATGAGATGATGACCTTAAAGTTAAGGACGATGTAGGTGAAGATGATGAGATCATCATATTTTGTTACTTTATAGTACACTCTTATAAGTATGCAAAATAGCAATTTTATAAGAGCATTTATATAATTTTGTATATTTAGAAGTGTATACATGTTAAAAAAAAATTATTTAAAGTTTATTTGGATATTTTTACATGATTGGGCTGAAAATCCTATAGGAATCGAGCTTATCGGTCTCTTTATTTTGTATTTTCTAAGTGCCCCTCTAAACTCAGCCAAAATCCTAACTTTTCGGCTGGACCGAAAAAAAAAAAAAATCATGGAGGTTTTTTTTTTTTTTTTATACAGAATTTGGGCTGGATGATATTTGATTGATGCTGATATAAGATTTTGCTTAAATGGATGGCTCAATTTATGAATTTTATAAAATTTTTAGCTTTAGCAACATCGAGCCTCAACAGGAAGCCTGGAAGAGGATACACATTTTATGACACGAAATTTGACCCGACTCGAGCCCCAAAGCCTGAATGGGGGTCAATCCGGGTTCAATGTTTTTTTCCCCTCGCTATGTATTCCCCTCTATCCTCGGAGACTGGGCTCCCAGCGCGAAGCCCTCACCGCCGATCTCATCGCTCCCCTGTTTTTGATCCAGGTTCGTCTCCTTCTCCTCTCTTCTCCCTCCACACACTGCTTCGCTATCCTTCTTCCCAACATCATCGCCGCCCCCGCCCCCTTCCCGGCCGCCCGCGCAGCCTCTATGTGAAGGTCCTTCCTCTTCTCAAGAATCAGTTCTTGGACGTCGCTAAAGAAGCCGCGGCTTCGTCTCTCGCTTTCTCTCGTCATGGAGAGAAGTATTTGTGGGGATTTCTTTTCTACACTTATACCGCTGCTCTTTTTTTTTTTTCTTTTTCTTCTTAGCCTTCTCCTTCTCCTCCTCTTCTTCGTCTGTACATGTATAAAATTGGGGCGATGATGATGGGTGGCTCGTTAAGGGTTTTTCTTCTTCTCCTCTTCATTGCCGTGCATGTATTCTTTTCTAGCAATGTGCGAGAGGCAGCTCTGGAAGGTCTGCTGTTCCGCAGACAACCTGTTGCAGCCATTGGTAGCTGGGCCGCTCATCGGAGAAGAAGGAGAAGAAGAAGGAATGATCTTTCCGTCTCATCGAATCAAGAATCCCCTTTGAGCCTTCGAACCTTCGAACCCAAGGTTCCAGCTGGTTTTCTTTCTCATGGTTGGCTGGTGGTCTTCTTCTTCTTGGCGGGTAACGGCCGTGAAATTGTGCTTCTTTCTCTCATTTTTCTTTTCTCTCTTCTCGCTGGATTTTGTTCTTCTTCTTGATATCTGGTCTCGTATGAGGAGTCTGTGGTGATTCTTGAACATGGATTTTGCTACATTGCCGAGTGGGACAATGGCTTTTCTAAATGGTGAGGCAATGTTGGACGGTCTTTTGTTGTTCTTGCGAAGTCAACAGTTTGCATCCATTTCAATCCGAGCCTCCTCTTCCTCTTCTCTGTTTTTCTAGTTTATGGGTGTGTTTATGCATTCTCTTTTCTCCAGCTGAGCACAGTATTTTCTTTCTGGTTTGGACACGAATGGATGGTTTAGAAAATAGTTGGCTGTACCTGGCAAGCACTAAAATTTTACCTTCTGATGAGACCCGGAGCTCCCAGAGAGAAACCCTCGCCACTGAATTCACCGCTCCCCCTGATTTTAATCCAGGTTCATATCCTTCTCCCCTTGTTTTCATGGATCTCGATCCGTTCCCATGTGGTCAGAGTTTGACATGACCACAAGCCTATAAACAGGTCGGGTTCTAAACCGACCCGATCCGATTTCGACAGCATTTTTTTTTTTTTGGTAATTATTTCGAGCCAGGGTGTAAGAGGAGAATTCTCCCCTCGTCTGATCTCCAGTCCCCCATCTCCGCCTCCCAGCTCTTCCGGCGACGACCGTCCGTGGCCGACGACAAGCGCCTCCGCTGTCGCCTCTCCTATCAGCTCTTCCGGCTTCCGTTCCTTGGTATACTGCAGGCTCGCTGCTCCTCCACCCATCTCCGTTGCCGGCGAACACCTCGGCCGGCTTCGTCGACCTCTGCTTTCGGTGCCCTGTTCCTATTTGAGACAGAGAGGTGGGACGAAGCCGCTGTTCTTCCGATCTCTTTCGACGAGCCCTAGCGCCCCTCGCCACCGCGTCTCTCATTCTTTCCCGTGCTCTTTTACCCTCGCACGCCTCGGTCCCGCCGCCTCTCTCGCGTCTCCTCTGTCTTGCCCCCTCGCCGCGTTCCACATCACTCTCCCACCTCCAGCAGATCTCCACCACCCCCGCCTCTCGCGTTCTTTCTGTCAGCCTCTCACCTCCTTCATCTGTCCGCCGTTCTCTCCATCCGCTCGCCGCCTCCTTCTACCATCTCAGCCTCCCGCCTCTCTTCCTTTCTCAATTCTCCTCTTCCTCACCCCACAGTCTTTCTTTATCCCCTTATTCCCTCTCTCTCTCTCTCTCTCTCTCTCTCTCTCTCTCTCTCTCTCTTCTCCATCATTCCCGCCCCCTTCGAGTGTGCGCGCTCGAGTGTGTTCGAGGGTGAAGGGCTACCGTGCCCTCTTCTACCCCTCTGACTCACCCTCTCTCATTTTCCCTCTCCATTAGTCTATTTCCTCTCCAATTTACCCCTGGAGAGGCCTCCATTATGCCGCTTCCTATCTCTTGGCCTGCGAAGGAAACAGATCAAGGCTAGTGGCCCGTTTCCCTGGTTAAAATGATAGTTTAAAATCCGTGGTTTTGGAATTTTGTAATTTTTTAGGAATTATTTTAAAATATTAGCACGTCACTAATTTGGTACATGTGTGGTTTTTTCTTATTAGGTCTCAAAGGATCCCTGTGAGGTGATTAGACTACCTAGTTGTTGATATCTGCGAGGTATGTAATATTTTATATTATATAGTATTTCTCTAAGATTAATTGTACAAATTATTGCCTTAATTTAAAAATAAATTGCATATGAAATTTTGTAATTATATAAAATTTGATTTATCATTGCATTTCTCTTAATTAACCGCATGATTCGATACATTATAATAAGATCAAGCATGTAAAATTATATTTGTTGCATGTTTATTTGTAAAATTCGAAGAGGTATTGTAAAAGAAAAGAAGACTTGATTTATATATGTATATATATGTATATCACTTAACTCTCAGTCTGACTACAAGATGAGTCTGGACTTGATTATATTGTGACCCTCCCATAGTGGCAATCGTGGTGATACTCTACCACAGGCCTATAAATGTGGCGCCCCACTATAGGGGTAATCGTAGTGATATTTAGTCATAGGGATATAAATGTGACACTCCACCAGAGGGTAATCATAATGATACTTAGTCATAGGGATTGAAATGTGGCAATTTCACCACTGAGGTAATTGTAGTGATACTTGAGCTGTAGAGGCAAAGAAGGCGGAACTGTTCCGAACTATCTGGTTCAAGATGTATCGAGCTGTACCGGCGGCGGATCGGGATGATTTTGCCAATAAAATCGAGAAACCGGTGAAGGAGGAGGAGAGGGAGAAGAAAAGAGAGCAAAAGAGGGAGAGGGAGGAAGAGAGAGGGAGAATGGCGGACAGCCGATGGAAGTCGGTGGAGGGTTGCAAAGGGTTGGGAAGCCACTCGGAGGGTGAAGGAGGGGCCGCTGCCGACTTCACGTAAACTTTTTGAAATTAAAAAGGGCCCCTTTGAGGACCCATGTTTCGAGTGAAATAAGAGAACCAGAGGCGATGCCCCTTCTCCGCCCCTTTGCGTGGCTCCCTGGTCCTCCGCAGCTCTCTATCGACCTCCGTTGGCCATCCGCCACCCTCCCTCTCTCTTCATCCCTCTACCTCCCCCCTCTCTCTTTTCCTCTCTTCTATTCTTGCTCTTCCCCGCCCTCTTTGCCGTGTCGGGATGTGCTCCGTCAGCCTCCGCCGGTCTTCTTGTTCTCCTTTCCTCCCTCCTCTTCTCTCTCTTTTTCTCTCTCCTATTCTCCTTCTCTCCTATCCTCTCTGCTGTGCGGTATGAGTCTAGCACGAAACGACACATGGGGCATACCAAGCCGTGCCGTGAAGCAACCGATCCGCACTTCAGTACCGGCACAACGATTCTTGCGTAAGGGTATAAATGCGGCCGTAGTTAGGGTTGTAGAGCTTAATGGATTGGAACTTGTTACCCATGTACAAGTACATGAATGTAAGTATAGTTGATTATGAGATTTGGATATTCTATCTGATTACACATACCAATTCATTATGTGAAGTGTGAACATTATTGAAAAGATAAAATGCATTGTTTCAACATGTGGATATTATTGAAAGTAAATGGTAGAAACTTTGCTGATACAAATATATCATGTTTTGTGTAATTTAATTGAGCTAAATTATTTGATATGGCTTGATCCAATTCTATAAAGTGGATTTGTTACTGAGTTGTGAAGCTCATAATCTTCACCTATTTTTTTCAGATCCATAGATCAAAAACTAGGCCAGTACCGGCTTTTGGGGGGAGTATATAGACGCAAAGCCGGACTTTATAGTTAGGAGATGTAGTTTTAATCAGTTTGTGTATATTAAAGTGTTGTTTGCAGATTATTTATAAGTAAACTTAAACACTAGAAGTTTTGAGTTATAAAATTTGGAAGAACCTTGTTTATGACTTGGGGTGGTGTGTATGAATATATGTGGTAGTTTGTACGATAGTTTTGTTGTTCTGATTATCACTACTTCGTGTGTATGAATTACATTGTTACCAGATATTGTTGAATTTATTGATTGGTAGAATGCCTTTCATGCTTGTAGGATCAACCCTGTGAGTATGCGGCATTTGTCATGCCCTCGAATTATGATTCTGGGATTAGGGGTGTGACACCTGCCAACTCTCTCCTCCTCCTCCTCCTCCTCGTCTTCTTCTTCTCTCAATGTTTTGTGATTTTGTGATTAGTATGTTTGTATGACAAGGTTTAATTTGGATGGTGATTTAATTAATATACTCTCAAAAGATTTGAAGATTGTTTTGAGAAGAACGCTGTGATTCTTACAGTGCCTTGTGATATAGGTCAAATTTGTAAAACGGAATCTATAATATGGATTGTATTGATTGTCGTGGCTAGGTTCAACATAGTCATGCAGCATGTGCGAGCAACTTGTATTATTTCCAGAAAGATGCAGGGTATGATGTATAATATTATTATGAGGCATAAACAAGGTATCAGACCAGTATACTTTAAATTTTCTGGATGAACTTGTCAAAGCTTTTTTAGGCTTATCCTATTCTTAGCGTAGTCCTGTAGTTTAGCATATTTAGTTCTACTTACAATATGGTTTCAGTCAAGCAAATGAGCTTATAGTTTGTTGTAGATTTAGGCCGAAAACCTTCTTGACTGTACTATCATCGATTGCGCCAGCAAGTGGAAAATACTGTAACCAACAATCACACAATAGACTTGAAGAAGTCCATCTGGTTTGTGAAGGCTTATCACGTGTGGTCTCCTTAGAATGTGATGAAGTGGCCTTGTGCATCGACATGGATGAACCTTCTTTTACCCTATGGAGATGGACTATTAGTCCAGTTTAGTTGCAATATTTATTGGCATGCGCAATGCATGTAAAAAAGAAATTAGTCCTCGAATCCTGCTCTCTGTTTCTCATCTCCAATCTCTCATCTCTCTATGCACAAAGGTATATGTATTTCCATTAACATTGGTTCTCTTCAATTTTAAATAAGTCTTCCAACAAGTACTTTTAGGAATATATGAACTCGTAGAACTATATGAAATATTGCATTCACGATCAAGTTCTCGTTAGTCCAAGGAGTGCTTGTTTTGGGGTCTCCATTGTACTTGATGTTGTGGAACGGACTGATGGATTGCATTTGTGGATCTGTGCATATCTGCGCTAGTTGGTTAAATATCTGGAGTGAAGTATGTAGTTGTTGGTTTCTTCTTGGATTTTAGTGATGGTGAACTTGATGACATGAGATGCTGGACTTTAGAGTAGTTAATTGTTAGTAGTGTGTAAGAGAGAGTTAGTGCTGTATATTTCTAGGTACAGGGAGTTCAGTGATGTGAAGAATCACAATGAAACATCCTTAGGAGTAAGTTGCCATTTTATTTCTCTCATTGATAAAAGAGGTGATAAATTGTGAATTTATCACCTTTACTTTGTCAGCATATTTCTAGAAATCGCGGCATTCTTCAGTGTTTGTCAACATTGTTATTCTTATTGCTGGCAGTATTAAAAAAAAACCATCTATTTTTTTGGAATTATCTCTTTCCATGATAATGTAGACTCTTTAAGGATTAAATATCACGGATTTTGGAGATTGGTTGCAAGAGCCTAAACTATGTAATCAACAAGGTAGTTTAAATGCCGACTTTTTAAAAAAAGTTATTGCTGAAGTTGATTTCCTTGATGCAGATTTGTGCTTCTACATTTAGTTGTTTAATGTGCATTGAAACTTTGTCGCATATATTTAGGATGAGGTTATATTCAACTGCTTGTATACAGCTATTACTAAACACAATGTAGGTTCTTATATTTCAGCTTGCAAATCATTAATGTGTGTTTGTACTGAATTTATTTTTGATTATGTTCGCTCATTGGGGCGCGCATACATCTAATCTTGGATTTCCCATTCAAGGATCACTGCTTAAGAGTTATGTGTCTTGTTCAAAAGTTCAGGGCCATAACTATGGTAGATGATTCTTGACTTATCCAAAAGTTGACAGTTTAGGATACATAGTCCCCAATGCATTATATTGGTGTCTCAATTACATTAGCCATTTCAGGAAAATTCCTTGTCAGCTATTCCTGTTGTTCTTTGTGTACATACTTGAATGAGGGGACATATTATTGATAGCAAATGAAGCTAGCTGTTGGTAGTTTTAACTAGTCCTATTTGTGTTCTCTGAGAATCACAGGGAGATGCTGTCATAATATTTTTGAAATGGAATGAAGAAGTTGATCCACTAACGATCTGGATATGCTTTTGTAAATGGGATAGGAAGACCATACCTTTTAGAGAGTTGGAGATAGAGGAAGCATGCCATCATGGTAGATGTAATTAACACATTCTTTTGGTATTAATGATAGAGTATCTTTGTTGCTCATTTTTTCAAGGAATTTTGCATAAAGTAACTTTTAGTTAATAAATTTCAATGTAATGATAGTAATTTGTCTATCATTTATTAATTAAAATTTAATGTTTGCATACTCTACATAAGGTTGGCCTTCGAATTGCTAACTCTGTATAGAATCAATTTCAATATCCCAAATCATCACTATATAATTCAGTGTTTGTATTGTGACTCCTATAGAGTTACCACCCACATCTTGGACTTCTAGCCCTTTAGTTCCAGAAATGGATAACTAGGCCATTCCAAATTGGTCTTGCATCATTAATTCTGTATTGTAGCCTCTGACCAGCGATGTTCAATTATGACAATGGAACCTAATGGACACAATAGCAAATGAATTAAATACAGGAGGATATATTTGATATTTGTAACTTCAAAGAGCAAATATCAAAAGTAATATTTTTGAGAATATACATGAAAATGCCCCAATTTATTTTGCACTTTTTTTAAATCTTGCTTACAGAGCTAACAGGTTGTTTATGACATCTCATTTGTAGGTACCATGTTTTATCTTAGCCTAATTGAGCATAATTTGCCAGTGCCTCCTCACTTACTTAACCGTCCTCTCCGTGATGCAATCAAGGAAGAACTTGAGAGGCTGTTCTTGGACAAGGTGCGGCTAGTAATAGAGTGGTGTTAATTTTATTTCCATCTCTTCCATTTATTTATGTTTATATTTGATTTCTACTAGGTTATCTCAAATTTGGGGCTTTGCATCTCTGTCTATGACATCCAATCCATAGAAGGTGGTTTCATCTTTCCAGGAGATGGCTCTTCGACATATAAGGTGCTCATCTTTTTCTTCGTTTTTGACTTATGGAGTTTCAATTGCATAAAGTTGCAAAGTTTGCTTAAAGGTATTATTGATAGGCAGCTGCTTCGGCACTTAGCTCAGTTCTACTTCTTAGATGATAGTCACCAATGCAAAGTGGCTGCCTAGAGTTTTAAGTTCTTGCTTAGTACTATCAAAACCTAGGTGGCCGCTTAGCTCACCAAGCAAAAATGGTATACAACTTATGTCAATTAAAATGTGCATACTTAAATGGTCTATTGTACTATGAAGTATGCTGTATGTTAAATATTCACTAACTAATGAGTTATAAATTTTAGATTATAATAGCTAATAAATTATTTATAGACATATCAATGAGCATGACACCTTATAGAAACCCCCGTGGTACGTGTGTTTGTAAAATAGCTGTTTTCTTTGTTCCTGAGAAGAAGTTAAGAGAGTCTACCTACATGTCACATGTCATAGATTGCGGATGATCTTCCTGCCAGCCACCAACCTTATGTTTACCCATCAATAGTCCCATCAATAGTCCATTCTGTTCTTCTTTGTTATGATTCTTTCTTTATTCTTCCTTATTGTTCCTCTTTTTTCCTCTGTTCTTATCCATTCCTTTCCTGTTATTATTTTCCTATTTTCTGTTGTTCTTTCTTTCATTTTTCGCTTTTTAGCTTTTTTTGGACCAAGTGTTATTTTCTTCTTCTTGCTCTTCTTCCTTACTTTCTTATAAATATTTTTCCTTTCCACTTTCTTTTATTCTCTTCTTTGTCTTCTTCCATGTATTTTCTTCATTCTGTATCCCAAATGAGGCAAAAATGAACATATTATTTTCCTTCTTTCTTTCCTTTTCTATTTTATTCCAGTTTTGTTAACCTTTGCTATCTAACCTTTTGTTTCTTTTCATCCTTTTTTTTTTTGCTACCTTAAAATTTATGTTTAAATCATAAGTTGGTTACTGCTGCTGATTTGGACTTAGAAAAAATAATACGCAATTACAAATGATAACAATTGCTTCATGATAATAGCTGTTTCATCTGATTGAAATAAGGTACATATATATTGGTTTATGTGCTTTCTTTTTGTCACTAGTTATGCAACTAATCAACTATTTTTCTTTTGATAGGTTGTGTTCAGATTAGTTATGTTTCGGCCCTTTGTTGGGGAGATTCTCAGTGGAAGGATTGAAAAATCTAATGCTGATGGCTTGCGCTGTATGTAGGAAATTACTTGTTAAGCATTACATATATTTTCGTGGTAATGTTCATATGGAAGATAGGGTGTCCTACAGGCTTTCAAAGTGTTGATATTGGAAGCATGCAAACAAATAATAAATAGTACATTATTTTTATTTCATATGCTTCTCGTTGTAGTCTATTTAAAAGTAATGGATTTTTTTGCCAAAAGCGTATTTCTGTTATGATGTAGAGGGTGGATGGTGGTTAAATTATCGCATCAATTAATGATGTATGTCCTTTATTCTGCTTCTTGGAAGTGGAGTTTTGGGCAAAGATTGCAAGGAAGCTATAGCAAAATCAAATTTTTATGGGCTTCAAGAAGCCTTAGATGGTAGATAAAGCATAGAGAAAAGTTTTGGAAAGTGGTGGATTGGGAAGATGACATGGTGCGGTACCTTGTGGCCGAAATTATTTAGTGGATGGTCTTTGACATGATATCCTGTATCGACTGATACAAGGAGAGAAGTACAATCTCTGATGATGTGGCAAGCATAGGAAGTGAGGAGAGTGGAAGATTGTCGATAGGGGAGCGGCAAGGTGAGGGGAACTTGGGGTGATCTCCTTGTGGTCAGGCAAGATAGTGAGCACAACCTGCAATAGTGACAAGAACATGAGATGGAGACTATGAGATATTGAGAGGCGAGACTGGGAATTAGGTATTTGGGTTTTCAACTCGAGGTAATTGACTTAAATATTGATAATATTTTGCACTCCTTGTTCACTAGCCTAATTGTATGAGCACTCTGATCAGGCTCAGCTCATCTACCAAACAAGTCTAGTACACTAGTATAATGTTTGGGCTTAGCTTGTTTTGTAGTACTTGCAGGATTACAGACAAGTTGTTAGCAAGCTGAGCTTGTGTTGTTCTTGAATAGCTCAATTTGACTGGGGCCTAATTGGAGGTACAAGCCTAGTGTTTCTGGGACTTACATATGATGTCAATTGCAGTAGAAGCACTACACACATTGTGGTGACACAATGACATCTATTTTGGATATTGTACTTAATTCATATATATTGAGAAGTTGCATATGATTATACGCTTATGGAAGGATTGAAGAGCCAAGTATGTGCCTGTATAGGTTAGTATGTGCCATACTGACTGGGAATCAACATTTGGAAACCCTTAGTTTCTGGGTATGCCACATTATATTGCTGCCGGACCACTTGGTACACTTCTCTCTTTTGCTCTATTGCATTTGAACCGACATATATTTGCTCATTCCCTGTTTTGGTGCGATATGCATGCAGTACCATTTTGGCTAGTGAATTAGGGGTACATAATGTGATACTAAATTCTTGTTCTTATGTAGTTAGTTGGTGTTTAATAAGTTGGTATTCAGTACTGGTACTTGATATTAACTCTTGTTTGTAGTACATTTTAGTTTCATCTTAAGACTATCAGAAGATTCAGAACTATACAAGGAAGGATCTGAGATGTACAATAGAATGATGCATGATAAACTTTGTAGGTTTGTTTTATTACTCAAGATAGGGGATTCCAGCTAACCAGCAGGTGTCCACTAGGTAGCAGCTAGTCATAGTCCATGGACCATCTGCTTATCTCTTGTCGATTCTCATCGGAGAACCCAGCTTAGTTTTACTTTTTTTTCTGCTTTTTTTTTTTTATATTCCTGACTGGAAATCCGGGACTAGGATCGAGTCTACTGTGTCTATTGAAATTTATAAAACTGAAAACTTCACCTGGGTTGAGTCTACTTTGTCAAATTAGTTTCTGGCAAAAGCACATAAAGGGATGCTAGTTGAATTTGCATATTACGAGATTAGGATAGTCTTTCTATCATCACCTGGCAAGATTTGAAGCTAAATATATGCAGTCATATGGAGCAGGAAGGAAGCTATGTTTTGATAGGGCCTTGTAATAATTGCAGCAGCCACCATCTCAATTCAGGGTTCAATTTAGCATGCAAATACATATCAGTTCAGGGGAAAAATGATATTTTAAATTAAGAAAATGTCATAGATTCTAATGGTCAAGATTGAAATGTAAAAGGGAACAATTAAATGAAAAAAGAAAAAGATTTTTGCATTTGCTTGTCTTTGGTTACTTTTCTTCCAAATCATATTTTATGCTGAAAGAAATTTGTTTTTTTCTGTTTATAGGGCATCAACTTCTGATATCCTTTTTAGTGTAAAGAGTTTTTTGCCCAAATTGTAATTTATTTAGTATGTTGTTTGATCAATATCATTGCTCAATTGAAATAGTTAGTGCTTTTAAGGAAAAACCAGTCTTGCAGTTGTATGTTATCACAATTAACAACTGCTAATCAGTGGTGATTTCAGGGTTTTCTGGATTTCAGCAGAATGATTATACCCCATCTATGGGTATGAAACACAATACCTATGGTAAACAAGTGCTCTTACGTGAACTGGGCAATGCCCTAGTGGTCACACCCCATTCCCTTGGGGTTGGTTCTGATTTAGGTCTTTGGTGGTGCTATTTGGACCTTGATTATTTACCTTGGATGTGTCTTCCCTCCCTTTGTCTGAAGAAGGAAATAAAAGGAAAAGGGAAAGCAAGTCTTCTTACCTATATTTGATTGGGAGTATGGAATCTTTTCATTTTTCCTTTATAGGCAAATGAGTAATCCTCCACTTCTCCATATCATCCTGGGACCGTGAGTGGCAGTACTTATGTGTACTCCCTTGAATCTTAAGTATGAACATGTCTGAAATAGAATATTGTTGTTGATGACTAAGACTTTAGTCATCCATTCTTCTACTTTTTGTATCTGGATGGCTCTGTCCCAACTGATTGCCACCCACTTATAGTTACATGTTTGTGCTTTCTATGCCCATATCCTACCACTCATTATAGAAAGAGTGTTTTGATTTTTTTTGTTTATTTATTTCCATCAGTGTTGCATGTTTGCATTTTTCTTTATGGGTAAATGAGTAATCCTCCACTTCTCCATATCAGATTTGGAGCACAACTGGAAGTATTAATGTGTACTACTTTAAATCTAAAGTTTAACCATGTCTGAAATAGATTGTCATTAGTTCTTTGTGTATCTGGGAGGGTGTGTCTGACTCATTGCAACCATTTATGGTCACTTGTTTGTGATTTCCGTGCCACCATCCTATCACTCATTATAGAGATACTTTTTTTTAGTTTTGATTATTTTCATTAATTTTACATGTTTATCTCAAAACTGGCCTGTTTAACCATCTCAGCAACTTTTACTTTATAGGCTCATGTTCATAATTGGTGGTTAACCTGTGTTGCAGTGTCCCTTGGGTTTTTTAATGACATATATGTTCCTGTTCATCTGCTGCAACAGCCATGCAAATTGTAAGGTCTTTATGTTTGCAATTGAATTTTCCTTCTACACATGTTTAGCCAACATCACTTGAGATTATTCATGAATCCTTCTATGCCATTTGTTCTTATTGGAGAAGGAGACTACATAATCTATCTGTGTACTATATAATCTCTTTTCTCCTTACATTTTGATGATAGGGGACCAGGTGATATATGGATATGGCAACATGAATGCGGAGAATTGACTCTAGATCTAAAAGAAGAGGTGTTTAATTTTTTTCCTGTTCAACTTGATATTTTGACAAACAGGTGTTAAATTTATGCTCGCCCTTCTACTCATCTTCTGAAAATTATCTTGCAGGTACACTTTAGAGTGGCTGATATTAGATATCCATCCATCCCGATTGAGCAGAAGGAAGATGCAGAACCATTTGCTCCCATGGAAATTATTGTGAGTCATGATTCTTTTAACATGCCTTATTTGAATAATTCTTGTGTCAGCACCTTATACTATATTATTAGCTTCTACCCGTTCTTGCTTTTAGATCTTGATTATGGCCTTGTTGTTGGTCATTTAGGACATAATGTATTGATTGATGGAAGATACTTCCATTGTAAACATTTGTGAATCAATTTGTATGCATGGCCATGATGAATTAACATTGGATGGAAAGATGGTGCGTGCGGGATGTTCAGTCACAGCTTAATGTGTCAATGGTATTCTTGGAGAATTGCAATTTCCTAGAAATAAATATATTTTCAATTTAAGTTTTCAAGATGTGAGAACTTTCAGTAACTTATGGACTTAGGTTCTATGACTGACTCTAAGAAAATAAAATGAAAACAAGAACATACATACATGCATACGTGTATACACACACACACACACACACACACACACACACACACACACACACACACACACACACATATATATATATATATATATATATATGTATGACATTGACTTGACTACACTCGAGCAAATCTCCACTAAAATCTGTTCAGTTCTAGATTGGACAATGGGGGTCCCATATCGATAATCCGAGCCGTTGATATATGTATGATAGAGCTAATATATGGGCACTCACAACAGTCCAAAAAAGGTTTGTCCTAACCAGATGATGGAGGGCCCATCGCCGATGATCCGAACCTTTAGATGTGATGTATTATCTCTAAATTTTTATTGTGAATATATATAACACGAACAATCCTTGACTAGGCCATGGCCCAGAACATAACTAAGGCTACTCTAAGCGTATGGTAATGGATTTCAATGATTTGTTCAACTCATAGTGTTCATCAGGTTGGAGGGACAAACCCATACCAAAAACTGGCGGAAACCCTTTAATTTCAATTTCAAGTGAATTTGGGTAGTTAGCAGATTTAGGTTAGAAATTGCCACCAATACATGCACAGCTATCAATTACATAAAATATATTCGTGGACATACATCATATATAAGAATGTAAGAACACAAAAATACCCACATCTGTGGATACACCCATATTCATATTCAGATGCTCACATGCATACATAGATGTACATATATTTGCTAATATGTAAGTAATTTTATATATTTAGCTATATATAAGTAATTTTCTGTAATTTCTTTCATAAATGAGGCATTAATGCTAATAAGTATATGAGACATGTTAGTCTAGAGTCCCATGGAAAAAACTAGATTATGTTAAAAACAAAACTTATGTAAGCCTGTGTTGAAAAAGTAACCTATGAAATGTTTTGCTCAGGATCACAACTCCAACCATTGTTTTAAAAATGGTCTATGCAGCCACATATATGGCCCCATATGCATATATTGCCTCCTAACTACACTGCATGGGTGTAGGCTACCTTTATATGTTAATGGGTTCTATACCTTGCCTAAATGGCCCATATATGCCCGTCCCTGGATGTGTGGCTCACCACTTTTCTCTAAGGTTTTTCTTTTTTTTATAAATCTTTATTGAGCTTTCTCTAAAACTTATATTATTTTGATATATTATTATGAATATATTTATCTTTTATTTTTTCTAAATATGAAATGCTTAGGCGTCAATTGAGCGTATGCATTACCTTGACTTTTCTTATATACCATAGTTGCTTTTTTAAACCTTGGCTCCAACCTCCAATAAGATGGAGAATTGTGGAAGTTTAGCAATCTCTGCCACGTGCTTTAGAACAGAAATGGTAAACTTCAGCACATCTATCATGTTTAGCAATTAGTTTAGTGTAAATTTCACGGACTGCAATATATTTTGGAATTCTTTTTAATTGTTTACAATCATTGATTATGCTTTAAGTTATTTTGGAATGTTAATTTATCGAAGTATTAAATATATCCAATAATATCATGACAGCCCTTTTAAAATGAAAATTCACAATGTTTATATTGCCTACAAACAGACACAATCACATCCTTGGAACTTTCTTGCCTATACATCAAGTACATATAAAGTGGACAATTTTAATTATAAGATATCATGCTCTGATTTCTTTTCTTTTTTTCTTTTTCACCTTGAGATAGGGGAGGCCAGAGCCACCCCATTACTACCCTTCTAGTTGCCTGGGCAGTCTGAGTTCTATTGTTCATGGACTTTGATTTTTGCTTTAGGAAAATGCCTGGACAGGGTGGGATTGAAGATCTCTGGGGATAACCCCCACTTCAAGGCTCGATCCCCAGACCTTTCGCTTGGAAGTGAAAGTGTACCACTGATCTAATGCTCCTGCATATCATGCTTTGATTCAGAAGTTTTTTAAGATGTCTATAACAAGATCGATAGTTTAGACTCTCAAAATACATGACCCATAATGTGTTTTAGCTGATGAACTATTTTCTGATGCATTTTAAATCATTGATTTCACGTTAGAAGTAGGTGGGGGCAAACTAGTTTCAAAAGTATTCTAGCATTAGTCTCCGATCTCTCTCCCCCCCCTCTCTTCCTCAAATTCATGCACATATATCTATATATGTCCCTGTGTGTCATTATATTTACATTGTATGAAGGTATCACGTCTCAGATCCTTACAGGTGAAGTGCCAACCACTTTTTAATGCATGAACACTGATACCTGGATAACAATGCAGATAGAACTTCATCTGACATACCATCAAAAAAATAAAAGCACCTACAGACACTTGGATAAAATGAGACACTGGTAGGTGAAGTGGAGACGTTCCATTGCCTTACAATTGACACCATTGCTAACAGTATAGATAGCATTTCATTCGACGTATCAATATATATATATTGAGAACAGGTAAAATATCAATATGGACCTATAGAAACTTGGTTGAGATATGAGATACTGGTAGGCATTTTCAGTGCTGTTGCCTGTTGAAGACAAATGCCCTTGGTTGGTATTGATTAGCGGCATTGAAATGCTTGTTATATAGACAGATATCATAAATTTTGACTAAGTGATACTTTGCTTACATAAATGACATTCCATCTGAAGTAACTGGAGTTTGATAAGATTTTGCAATAAAATGACTTGTTGATTTGGTACAAGATGAGTTATCTCGCATGACCCCAACATGTTACAATATGGAACTGTGTTTGCAAAATAATTTTTTTGAAGGTTGAAGGTTTGGGCCTTCCTTCTTAGTGGCCGAAGTAAATGTGATCACTGTTTTCACAAATTTGTTTTTTTGTCAGGGAGATATATATGGAGATGGTTTGGGCCTTCTTTCCTGGTGGGCGGAGTAACCAATTACGATGGTGTCAAAGAACATTGCATATACCAGTATCAGCCTCACTAACAATGCTTTCTTTCATAGCCAAATGAGTTTTGCCTGTGTTCAGTCCTTGATAGTTTTCATTGAATCACCTATGCTTAGAATCCACTGTAGGGAAACTAAATTACAATGCATCATTTGACACCCTCAAGGATTAAAACGCATCATTTTACTGTGATCTTGCCTTCTCAAAAGTTATTATTCCTTGTGTTGATCATTAATCTAGCTGTTTATGTATTAATTATTGTTACTATTACTATTACCATTACCATTATTATTGCTATTACAAGGGTATGTAGGTTTTAGGTGACACCTTAAACGCTTGATGATGGCCACACTGGTGTCCCATGTGCTTGCATGAGCCGCATACAAAAAATACAGCTTCACTCCTGCATGCGCAATCGGAGGCTGATTCATGATTGAATGCGGCCGAGGGTGGTGGGGGCGAGGAAAACCAGAAGGGGAGATGTGTGTATAAGTAGTGAGAGGGTTGTATCTTTCGCTTTAAAGAAGGATTCACCTTCTTTTGCAAGAATCTACTGTTGAATTATCAGCTGCTTACTTTGAGAGCTGTGCCTATGGATGAATGATGGAATTCTGAGAAATTTGAGATCTGTGCATATAGTGATCCAACGGTGAATGCATGCGAAGGAAGATGAATCATTCTTTCTTGCGAAAGATACAATCTGGTTCCTGCATAGAGATTGAATATTTTGCGAAGACAAAAGTTGTAAATTATTGAATATCTTACGTGTATAGTGAGAAAGCCCTGGAGGCCGGTTCCATGTGCTTAGCCAAAAAAGAAAAAAAATCACTCCTCCTTGCGAAAGCCAGGGGTGAAGTGCAAGACTCACTCTTTTGAGAGAGAATATGTTACTTTCTTAAAGAAACTGGGAATCCTAATTGAGCTCTCTATTCTCATTGGGAAACTTAGAAACTTTTAAGCTCAAACTTCCAAATTCCATCTCAACCAATTCTCACTACTGTCTTTAATCAAAGCCCTTCGTTCCATCTTAATTGGCATTCTTCTTTGTAACCATGGTTGTGCAAGACTCTTTTTGTTCTTTAATAACAACTATTCGTCCCATCTCAATCAATGCCTTTTTGGCTTTAATCACAATCATCCATAATTTTATAATATTTTAATAATTAGAAGAATATTGCCATTACGACCTAAATTAGCTTACATAGATCAAAATTGGGCCTTACAAGTTATATAAGAATTTGGTTAAGTATTACATTTTCTCCATGGCAAGCTACATAAGTAAGTTACCATATCTTAAGATCGTACACAAATCCCTACTCTTAATGCACTATCACTAGGCAATGCTAGCCAGGAAATTAGCACTTTTTAGTTCTAAATAGCAATTTGTGTTTGACCGAAAGGAAAATAAAAAATCTAGCACATGATATTTCACCCTACATTAAGTCCAAATGCCTTTAACTATTAGTGTAACAATCTTTTTTTACAAAATATATATTATATTTGTTTAAAATAATCAATATGCACAGATATATGTAGAAATTACATTGATATCAGAACTTTTTTATTGAACTAATTTTTTCCCCATATTTTAGATGTTCTAATTCTATTAATTTGTTTGCTTCTACATATTAAAAAGAAAAGGGAAAAGTATTAAGGGTTGAGGATTGGACTCAAAATTCATTTGAACACTTTTTCAATGTTAATTTAGAAACTTTTTCGAAGAATTATAATTTAGTTTTAAAAAAGAATTAACAAGATATAATTTTAAAATTATATTTTGATGTTAGACGTGTGGACTAAGCTCAAGATTTCTTGAACAATAGGAAACCTTTCTTTAGAAGAATTATAAAGGAGAAAAAGAATTAAAAACTTCCCAAAAAGAACCTGTTGAGAGTGGGATTTGAACCCACGCCCTTTCGGACCAGAACCTTAATCTGGCGCCTTAGACCAACTCGGCCATCTCAACTTGTTAATAACCCTTTTATTATGTATTAATTCAAATTGAATATAGGATTAGTCAGGAAAAAATAAATGTAAAGAAACAAACATGCTAAATCCCCAAATTTTTAACTTCTCTAGTAATTCTAACCACTACTTAGGTAGGTCATGGTCCATAATGAAAATGCTACTATTCTAGGGTTATAAGGATGGAGTTTTCTCCCCGCTAAGATGATAACATGAGAATATTATTTATGTCGTAAAAGAAAAAAGTTATATAGCTTGACGATACGATATTACAAAGATAAGATAAGATTTCCTTCAAGCTTCATAAACATCCAAAAATAAGGCATACTTGACTAACAACTAAGATGTGTCATTACCGTGATGAGGGATGTAGTAGAACAAAACCCCACCTGCAATTTTAGTAAGAAAAAGAGAATAATTAAAATCTCCAATACCATTATCAAAAGTTTTTCTTTTTGTGCAATCCTTATATAATAACTAAGGTGCCTCTTTTAGCTCGAAGCCATGGAAACCAATATCTAGCCCAACTTTAATCATTCCCTCAATGCCAAAGCTTCAATAATTTTTGTTTTTGAAATACTTCTGCATTTTTTAGTAACAACTGCTTAAATTTTTCCATCTTTATTTCTAAAAATATTACCAACTCTACCACAACCAAAATTTTAAAGTAGTTTATACTCCACACAAAGTGCAAACTTAGTGTTGACTTCAAGTCAACCAGTGATACATAGTGGACTTTGAGATACATATTTGCCATCATGTCGAATAGTGCACAAAAAATTGAGAGGTGGATGCTTCTAAATCCAAAAATCCACCATGTATGGTCGGGGTCCAAAGTGGAAACTAGGTTTCCACTTCATAATGAATTCACTCATTGTCAAGGATCTGAACGCAAGGCGACTCATCAGGTCAGAAGTTCAAAACCTTGTTTACATTACATTCTGGCTAATGATGGCATCTAAAAAGGGTACATGCATATTCAACCATGTGGCAAGGTTTGGATAGGATAATCATGGAGGAGTCTCGAGCCAAGCACCCTTAAATTGAGTAACTTAGAGGTTGAAGCCTTGGTACCCTCGACTCCATTTAGAAAATATGTTGAGTAATCTTAGGAATGGTTCTACATGAGATCTATTATACTCCTCAGGCCAAATAAAGAGAGCTTTGTTCAAAACTAGTTAACCATCAACGATAGATCGAATAAGGTCAAATTGTGCCTGATTTAAGGCCGAATGGGCATAGTGATTTATGGGGTTCCTTTTGTCAATCTTGTAGAAGGATCACTATATGTTAGAAGACCTAGCAATTATCATAACATGGATAGTGAAGGATAGTTGGTGCCAAATATTGTTAATTATCAAAGAAGTAGAAAATTAAAGGTGGACATATGTCAGCACTAGAGAGGAATGGTTACCAAACTAGTTATAATGTCATGTATAAATGGTGAGATGTAACCTGAAGGAGGACCCATAGACAATCAAACATTGATTGTTATCTTTTCTTTACCTTTAATTTATCATTGTATTTATCTTTATTTTTTTTGCTCTAATTACCTTGCTTTTTTCTAGTTTATCCATAGTTGTTAGCATAGAATCGTGGCCACGTCTATAACCTACATCCTCCTCTTTTAAGTAGGTGGTATCATAGTAGTGAAAGTCCTTAAACGTTAAGACATCAAGATCCATTCTACAAATCATTCACTCTGTTTTCTTTTCAATTACTGACATTGATGGCATGCTTGTGCACTTACATGTACCATCGAGGATGTGCACCTTTCATCCCTCCTAGTGAAAAATCCAACAGCCAATGCATCTTCTCTAGCATGCTCGATGGGGCAGCTTGGGTAGCTATCATCATGCAACTGAGAAAGAGTATTGGTGCTCAGTCATCAGGACTACCAAAGAGTCCACTACACTATATCAAGGTGCCTTCGAGTTCTCATACTAGGCCATCTAGACTAGTTCCTCCAACTTCATAGGGAGTTGAAGTCTTCAGCGACCTAATTGACTCTACTCCTTTTGGGAAGCTTGACTTTGGAAGCCATGTTTCATAGGTAGAGATGATACATCCGTTAGTTGGTCCTCTAGAAATTATAGTCACACAGTTCAAGTTTTATATGAACGATAGCCGACACGACCTGTTGGAAGTAGTCACTAGCCAAGTGGCCACTATGTTAAGATCACTTGCGAAGTAATAGAAGAAATCCTCAACTTTCATAGTAGAGCAGTTCAAGAGGCTTGTTTCTATTATCAAGGGTAGTATCATGCGCCACAACATGCTTTGGTATATACTATGCAGAAATCAGATAATCATATTCTTATGGCAGACAAATTGCCAATCATTCTCTACAGTATGGAAGTGATGAGATCCTTGACTTCCAAAAACTCATAACCTATAAGAAGAATAAGGCCAAATATTGCCTTAGAAAGTCCTCAAGATTTATAGATTGAGCTGATGAGGAAGATACCTGGTAAGAGAATGCAAAAGAAGTAATATTTAGTTTTTTTTTTTTTTACTCGGGTAGCAAAAGAAGCAATATCTAAATCTTGATCTACACTCGACTTGATGTGGGATCAAGACGTTTCATCCCATTCTCGCCCATCGATTATCTCGGGGCATCCATTTGATTGCAATCTAATCTATTGTGCAAAAATCAAACCCTAATCTAATTTACTCTATCAAATTTAATAATTACAAGTATTTACCAAGCTAATTTTCAAAACAATTTTCCCCGGATGTACCCCTAGTTACCATGGGAAAAAGTAGTGCGCATCCCCGCGACTTCTCCGCTGACCGGCGTCTAACCAGACCGCCCATGGCGGCCGCTCTTTCTTTTTTATGTTTTTGTCCTCCCCTTTCTTCCCCTCTCGCTCTCTTCATAAAGCCCTCTCCTACTCATCCCCCCCAAACAAAGCTCCCATGACAACTCTAATCCTCTCCGCCCTTCCGATTTCGACCTCCACCTATCCCTCCCTCTCCAAGAGCAGCGCCAAGAGCCCCATTCTCCCTTCCATCTCTTCTCTCTCGCTTCCCTCCAACCGCCGCAAGGCCAACCCCCTCGCGAGCTCTCTCCTCGGAGACCCTGGCCCTCTCTCTTCCCCCCGCGCGCCCACCACGCCTCTCTACCCGCGGCCTAGCCCTCGCTCCACCGCCGTCTTCTTCAGTCTCCCCACCGCGTAAATCCACCCGTCAACGCCCCCACCCCCTCTTCCGAACCCTGTTTTCAAGAATGACTCCTGATTGAATTTTTGATTTCTCATTCTTGCAGGAAACCGGAGAGAGCTTCGACCGAGAAGATCTCCAGGTGAGCCATTGAGATTCTTTTTCTTTCATGAGGGTCGTGATTGGGTAATGATGAGTACGTTGTAATAAATGGCTCAGGTGGTCGGCGAGGGCGATAAAGTCCTTTAACATGGCGGAACTGGAGGCAAGGAAGCTCAAATACCCCAACACCGGGACGGAGGCTCTCCTCATGGGTATCCTCGTTGAGGGTCGGTATTTAATTGCCTGGCCTTTCTAAGATTCATGGTCCCTAGTCTTCGTTCTCTTATAATTCTGTTGATGTTTCTTGTTTCTAGTGATAAATTTGTTTGGACTAATTAACCTGCTTCAGTGATATGATGTACGATTATTTTTTTCGCTTCTTTGAATATAGAACTATTTATATGGAAATCTTTTCTTTAGAGATGGGAAGTCGTATACTGGAAATAACTATCTATTACAGATTGACTTTGGTAGTGCAAGTTGCTTCCGATTTGTTTCTATCGAGTTTATGTGTTATATTGTAGCGAGATCAAGGAAATTAATATCATTAGGATTTTCCTAGGCTTTCCCATTCTCTCCATGCAAAATATGGTACCTGCCCTGGTCATCTTTGCTTGGTTTATAAGTGGCAAAACCATCTCAATCAATTATTATATGCTTTATTCTAAGCTAATATTTTTGATTGTGTTAACTAAGGGCCTGTTTGGTATTGCTTTTGTTTTCTGTTCGGGCATTCCAAAACCCGAGAAAAAAATGAACTAGACTGGGCAACATATATGATGAAAGTCTTTTGTTTCTTGAAATTGTTTGTAATATCTCTAAAGCATTTGAAATCAAAGATTTTTTTGCTTTCAAAAAAGCATGAAAGTAAAAGCAAGGAACATCAGAAGTTTTGTGCAAATGCTAATTTTCCCAACAGGCCCTAAATGTTTCTAGTTTCTCATTACATGCATTCAATTGCTCTCAGTTTATTCACTGTGGTGGGAGGGAAGATTCCTTAATCCTCTTCTGACATGGAATCTGGTTGCTTAATTTGATAAGAATTATCAACCTATCTTCTTGCCAAGCACATATTCATAAAGCAGTCAACGAGGAATTATAAAAAAAAAGATTAATTTGAGCAATGCCATCTCAATTTGTGCAATCTTCTTCAAAGGAAGGAGATTTTGTATTCTGAGTCAGTTGGAAAGTGTAGAGAGAATTTGGTTGTGTTTACACTAGGAAAAATGTGACTTTCCAGATAGAGAGATCTAAGGTCCGCTGAACCGGGCCGAACTGTCCGGTTGGGCCCGTATAGAGTTGACCCGGTGGGGGATCGGGTCGGTTACCTCTTTTTTCGAAACCGGCTCCGAACCTGCCGGAGCCGATTTCTAACCGATAGGAACTGGTTGCAACTGGTCGTGAACTGCTCGGACTTGATCCAAACTGTCCGATTTCGTGTGGAACCAGTGTGAACCGTCCAGTCCGCATCGAGTCAGACCGGTTCCGAACCGAGCCTCCTCCCTCCTCTTCCTTTTGCTTTAAAAGATGATTGGAAAGGCTCGAGAAGTTTCTTAGGCCTTTTCAACCTATCCGAACACTCCTCTTCTTCCCCACGACAAAAAATACGCTGATTCAACACGGTTGAAGGAGGATCCAACCTTAAATAAGCTATGCTTTCTCTTTTCTATCTCATTGTTTCTATTTTTTTGGATGCCAAAAAATACCTTGAAATTTGCAAAATAAAGGGAGCATGCCAAAATTTTTGATTTTTGCTTGATTTTATGATATAATGTAGATCTATCAGATAATCTACACGATGACATAAAATTTTTTAATTTTTAAATTATATATAATGTTTAAAAATTTAACATATATTTTGCATATAGGAGATGGGCTTCTCGAGGTCATTCAGGAGGATACGATGCAGCTGCGGATGACCTCGTATATGAAATCGGATCCATAAATGTATTAGGTTCTGAGTCGTATACTGGATCCTATTATCCACAGCCACATGCAACCAATAACTCATATGGATGTGGATATGGTTCTCTGAGCCATCTTTTGGTGGCTACTATCCTACGCAGTTCGGAGCATCTTATAGATTGAATTTTGCTGCCTGCATATTCGGCTGGGTGGGCTCCTCCATAGCCGTATTATCAGCTAGAGGTTATCTCTCAGAGCCAGAGCTTTAGTGAAAAATCCGAGAGTGCTTATAATTCAAAACGCATTCCTTATGCGATAATCATACAAGATTACAATACTGCTTGGTTAGAGAGGTGGGCTGATGTACTTTTTGACTATGTTAATGGTCCGTATATCCACAAGAAACATTGCCGCTCGAAGAGATTTTAGATATCGGTATGTATGTTGTATTATAAATTTATGTAATTGATTGTATTATTTTATATTTTCTACCTTACTATTTAATTTTAGAATATTTCATTCATATTGCTTCTTGTCGCATGCAACATCCCACAAATTATTTTATGTTTTGTATCAATTTAAAACAACAAAATGCATCATTTAGGTTAAACCGGGATAAAAAAATATAAAAAAATAAAAAATATCAAATTATACTTAAAATCATTGAAAAAGTTGAAAAATTGATTACCAATTAATCAAACTCGAAAAACTTAAAAAAAAAAGGGCGTGCCCGTTCGGAAACTGGCATACCTAAGCGTACTGTGTCATTATGGTATCAAACCGGTACCGTACTGACTCGCTCGTTGACTGGTACGGGTCTCGATACTAGTTCGGCGGATCTTGGAGAGATCCTTTCTTTTTGTTTCTCTAGAACCCCATGTGCATTCCTCTAGTGCTACTCATTCATTTGACTGGCCCTTCCCTTGCCCATCTTTCTTCGTCTTTAATTCCCTTAAACTTAAAACAACTCCTCTCTACCAAAGGATTGATCCTTTTCAGCTGGTGCCCTCATTAACTTTCTGCATGCTTCTGTAGATGATTAATTTTCCATTCTTTGGCTTTCTTGTGTTGGCCTTGAGGCCTTTCCTTATTGTGGTGGTCAGAAGTGCAAGTATGATCATTTACACCATCTGATCAAATAGCCTATTGTCCAAGCAACAATGTTTAGTGGAAACAGGAAGAATATGGCATCAATTATTCTGTTGATGATCTTTTCTAAATAATAGAAAGGCAAACATAAAGAAATTTCAGTGGATGAGTAATTTACCATATACAACATGGTATGAGTTGGAATACTTTTCTACCGTTAGTTCACACTTGTAAACAAACTCTTTTGACCATGTGCATTGAAATCCCATTGTCAAGATGGTCATGGATTGAGCTTAGTGTGGAACATACTTATGCATTGCAAATTTTCTCCTTTCTCTGTAAAAGCCACTAAAATCTGCTTAAAAAGAGCAGAACTCACTCATGCTCTTTTTGGATCCCTGCCTTTTACTATGTGTAGGGTCTTGTAGAGAGTCATAATTTTCATGTTTTTGCTCATGTTCCTCATTTGCAAAGTTGGAGGTATCAGGTAGGAGCAAATCAATGTGAAGTTCTCCCATCCTTTGCACTTAAAACATGCAATTATGTTCATTTCCCTTTTTGAACCATCTTATATCATGGGCCACTTTCATCAGGTCTTGAATTTGTGTCAATAGGGTACCTTGGTTATTGCCTTTGTTTATAGTGAATAGGTGACACACATTGCACCATATAAGGGCCAATAAAGATGAAATCCTATATCTTAAAAAATACACAAATTTAGTTGCTCTGTTGTTCTAGAACTCTTCTATACTAAGCAGATCCTCACAAAAAAAAATGTTAACCTTACCAGATATGCTTCATCAGGATTCCAAGTATCTGATGCTGCCAACAAATACATTTTTAAGATTAACCTTCAGTTCTTCCCAAGCAGAGTGAGTAGTTGGTTGCTTATTTCCAAGCGACAGAAAGTAATTGGTCAGACCTTTACAGCTGGTTTTCCACACCATATTGTGAGAGGCACAGTTTTCATACTTACCGAAACTAATATCCTATGCCTATATCACATCACACTATGTGGTATAATTCATTTTTCCTTTGCAAACAATTTTGAACCACACCTTTTTATGAATGCCCGTTGTCAACCATATTTTCTTTTTGTTTCAATTTGAGAAGCAAGAAGGTGAAAAACTCGCACACCTCTTCTATTGTTTTTTTGATGAATGTCCCTTCATCTCCTCCTCCCTCCATCCCTCTAGAATTTCTCACCACCCGTGGCCATTAATCCAACTGCCAGCGTTGCCATTCCGTACATTGACGAGCAGCAGCTCCTAGGTCCTTGGACTTTGCCTCTAATGCCATCCTACTCTTCCTCTTTGTCTAGCTGGGACACAGATGAACCGCCTAGACCTCTTCAGCTAGTTCTTCACCGGCAGCAACAAAGTGTGCGGCGACACTTGCAGCCATAGCCAGTGCTACCGGTTCTCATCGCTTGGCTCTTCGACACCATGTTAGCTCCATTCTTGAGATCCTCTACTGCAATTGGCAACGGTGGAAGTGGAGGATGGAGTTAAAAAATAAGTTGAATAGTAACACACCGCCCTTGGCAGGCTCATCCATGCTGCCTCTTCCCTCCTTCAATCTCTCATGGCCTCCTTCCTCTCCTTGCCCTTGGTGGCAATGGTAGCGGAGTACTATATTTGACAATTTCCCCTCCTCCTTGCAACGGTCATGATAATGCCTAATACAAGTCCTATTTTTATCAGGAAATCCTGACCTATCGGTGTTGGCAGCGGGCAATAATGGGGCTGGCATTGTGTGGACTTCTAGGGCTTGAAAGCGAGGAGAAAAAAAAGTGAGCGGTTTGGGATGGTGGCTCCAATGGTAGGATCGGTGGTTGGAGGTGGTGGAGGGTGGCCAGAGCTAGAGGGAGGGATAGAGGAGACAAAGGGGGTTAGTATCTCTTTCCAAAGAGCAAATGATGCGGGGCTTAGAACTAATGGAGCCTCCTTGTGCTCCATCTATCTCATCTCAATTGGTTCTTTGAGATTCTCAAAGATGCCTATGGCATGTTGTAGAGGGTCCTATTAAGGTGCGTTATATAGGACCCGATATAGAAGTTTTATTCAGAAAATCTTTTGGATAAGGATTTATCTTCTCCTCCCGTAAAACCCGAAAACCATTGTTTTCTTCCCTCTTAGATAGCAATAGAGATCCAAGATAATATTTAGTAAGTGGTTGAAGGGCATAGGAGGGGTTAGGATAGGATATGATATTATCTTTTTGTTGAAAAAACATAAAAATAAAACGTTCGAGCACCAGTTCACAGTTTGCATGAAAACATTGATGTGTGTCACTGTTCATGCACGAAACAAAGACCACCCTTTTTTTTGTGCAAACAATGCCCTAAAGGCTGCTTTAAGTGGATCAGAGAATCCACAATTTGGATTGCATGATCCAATTTTGAATTGTTCAGCCTTCACTTATTGCAATTCCATGATCTGATCCAGGTTATTTTCCCCTTTCTAATCCAGATCATACAATCTAGATTGTGGATTGCATGATCTTAACTTCATTGGTGATTCTCATATTTCTTGATCCATTATGAGATCCTTAATAGTTTGTAGTTTAAAAGTTGTTCATTAAGCATATAAGAAAAATTTACATAGCCAAAGAATTGTTGGATGCATCATTGCCTTGGTATCATCCTTTGTGTCACCTAGGATACTTCTCTTCAAGAGATTTTCTGCCAGCTCTTGTGCAGGGTGATGCAAGATGCTTCTAAAGGTACATAGTTTATGGAATTAGTCAATTATCTTTTATTTTCTTTAAAATTCATATTACTAGTGTCGTTAATAATATACCAGGATTGGAATGTAATATTTAAATTACAACTATGCTGGGAATGCTTTTGGTGTTCTTATATCTGCAAGAAGAGGGTTATAATGATAAAGTGGTCTTGAGTGAGAGTTGACATAGTTTCAACCATGGTCGGTGGAACCATTTCGAACCGGGCGGTTCCGCCAGTTTCGAGCCGTACGGGTGGCTCACTGGTACGGTCTGGACTGTAAAAGTGGCATGTTGCCGGAGGCCGAGAAGGAGAAGATAAAGAGAGAGCGAGTGGAGGAGGGAGGGAGGGAGAAGGAGAGGCGACAAACATTGGCGGAGGGCCGGCGAAGGCCGTGGCAACCAAGGCCGTGGCCGGTTCTCTTTTGAACGAAACAGGGGTCCGACCGCAGCTAAAAAATTTTGAAATTTTTAAGTGAAGTCAAATCGATTTGCCGACTTCACTTAAAAATTTCAAAATTTTTTAGCCGCGGCCGGACCCCTGTATCAAAAGAAACAGGAGAACCGGCCACGGCCTCTGCCGGCGTTCGCCGCCTCTCCTCCCTCCCTCCCTCGTTCATTATCTTTCTCCTCTTTTTTCGGCTCTGGGAGCATGCCCTCTCTTGGCACGGGCCCGACATGACCCGTATTGAGTCGTCCTGCTGGAGAATCGGTACGGTGCCTGGTACCGGTTCCTCCGACCTTGGTTTCAACTTTGAATGTCTACTTCCTTAAGGCATGATAGTTTTATAAATTGAAAATTGGTTGCCAATCTGATTGAATTATTTGTATTCATCCATGCCACATGAAAACTCAGAAACTATTTTCCTTATTACAAAGTCAGTCTACAGCCTAAAGCGTACCCTCTATCATCACTCTTACTGATTTATTGTTAAATCTGCTTGATTTGTTGGCTTAAAATCTTTTTATTTTGACCCGTTACCAGTGTACATTTTGGAATTTATAACCCTTGTCTGTGGTACAAATCTTGTTTAGTGAACAATCAGCATTTAGCTCCTTTCTGTGCTACCCCTTTTTGAATGATCATGTAGTATTCTCCTATTACTTTTGACTTCATCACATGTTATCACATGTAATATTAATATAGGATACTAATATGAATACTGAAAAGAATATTGCATAGTAGGAAGCATTTGCTTTTCTCTATATAATAGATCATCAATATAAATGATCCTTGACATCTTCATCCATGCTTTTATACTGGAAGCTTTCAGTTTTCATTTGTTGCTTCATTGTCAACCAAGGTCTGCCGGACCGAATTGGTAGTGAACCGGCACGCTCTATTTTTTTTGAAAGTCCTTGTTTATAGCCTGTATAGTTGAACAAATTTGAACTGAAGCAAAAAAAAAAATGAAGCAAGAACTGGTACCATAGAGAGGCGGCCATAAACTGGAGAGTCTTGACTAATTCGAAAGATCATTCGATGTAATCACTCTTTTCAAACTTTTTCTATAAATTTAAGTCTAATTTAATTTTTTTGATGTTTTTTTATGTCTTTTTGATGTTTTTTTGATGTTTCTATGATTTTGTTTTAACCTAGACGATGCATCTTATTACTTTAAAATGATACAAATTATAAATTAATAACATAAAATATCCTCAAATCAAGTAGTGATGTGAACATTAAAAAATAATGCAATCAATTACATACTTTTAAAGTCCAACAGATGATTCCATTTTTTAAGTGAAGTTGATAAATCTCTTGCCGACTTCACTTAAAAAACATGAATTTTTTTAGCCACGGCCAGACCTCTATATCATTCGAAACAGGAGAATTAACTGCGACCTCCACTGGCCTCCGCCATCCTCCTCCAGCCCTTCCTCCCCTGCTTGCTCTCTCTTTCTTTTTTTTCTCTCTCCCACGGTGTTGTGCTCTATCTCGGTACAAGCTCGGCGTGGCCCGTGCCGAGTTGTCCTGCCAAAGAACCGGTACGGTGCTCAGTACTGGTTCCTCCGACCTTGGTATTAATTAGGTCCACCAACCACTATCCTTGGTTGGACTGAAACCCATCATAAAGGTACCTTTAAAGCTTGGTTGTTGTAGTTTGTCTTACAGCAAATTCAGCCTTAAGACAAAATACTATGAAAGGGCCCTCCAAGGGCATTTAACTTACAGGAATTTGGTTAGCTTACAACAATCCAAACATTGGAAAAGGGTCACCACCTGCAACTAGGTTCACTTACATCTAGTTGCACGTATCCAAACGCATCCTTAATCATTTGGGTCTGTATTTTTTTCCCTTTTTTTACTAGTGATTGCGAATGTATAGCTAATGATCATTGTGTAAGTCTTATTGCCCTTTTCTCTTGCTTGCAGGAACCAGTAAAGCAGCAAATTTTCTACGTGCAAATGGAATTACCCTTTTCAAAGTTCGTGAGGAAACTGTGAAGTTGCTTGGAAAATCTGACTTGTACTTTTTCAGTCCTGAGCATCCACCATTGACTGAACCAGCCCAAAGAGCGCTTGACTGGGCTGTTGATGAGAAACTGAAATCAGGTTATTCTGATTCTTTATAGCTTTATTCTTATCATGATTTCTGCATTAGTGTATAGCATTGGTGCCATTTGCTTTATTTTATGATACTATTTTCTCTCAGAAGCAATGTATAGAACTACTTGTAGGATTGATTGGGTCATCGTATCTCTTGGTACACATTAGATATCTCTTGGTACACATTAGATAACGAACCGGGAGGACACCTGCTGTCCACTCATTGAAGGGAGTAAGAAGTCTGCTTTCAGATAAGCAAATTCTGGAGATCAATCTACCATGTTTTGGTGCTCTTTTTGAAATTTCTAATGATATAGTTAAGAATACCTATGATGCCATTAAGGTGAATTTCGAATGCATGTATGTCTGGGTGAGACAACGAAGTTTATCAGCGGTGACTTAACTACTGTAGTTTGGAAACTTAAAGAGATAGGCCAGACCCTATTTTATAAATGAGTTGAAGTGGCTTGACACTGAAATATCCTCCCACTTTAATAATTCAATCATCATTTCATGCCTACTTGAGGCCCTATGAAGAAATACAAGCCATTGCATCATGCCTTGGTAACATAACTAAATACCTAAGCATAGATAAAAAGGAAATAATTGAAGGTTAAAAAAACTAAGACCTAACTGACAGCTCAATCAATTAAAACTCTATTCTCTTGTCAAAAGCCCTTAATTTTTATTGGGAGTTCTTGGTCGCCAAGTCTCCAATTCACAAGCTTGACGATAATCTTCTGGAAAAAGAACTTTAGAGTTGATGACCATGAACAATGATTTTAAATCTTGAAATTGTGAATCTGTCCAGGTAATTTCCCTGGCTTTGGAAAATATGGTAGAGCCTTATCCAACTTGGGAGGGGTGTGTGATGTATGATAGGGTTCATTAGGAATATTTAGTATCCTCTGTTGTGTTGAAATGACAGTCATCTGATATTTTTTCAATCTTTTTCTTCTTCTTAGGAAAGTGGTATTCATAGACAGGTTGGGTAGGTAAGGTGGGAGATGGTGGAAGAAGTGGATGGTCAAAAATAGATTGTCGGCCATGGGGGATTTCTTGTGCTTCTTGATAGAGAAAGATTTTCTACGTAAACTGTGTGATGCGGGACAGATGATTTAGAGTAGAAAATAAGAATAGAAAGGGAAGGGGAGGGAAGTTCTGGAGTCCACCAGATGTCAAGACAAAGTTTTCATTCCAAAATACTCTAACTCAAACAGTAGATATGGGGGTGCCATATATAGCCCCATATGCAACTACCCATGATCCCCACAAATGATCATGTAACTACCCATGATCCAACAACATCATGGGTCACTACACTAGCCAAATACAGTCATACAAGCCAGCAACTAATAAAAGACGAAAATACATAATAAATAAATGAAAATACACAAGAAAATAAAACTAGGGTGGCCGAAGTGCTATGCACGCCGGCGACGCCTATATACATTCTGGAAACGGTGGTCTATGTCCCCACCAACTCCCCTCAGTGGAGAAGAGTTCGCCTCTGGCGAAACGGATGTCTGGTAATGCTCCAACAGGTCTGAAGCAAGTCGCTGAAGCTCATCTCTGCTAATCCAGGTATCATCTGACGGAGGTCGACCATGCCATCTGACCAGGTATCGCTGATAACCACCGTTCTGCGTACTAACAATCTGATCATCCAAAATCTGTTCCACTGTGTCTGTGATCTGCGGAGAAAAAGGTACAGGAGGCAAGGCAGGAGCAGGAGATATGTTCTCAAAATTGGATGTGAGGTCAGTGTCAGGCTCATTGAGTGGGTCTGCAGGAATAGTTGTCGGACCTTGGTAGGCAACTAAGTCTTCTACATTAAAAACTGGATTAATCCCAAAATCACTTGGAATATCCACCACATATGCATTAGATTCAACCCGTTTCAGAATTTTGTATGGACCCATACTTCGGGTGTGCAATTTTCTAACGGCTCCTGGTGGAAACCGTTCAGGTTTGATTCTGATCATTACATCATCACTCACTCGAAATTCTTGATAACGTCGACGTAAGTCAACGGCCATTTTATATCTCGCATTATTGATTTCAATTTTCTTCTTAATCTCTTTATGTAAATTTTGCATGTGTTGCGCAAAGGATTCAGCAATCTCAGAGATTCTATTGTTAGGTGCTACTGGGATAAGATCAACAGGTTTTCGCGGTATATAGCCTAAGACAATTTCAAAAGGGCTCAAGCCAGAGGTCCTGTTTACAGAGCTATTGTAGGCGAATCAGCTGTGGATAGAAGAAGATCCCAATTACCTGGGTGGTCACTCACTAAACATCGTAGAAGGTTTCCTAGGCTGCGGTTGACCACCTCAGTTTGCCCGTCTGTCTGAGGGTGATAGGCTGTGGAATATTTAAGCTTAGTACCCATAAAGTTCCAGAGGGTCTTTCAAAAATAACTAACAAATTTGACATCTCCATCAGTCACTATCGATGTTGGAAGCCCGTGGAGCCTAACGACCTCATCAAAGATGATCCTCGCAACTTTGGAGGCATCAGAAGTCTTGGAAGTGGGTAGAAAATGTGCCATCTTAGAGAACCGATCCACTACCATGAGAATGGAATCATGCTTACTTCTAGTCTTTGGCAATCCTAGCACGAAATCCATACTAATATCCTGCCAAGGACGATCTGGGACAGGAAGGGGGGTATATAAACCAGTGTTTTGTTTGCGCTGTTTGGATAGATGACAAATACGACACTGACTAACAATTTTTGCAACATCCCGTTTTAAACTAAGCCAATAAAATCTTTGTTCCACCATATCAATGGTCTTATTTCTACCAAAATGGCCAGCTATTCCTCCCGCATGAAGTTCCCAAACAAGAAAATCTCTAAGAGATATTTGAGGGATACACAGCTTGTTTCCTCGGAACAGAAAGGCATCAACCACAAGGTAATCACTATTGTCCCTGGTGCAACCTTATAACACGCTCGCATAGATCTCAGCGAAGTCTGGACAAGTTGCATAATCGTCAATCATACGTTCAAATCCAGTAACATTTATGCTTACTGAAAAAAGTAATGCTACACGTCGGCTTAAGGCATCAGCTGTTTTGTTGTCAATACCTGCTTTGTGACACAACACGAAGGTATATTCTTGAAGAAATTCAGCCCACTTTCCGTGTCGTGAACTCAATCGTTTTTGGGAATTTAAGTACCTCAAAGCTTCATGGTCGGAATATAATACGAACTCCTGAGGTAGCAAATAGTGACGCCAGTGACACAGCGCATGTACAACTGCATAAAATTCTTTGTCATAGGTGGAATATTTTCGTTTAGCATCATTCAGCTTCTCACTGAAGTATGCGATAGGATGTTTTTCTTGGCTTAAGACACCACCTATACCTATACCAGATGCGTCACAAGAGACTTCAAAAACTTTAGTAAAATCTGGGAGGCGCATTACCGGGGCTTCAGTCATTCTAGTCTTGATCTCTTGGAATGCCCTTGAGGCCGCAACGGTCCAATGAAATTCACCTTTCCGGATACAATCCGTAATCGGTGCAGTGATCGTACTAAAATTCTTGATGAACCTCCTATAAAAGGTGGCTAGGCCGTGGAAGCTTCGCACCTCAAATAATGTAGTGGGTTCGGGCCATTCAAGAATAGCTTGGACCTTCTGTGGGTCTGCTGAAACACCCTCAGAAGAAACGAATCCTAAGAAGATTACACGATCAGTCATAAATGAACACTTCTTAAGATTCGCATATAGGCTTTCTTTTCTTAGTGAATTGCAAACCAAACGTAGGTGCTCAAGGTGTTGTTCCTTGTTTTTGCTATAAATTAAGATATCGTCAAAGTAGACTACAAGGAATTTACCCATGAAAGGTCTTAGCACTTGGGTCATAATTCGCATAAATGTACTAGGTGCATTTGTTAACCCAAAGGGCATGACTAGCCACTCGTATAACCCATCCTTGGTTTTGAAAGCTGTTTTCCATTCATCACCTGGGCGGATACGGATTTGGTGGTATCCACTCTTAAGGTCAATTTTGGAGAAGATAGTGGCACCTGCCATCATATCAAGCATGTCATCCAGTCGTGGTATTGGGAATCGATATTTAAACGTTATCTTATTAATTGCCCTGCTATCCACACACATTCTCCAAGTGCCGTCTTTTTTGGGCGTTAGAAGCGCAGGCACCGCACACGGGCTAAGACTCTCTCGGATGAACCCTTTTGGAGTAGTTCATCAACTTGCCTGTTTAATTCAGCGTGTTCAATCGGATTGAGTCTATAATGAGGCAAGTTCGGGAGAGTCGCCCCTGGAACCAAATCTATAGCGTGCTGAATGTCACGCATAGGGGGAAGCTCATCAGGAAGGTCCTCAGGAAAGAGATCCTTAAATTCTTCCAGAACATAATGCACTTCCTTCGGAAAATCTATTTGAAAATCAGGGTTAACTTCTTTGGACACTAACACAATGACTATGGATTCTTGGACTGCTGCTTTCTCAAATTCCTTAGGACTAATGATTTGAAGGTGCTTTTCAACCTTCACATCCTTCTTTCCAGCAATAGAAGGTCTAGGAGGCAAAGGGTTTAGTCGAATTTTCTTTCCTTGGTGAACAAAAGAACAGGAATTGGATTTGCCATAAATGGTCACATCCAAATCATAAAGCCACGGTCTACCAAGGATGATGTGTCCAACGTCCATGGGAATAACATCACACCAAACCTTATCATTATATTCAGAAAAGTTGATTTGGACTAGACAACGCTCAGTGACTGGTATAGCGGTTTTATCCACCCAAGACACATTATAAGGGTTAGGGTGAGGCACTGTTTTTAACCGTAGCTTCTTGACAGTTCTTGTGGATACAACATTGACACTACTCCCACTGTCGATAATAACCTTACAGCTATGTTCCCCACATTTGATATAGGTGTGAAATATGGATCGACGCCTCCAGTCATCATCTTCTTGCTTTGGTTGTGTAAGGACACACCTAACTACGCCTAAAGGAGTGGAACCCTCAAGTGAGCCGGGTTCCTCACCTTCATCTGACTCTTCAGGGTCTACTTCTGGTTCATAGACCAACTCATCCTCTTCATCATTTCTATCTTCTTCGATGACTAGTGTTTTCTTAGTAGAACATTGACTAGCTCTATGCCCAAAACAAAAACATCTGTAGCACTGATCTCGAGAAATTTTGGGTGGTTCACTTAAAATTCCTTTATTCTTTTGATCATTAATTTTTGGGGACTCTGTCGCTTGATTTCTAATATTAAGCTTACCCCAAGTGTTAGTTTGACTACCATGGGTAAACTTATGATTGGCCTCCTTAAGATCAAATCTCCTAAAGGTTGTCTTATTAGTATAACGCTTAATGTCTTGGACAAGTTGATAGGCATGTTCTAATGAATTGACATCGCGTAGAATAAGCTCTTTTTGTAAATCATCTCGCAATCCGGATCTAAACCTAGAAAGGGTCAATTCCACACTCTCGCGTGCATCGCATCGCATGAAGAACTCATCAAAGCGAGCGATGTATTCAGACACAGGTTTGTTTCCTTGAATCAGTCGTTGCCACTGATCTAACAGGCGACTCTTATAGGATGTTGGGAGATATTTTTCTTTTAACTTCTCCTTCATTTCATCCCATTGTACCATAGGGGGTTGTCTAGCTCTAGCAAGCATATTTTCTATTGTGTTCCAATGCAACTTTGCGGGACCAGTGAGCTTCATTTTTGCAAAACGAACTCTGCGATCTTCATACAGGTTATACCATTCAAAGTAATGGTCCATATCAGCGAGCCAGTCAATGAAGACTTTTGGGTCGAGACGACCATCATAACTTGGTGCAGCGATCTTAATACTGCGCATTACATGCTCATCTGGTGTCTCACGCGCTCTTAGATAGTTCCTTTGGTGTTGTGGCCCAAGGCTTCTGGGGCGGGGGGGTTCAAACTCACCAAGTTCAGACTCTCCATCGTTGTGAGTAACTTGGAGGTTGGTGATTGAATTTTCAGCCATAGTCAAGCGAGTGTTCAGCCTAGTTTCAAGGTCAGTGATTCTTGCCCCTAATCTGGTTTCTAATGCTGCTATGGCATCTAACACCTGTTGGTTTGGGTTGGTAGACATTTCATGTGAGTAAGATGTACCGCTGCGAGTTGTCATACTCTAGAATTCAAAAATCCTAGATATATAATTAGCATTCAGATTAAAATCAACATTCTTGAATAAAAGACGACTTTTGACATAGTCTCGGTTACTTTCGAATTAGCACAGGTGATAACAAAATATCAGGACCTTAGGTACTGCTAACCTTGGTCTGGATCATGCAAAATCTTTGCAGGTTAATCTAATGAAAGTGGAGTTCTTCAAATTGATTTGGGTTTCACCAGATTCAAGTAAAATTTTCTAGTTGCCTTTCGAGGATTTGAAAATAATTTGTAAGGCTCAATATGTGTTTTCAAGGGGCATAGGCTTTTATAAAATTAAGGTCCTATCTCAAACCGACAACATGAAGTGAAAACAATAATAATCTAAAGATAAACTAGTTTATAGGGAAAGGCTGAAAAAAATTATTTAAAGGAAAGATACAACCTTTTCTTATAGATCTGAATCAGTGGATGAGTTTGGATGTCAGAGTGTAGGATGCAGAACCGGAGCCCGACGATTTGTAGAAGATGCTGCAGGAAGACGGTCGACTGCGGGTATCGTTGTGGAAGCCCAACTCACTGCAGGGTCTGGATCCAAGTACAGGGGCCTGAAAGCTGGGCCCGCAAGACAATGGGCCAGAGGATCAACTGGGCTCGCGTGACAACGGGCCAAACACTGGCCGGCCCGCTCGCCCGAAAGCAGGAACTGGATGGGACCCGAAGCTTCTGGATGGCTTCGGATCCCTCTGTGTGATCGGGAGAGGAGCTGAGGGAGACACCGGGTGGGGGGAAAGAAGAGCGATGTCGGAGGGCGGAATCCTTCATTTTGGGGAGCGATGGGCACAGAGGAAGAAGGGGTCGGCGAAGGCGGAGGATGGAGTCGGTGACGGAAGTCGGAGGTGGCGGCACAGAGGAAGAAGGGGTCTCGGTGAGATGAAAGGGAGAAGAAGAAAGGGGATTAGGGTTTTAGGGATGAGGTATGGGAGGGAGAAGGTCTCAGTGAGCCGGGAGGGAGACGAACAAAGTGGATTCGAAGGTTGGTGGAGGGTGGAAGCAGCGGCGAAGATGAAGGGGAAGGTGGTGGTGTAACCGAGGCGGTGGTGAGGAAGAGGATGCTGAGTGGGGTGAAGCTGCGGCGCGGCGAGGACTGAGGCGGCGCAGCGTGCAGAGGAGCTCGGCGGCGTTGTTCGTCGGCAAGGAGGCGGCGCTGCGGCCTGCCGGCGGCGGCTTTGCGATGGAGATCTCGGGGAAGAAAGGTACACTTTTTTTTTTTGAATAACTTGTGCGACTCACGTGCGATGAAGCACGTGTGCCTCACGTGGGTTGGGGCACGTGCAACTCACGTGCTCTCTCTTTTTTTTTTTTTTCGGGAGTGGATCCGGGCTAATAAACTGGGTAACGGGTGAGAGACTTACCCGTTAACCAGTGCTCTTCCAACCTCTCGACGGTTTCGGGAGGTGGTTCCGGACTCTGTGGCTACTGCTGCAGAGCGGATACTGTCGCTTGCAGTGGTGGAAGGCGGCCGGCCACTCGCTCCGAGCAATGTTTCTCTCCTCGGATCTCTTCCCTGTGACTGGGATCTGCGGCTGCTACGGCGGGACTGAGAAACAGAGACGAAAAAAGGGAGGCTAGGCTCCTTCCTTTTTTGGTCACACGAGTTGGGCGTGGTCCTTCAACACGCTCCGGCGTCCGTGGTGGTCGGGGAACAGCATAGATCTCGTGCGCCCACCTGAGTCCAGGAATCCGGCGCTGCTCCGCCATACACAGGGTGAAACTTCTGTGGGAGTTTTCGGGAACAAGGAGACAGCAAAAGGATGTTTTTTTTTTGTAGTCTGTCCCACTGCAGCCCAAAAAATGGCAGAGAAAGGGACGGGGAGGGAAATAGACGGACAGAATCAGGGCGTTGGCACAGAGGCAAAGCCCTAGCTGGCTCTGATACCAAACTGATGCGGGACAGATGATTTAGAGTAGAAAATAAGAATAGAAAGGAAAGGGGAGGGAAGTTCTGGAGTCCACCAGATGTCAAGACAAAGTTTTCATTCCAAAATACTCTAACTCAAACAGTAGATATGGGGGTGCCATATATAGCCCCCTATGCAACTACCCATGATCCCCACAAATGATCATGTAACTACCCATGATCCAACAACATCATGGGTCACTACACTAGCCAAATACAGTCATACAAGCCAACAACTAATAAAAGACGAAAATACATAATAAATAAATGAAAATACACAAGAAAATAAAACTAGGGTGGCCGAAGTGCTATGCACGCCGGCGACGCCTATATACATGCTAGAAACGGTGGTCTGTGTCCCCACCACTGTGAAGTTAATTTCTATCAAAAAGTAACTCTAGAACTCAAGGCACTGGCATTGATTTTAGGGATGATCTATGGGCTTGCCTTGTTGGTGTGGAATTTCCAGTACAGGCCCTATTGATGGATTTCAAGGTGAGTTTAGATTCATTATCACAGATACAAAACTTCAAGTTTGTTGTTTGAAGATGTGGACCAAAAAATTCCAATGATGATTAGTGGCTTTACTCGAGTTAAAATTGCAAGAGATGGAGTTTGCTCCTCTTGAGCGGATAGAGTATCTACTTCTCTCAACTTCAAAATTAATAATAGGGTATCCAAAATGAAGTTCTACATTGTTGATCATGATCCATACTACAAAAAAAGGCCTAGAAAACAAATTCAAGTGTTTTGGTGGTCTTTAACCTATGCATCATGCGGATACAAAAATGAACAGCTAAAATGATATGTGACCATGTTTTGCTATAATCTAAGCATTAAAACCTAGTAAATCTTTAATCTATAAATGATTTAATATGTGTAGTTCATGATCAATATGGTGGATTCCTAGTTTAAATGCTTTATCGTGTTTGTGTGCATGTATAGCTATTGTGTGGGTGCGCACACGCCCTAATAAGGTTGTAACCAGATGATAGGGTTCTGACACTGATGATCCGAGCTGTTGGATATCATTTACTACCTATGAACTATTTACACGAAAATATTCAATATGGAGACTCCTAGCCTATGCATCGAATGGTCAAAAATAGATAGTTTAAATATAATACAAAACAATACATCTTCTTTGACCAACTCGATGCATAGGCTAGAGATTTCAAATCATGTGATTTTTGGTGTAAATAGTATAAATGTAGTAGGTCACATTTAGTATCTCAGATTATTGGTGCTGAACCTTTATCACCTGGCTAGGACCAACCTTATTTGTATTGGCATCCAAATAATAGCTGTATATAGGTGTATTTGGTTGTGTGCGCATGTGTATGTGCACGTGTTTGTGTGTCAGAGCCATGTGTATGTGCATGTATGTGTATGAGTAAAGCGATAATACACATAAGGTGCAAAAAAGCCTTTAAACCTACTACTAAATTCAATGTTAATGATTGGAAAACAGAAATTTGAATCGCTGGATGTGATCTAGAAGGCCTAAAATGTTTACTTACAAACAATCGTATCTTTTGGCGTCCCCTAGATTATGTACCAAGTCGTCTGACTATCAACACACGGTATCATTCCATTATAACTACCTACTTGGGGTGCCTTGATGCATAGGATAGGGGTTTCCAAAATATATGATTTTTTGTAGATAATTTAGGTATCTAGATCATATCCAAGGGTTTAGATTTCTATTTTTCAACTATCAATATTGAATTTAATGGTGGATGAACTCCTCTTTCTTTACACCTTGTGTGTAATATAACTGCACCAACGTATATGTGCATGCATGTGTAGGGATGGACTACATTGCTCTTGTGAGAAGAGTATATCTACTTCTCATTCAACTGAAAATCTATACCATTTATCATGATCTATACTATTAAAATATCTAAAATAAAAAATCATGCATTTTGGTGGTTTCTAACCTTTGCATTAAGTGGACATAGAAATGGACCATTTCTCTTGTGTCATATAGCTAAATTACACGATGAAGCATATAGATTGAGAAGCCACCTTATTGATCGTGATCTACATATGTTAAAACATATATAAATTGAAACTCAATATATTTTATTATTTAGTTCATAACAAAACTTGGTCTCATATCATTTTAACTGTATATTTATACAATCATTTGATGCATAGGTTAGAGACCATCAAAATATGTAATTTTTGTTTTATAGTCATTTTAGGGGTATAGATCAGGATAAATGGTGTGGATTTTCATTTTGGGGACCGTATTATTGATTTTAGATTTGAGAGGAGTAGATATCCTTTCCACTCAAGAGGAGTAAAGTCTATCTCATATATGTGTCTCTAAGGAGGTGGGACAGGATCTGCTTGACTAGATTTGAAGTCTTAACCAATTAGGTGAAATTAAAAGTCGGAGGTCTGACACTGATAATCCAAGTTGTTGAATGTGATCTACTATTTTTAAACTATTTATATATCAAGAAAATTATGTAATCTAGAGACCTCGAACTTGTGCACCAAGTGGCAAGAGAGCTGTTTTAGTAAGGTGTGTACTATACCATACCGACCCATAACGCATTGAACAAATAATGTACCGGTATAGTACTTGATACCAAGATTGCGGACGAATAGTAGTCGATAGAAGTTCTAGTCACCAAATTCATATTCGTTAAATAACCACTGCTTAACTTAATTAAATTGTATAAAATAAGCAAGCGGGTTCGGGTAGTTAGTCCTATTGGAAGGTAAGAAGTTCGGGTGGTAAGGGGCAGGTTGATATAGGGGGCCATTTTTTAGATAAAAAAATGGTCTTGCTCATTTCCCCTCAAGGAATGGAGATTGGGTTGATGTTGGGAGGGATGAAGGTTTCTCTCGGTAGTTGCTTGCACACATGCATATACAGACCCCTTTTTTTGTGTCTTCTGTTTTCTGTCTCTATGATTTTGGATTTGGCAGTTGCTTACATAACATCTTTGCCATGCTGTTCCAGTTTGTTGCTTCAGTGGGCCATCCCAAAAATACTGCTGTTTCCCCTTTGCTCCTGTATAACATATGCCTTTTCTCTCTCTTCCTTTTTTATGAATAATTATCAATTATGTTTATGAAACTGCCATTTATGGGGATGTTTGTTTAGTTGAATTATAACATTCTCTATTTGTCTGATGCCACCATGTACATCTCACTTGAAGGTCCACAGCCTTGACCATGATTTGTTACACCCATGAAAATCAATTCTTTTGGTGGCTTCTACTAATGCATTAAATGATAAGACAATGGATGGGTTTTCCATAACTTGACAGATTGTTCCATTTGATTCAAAATTTGAAACTTTTACAATGCAGATATGAGGAGTGGGTTTTGAGGAAGTTAATTCATTTCTTTTGGAAGCATCTGAATGAACTAATATCTGGTGTCATGGGAAATGAATTCCCATCTTTTCAGTATTTTGTTTTAAGAATACGTGATGTTCAAATGCAAGAGATGACTTCGGCAAAATTGTCAACTAACCAAGAAAGGAAGGAATCATTAGGATTGAGTAATAATTGCCCTTGGTGTAATGTATGACTGCTTCATTTGGGAGGCTCCTAACACGCCAAGAAGCAGTTGTATGTGTTATTCTGGAGTGCATCTGGCATATCAGGTCAAAAGTTACAGCAACTAGGAATGGAAAGGGCTGACATTTGGTCCACATGTTAAAAAAATGAGTTAATCATGACCGGTAATGTGGATTCTTAAGATAGATGGGCTATCGGCACCGTGGCAGCTTTTCACAGATGTATTGCAATGACAGAAATATTCAGGTTCAGAATGCCTGCAGATTGGTCCAAGATATTATGCATCACCATCAAAGAACTTGTTTCATACTTTAGAGTTCTTTGAATTCCTTTCTCATTTGTTTGGGTTGGTTCTGTAAATTCTCTTTCACAATTTATTCATATAAAGGGCTATCATCAGTTTACATCACTGCATCACTGTACTACCATTAACAGAGACCACTTTTCTCTACGTCCTTTATGTCTTACTTTACATTAGTTTATCATATTCCTTATTTGTCTTGACCATGTAACCTCAAATGTAGGTGATGATGGAGAGATAACGACGACACATTTGCTTCTGGGCATATGGTCAGAGAAAGATTCGGCTGGTCACAAGATATTGGCTTCCCTAGGTTTTGATGATGATAAAGCTAATGAGCTGGCCAAGTGTGTAAGTTCTACATCCATCTTCTTTCTAGAGAACTAGTTTTTTAATTGTCAACCATGACATGATTCTCCTGACATGCAGGCCAATGAGGATGCGGTCATGAACTATAAATAGATGTGAAGCAAAATTCCGTAAAGGCATATGGTTTTCAAATTGGATGCTCAAAGAACCTCCCATTCAGCCAGCCATTTTCTGGAAAATTTCATTGTCAATCTGCTTACAAGGTGCATCATGGATTTAGCCACCTATACAGTGGTAAGGTGTGTTGAAGGAATCTCCATGCTCCCAGACTGGAATTTTTTTTCTCAATCCAACTTATTAGGGCATCTGCAAAGTGTATGATTCTGCATCTAGTCGCCCGGTATTGTTGTTGCCAGCCTCTCACATTTGGTCCTTGCATTGTTGAAGACGATATTTTGTAAATCAAAATCCAATAGCATCTGGTTGTGGTTTGCTTCAATCTTTAATACTCATATTGTCATTGCTTTTTCATGGCTTCTAGCTAAGCTTTTGGTGGTCTTGCATGAAAGAAATTGTCACGAACCTGAATTGCTGCATTGAAGCACCAACCTTAATGGCCTTAAAATGATGATTTTTTATTTGTTCCAGTCTTGTTTTGGATGGCAAACTAGCACCTTTTGTGGAGAAATGAGATAGCATCTTTTGTCCTCAATCATCAGAAAATTGAGATAGTTTCAAATTGCCCTTTGTGAAGAGTGAAGGGTTCCTTCCAAGGGTGAGGAAGGCGGCTATATGTGGAACTGGAATGGTAAATGAGCTTCTGAGCTAGGTGGTGGCCGGCAATGTGGGGGGTTTATACCTGGACCAAAAGTATTACTTGGTCCGATAGGTATCGTACAAAATATCTACCGGATCTTGTATTTAAGAGGATTGGATTTGTGCATGCCATGTATAAACTTGACTAGGTTGATGAACTTGTTTAGACTTTCCTTGCCGGCATGATTACAAGTGTGGCAATTTGGAGTAGGTTCTGGCAAGGAAAGAATATAATTCAGAAATCTTGTCAGTCTTGTCAATGGACTGCATAATAATTCAGATGATGGATATTACAGACATTTGTAAAAGAATATTGGAGAGAAATGATCTTTTTTCTTTTGTTTGTAAATACATGTTTTTGTCTTGCCTTAAAAGATGTACTAACTTTTAGAATCCGATGCTAACAGGTATGAATATGATCCCTCTTAAAAATCACTCTCTTTTAGGCCTCTCAACCCATCAATGCCCTCGGGAAGGGTAGCTTTTGCTAAAACCCTTACAGTGTCTTGAAAACTTGGCTTGAGATATGAAACTTTGAGTATTTATAGATGCCCCTGTTATTTCCAGTGAGACTGCTTGATGATAGATTCTTTCATCCAGGGCTCAATCTTGCTTGTTTTGCTCGCAAGAAGCCAATTAATTATCTTGGTGAAATAAACTAATAATCCAAGTAAAAATTTAGTTATTCTATCTTCTGAAACCAACAATTTTGATATTACATGATAATTCTGTCTATTATGGATGTAAAACCCCAGGGATCAACAAACCACAGTGAATTTCTAATAATAGAAATAATACTTTCAAACAGCATCAACATATGACACTGTGAATTTGTAAGTCACGAGGTATTCAATGGGCAAGCACACGGCCCATGATCTATTCACAGAAGTTTCATACTCTGGAATAGTTTGAAGAAGAATCTTGCCAATGAAAATTTAAAGACATTTGAAGTCATTTTGAGTAACTTTAGAGTATTGGCTAAGGTCTTAAAATCTCGTTATATCAATTGTTTTGGCGAGCAGCCAAGACCAAGATAAATCGTGATCCTGATTTATCGCACCCAATATCGTAAGCGGAAAAATTTCGAGGGAACTGAGATTTTTCTAGACCTTGCTTAATGGTGCTGCTTCCCAATACAACTCTTTTCACAGAGCGTACCGGTCTCCCATGGCAGATAGGGACCGCACTATGGTGTTCTGAGCGGGGAATGAAAAGAGTGGGATGAGGCCTTTTCTCGATAGTGGTTTCAGACTGGGATATCGAAATCATAGAGTATTAGAGTATTGGCTAATTAAAAAAATCGTTTAAGGAAGTATGAGACTGATTGAAAAATATAGATCGATATTGGATTTTACTGGTTTATATCGGCTAAAATCATAGAGTCTAAGATTTTCTATTGGAAGGTATTGGATACTAATACAAATCTTGTTCAAGGCCAAGATGAAAACCTTTGGTGTTGGCATCCCAATTGGATCCAACCAAACTTGATGGCCTGACTGCTTCAGACCTGCTTAACTTCATGCTATATAAAGACTGGAAAATATGCTTTAATCTCAAGTGCTTCCACTCTGCAAAGCTGCCAAAAAAAAAAAATTATTTGCTTGCTGCTATGCACTCAAAGGTACATTTCTCATCAACTGATCATAGGTGGTGGCAGGTGGTGGCGTAGAATGCTTCATTGGCTTAATATGGGAAGCTCCCACAGCCTACAAATATTATGTCTTCATTAAGAAAACTTGTGAACCAATCTGATATGTTCTGATGAGATGCCAATGTCTCACTCAGTCCGAGGATGCAGTTGGAAGGTCGCAGTCAACACTCAGCTGAGGCTGGCATCATTCTGTTGTCAGACTGAGGCTTGAACCTACTGATGGATTGAAGCACTGATTACAAGCAGACTTAACCAAACCCTCAACCAACAATTGGCTCTTCTAGAGATCAAGGAAAAACCAATCAATTTTTTTTTTTTTTTTTCTCTTAGTGTTGGGACTTGAATGCACTTTGAAGTCCATCGTAATTTTTACATGGTCTCTTCAAACCCAAGGCTGAACATGGACGTCTCCCTACTTTTATTAAACAAACATGAGCCATTTTAGGTGATCCTCTCAGACTTAATCTGCAAGTAGAGTAACTTGCATATTAGGTTGGCTGTATTCATTTTGTCCTTCAAACCTTGAATTTCTTTTTTTACTATAAGTGTTACCATTCACGACGGACAGAAGAAGGAGGAGAGAGAAGAAGAAGAGGAGAAGAAAAAGATAGAAGAAAAGGGCAACTCAATATTCTCAAACTCAAAAATGCAAACTATATTGTCAATTAACACAGTAATGAGTTTATATAGATAATCTAAAATCTAATAAGAATTCGTATAAAAATAAAATACTGGAGTCATCATAAAATTTTAGTCCTATAGTCCATATAAAAATAAAATTTTTTGATTTGTAAATAAAATAATTTTTTTTAATTTCTATATTTGCGCTTAACAGAAATACAGCTTGATTTCTTATAAAACGGTCCTCCGTGAGTCATTACGTGCAGAACTTGTATATCTTTCTCATCTCTACTACGCTTACTTTGACTACTGAAGTGGAAAACTTCGTAGGAAAAATATGAAAACCTAACATGGTCGGGTTGAAGATAGCGTCTCGAGGAGTACCTATGAAATTGACTTGCATGCAAATTAAATCTACCCATGCCATGTGTTTCCCACAGTTCATCTTCCAGGTTACCACGGAATTATCAAAGTAATGTGCACAGCTTTCCATGACTAAAGAATTAGGTTTCAACCTGGGGGTATTTGTTGAGCCTTTAGGTGGTTGGTAGGGCCTTCCATTAAATTCATGCCATGGGAAAGGAAGGTTGGTTTGGTCCACCAGATTCTTCTCTTGACTCCTCTTCCATTTACGACCTCCTCCAAGCCTTTGTTTATTAGAACCATTAGTATAAGCACCAACACCAGTCCCCTTGCCCCAAGCTAAGGTGACATCCTGTAATTAATTATCTATTCCCCTCCACCGAAAATCTGGGGAGAAAGTCGTATAAGTAATCTCAGGTTGGTGATTCCCATGCGCTGACCGCACGAATGGGGAGAAGAAAACATCCCAAGGGGTCCCACCTTGAATGCAACTTTTGGGTTTATACTGATCTTTAGAATGTGGACAGCCCACCCTCTCATTCCTCCATCTAGTTTTGCTCCAAAAGCTCCTTTTGATGCCTCTGGAGCTCCTAAAGCCACAAGACCAAGATTGAAAGCAGTTTGTTGAACCAAGCCAGTCTAACTTGGACCCTTTTTTCTTTTCTTTTCTTCTTGTTTTAAAGTGGTCAGGATCATAACATAGTGATATTAGATTAAATTAAACTTGGAAAGATCAAATGGACCGACCATGCCAAGTTAATGAAGGAATATACTTAAAAAATTTAGTATGTGTCCTTGAGGACCTGCAATGAAACCTAATTGGATTAAGATACGAGTTGTCGACATCAAATACCATTAGGCATGCATGAGTAAGGCCTCCTAGGGTAAACCTTTTAGAAATCTAAAACTGAATATTTGAATCTTAAACTAATTGATTCATGTGTGGATTGTAATTATAATCCAAAGTATTGATCAATATTATGGACCAAAGGTTGATCTAAGGTCATTAGAGGCTGACTTCTGCTTGTCTACATGTGCAGCAAATAATACCTTTCTGGTGAAACTCTATGCAAATAGAAGCTTTTGGGACTCCCTTGTGGCTAAAATGAATAGGTGGAAATCTTAGATCTACCCTTAAACATGCTTAGCATATAATGTCACCCCAAATAGCATGCAAGACGTGCATATAAGTTATGTAGCCTTCTTTTTCTATTAAAATTTCTCCTTGATGGGACGAATATTGGTCATCCCAACCTCAAGTTGATTCGACTACCTTGACCTCAGTTTTAGCTTAGGTAAATGAGTTCGATATGGATCGAGATGCCATTATGGCCGGTCTGGAGCGAGAATAATGATGAAGATCATTGATTGAATGGCAATAATGGCATCAGCAATAGTTCCATCAGTACAATAGTTGATGCACGATCGACGCAGTTATCTTCAAGCATTAACTAAGGCGAGCCGTTACTATGCGGTTAATGCACGGTCAGTTGTTATAATGCAATTACAACATTCCTTGATAAACCAAATAACAAACACTAATTTCATTCTATATGTAGGAATAATTCGTGGACCCTCAGGCAAACAATCTTAGACTGCTCTCTACACATTGTTTTCTCTCTCCCACCGTTGTCTACATCTCTAACTTAAGCATCGGAGCGTCTCCGAACAAAAACCTTCCGGCAAGTAGACATTTTTGTAGGTTGATCCTGCATTCCATCTTAGTTTCAACCAATCTCAAATCATCTCGGCTCCATTGGACCTCATCACATTGCACGCAGAGTTTGAGCTCGGTCCAAAATTTAGTAGCAACTCTCTCTAAAATATTGTTTATTTTAAAAGAGACAATAGAGCAACATGGAGGTCTCCTGCTTGCTTGGATGTTAAAGTAAGAAACTTGGTTCAAACTTCGCCATCGTTAGTATCGGGTATATCTGAGGATTCACCATCTATAATACTTTTTTTCTGGGGGTAAAGTAATCTCTTTTATTAAAATTTAAAGAAATTTAAAATTTAGAAAAAAAATCGAGAAAGTCATCCATTAGCGGCCTTGTTTTCGTATTTCGTCTCCCAATTTGTCATCCACCTTCGACAACAAAGTGAAAGAGAAAACGTACCCGAGAGGGCGAAGAGTGCTACACGTGGCAAGATGTGGGTCCCATCCCTGCTTCCTCCTCGCAACACATAGCAAGGACAGAAGCCGGACGGCGCGGTGATGCGCCGTTACCCCCCGTTGAAGTAGTGGTGGCGACTGAACTCTCTCTCTCTCTCTCTCTTTTTGACAGGAAATAATTTTTAATCGTCGTTAGAGAGAGAGAGAGAGAGAGAGAGAGAGGGAAAGGAAAAAAAAAAGAAAGCAAAGAAAACTCGAGCGAGGACGACGCGTTGGAGCGAAACGGTACGACCGCCCCAATATTATATTGCGGCCTTTCTGAAATAAACGGCCGGAGGAGGTGGGCCCTTCGCGCGCGGGGTGCTGTCATCTCATCCCGGCCGTTACGTCGGGCCCCTCACAGGACACGTGGCAGAGTTTGACCGGAGAAGAGGCACGAGCTCCCCGCGCCCGTGGTTTGAACGGCGGGTCGGTTTTTGACCCGGGCACGTCGCACCGCAGCGCTCGGCTGGCGACAGATGCACTCGAAGATGCCCCTGGTTTTCTCGTTAATTACATAACCGCCCTTCTACTCTATGTAGCAAAATGCTGTTGAGTAAAATAAGATAAATTTTTTTTGGCATAAATACCCTCCTAAATATCAAATTTTGCATGAATATCTTTGTAAAACACTTATTTTGCTATTGTACCATTTTTTTATTCCTATTTTTGCATATATACCGATGCTATCTAATACCATTACAAAATTAACGATTTTAAATTAAAATGACTAAAATATTCTTAATGGATAGATGTGCAAAAAGAAATATTTATAGGGCGATAGAAATAGAGCACAAAAAAGAAGATATTATTGGGTTCCTTTTGTTAGCATCCTTCATTGGAGAAGTGGTTGAGCTTACTATCTTTCTATGATTAATACAAAGCCAAGAGGTGAGAAATCTTAGAAAATTAGAATTCTATAAGTTCATAGGTGATAGAATTTCTTTTCCCTTAATTTTTGTCTTCAAAATGTACGTCCATGTTTTGGACAACTGCATTTTTTTTTGTCCTATCATGCGCATTACATGTGTCTTTTTCTAGTGGAGAGCCCAGGGTGTTCTCGTGAATCGATGCCTTGAAAAGTCCAATTTATAGGGCAAATGTACACTTTGTTTCAATGCGGTGCATCAATAGGGCTCTCCATAGGTAACCAATCTGGTTGTCTAGCTCAATCCTCTGTTTAATTTCTTTTCTTTTAATTCTTATCAAAGATCTCAATTGAAATATTCTGTCATATGTTTTAATGGTCCTTAGGATAGTTGAAGGTGAATAAATTAATTAGATATGAAATAATCCATGAAGTTTAGGATATATTCTAGTTGTGCATGAATTATGTTTGTCATGCAATGGAGCAAAGCTTATGATGTAATTGAAGCTTATAATGAGTCAAAAAAGGTGACATTCTATCAACTTTGAATCTCAAAATCTACTATTATGACATAAACCTTAAAGTAATTTGCTAGGCATTATATCTCATTCTACCAAAAATTCTCTCTCAGTTGCACTGGACTAATAAAAATGTGCCTATTACAGTGTGGTTCCAATATAATACATTCGCATTTTTATGGTTGATGATGAATCCATGCAACAAGCCGTAATAAAAATTTTTAGTAACATCCCCCAAATAAAAAATATTATCGCCATATTGTTTTCTATTTTTCCTTTATTGATAATGACTCTTGAAAAGTGCTTAATTGCTTATATATCTCTGAAAATTTAAAGAAATGTGAGTATTGGTATATCATCGATACAAAATTTTAAATATGACCCTCAAAATTTCAACAATTATATATAATTAGAGCCAAAATTGTCAATGGATATGTTGACTTAAATTTTAGTTTAGCCAAATTAAAATTATAATGAAAGAAGTGAATACAATATTGTAAGAAGGGTATAGGTGCAAAGCTCAAACTTTAGGAAGGATATATTTTCACAATTTACTTTGAAAGAGTCAAGGCACAAATAAAGGTTTTCTTGAAGGCATGTTTGTAAAAATATTTGTATTATTTACTTATTACTATTTAATAGAGAAATTGAGCATCGCTACTCAACCAATGCATGTAAAATGATTTCACGCCATCAAGAGTAGGCCAATTTGCAATTCATGCTTCACAATAAATTGGTATATTAAGTATGATGTTGGCTCTCTTCTCTTCGGGATAGGAATGGGAAGGAGAATAAGCTGATGGTTGGTGCTTAAATAGACGCTCCATGTTTTGTTTGCACGTTCACATTGCCACACGTTCTGTTCTCCTATCTTCACCTCACGTACACTCGGTTGATAGTTTGAACCACGCAAGCTATGAAACTTAACCGGCCTTCATCTTCACATTCTTGAATAGGCAATATTCACAATTTGCCTATACTTGGGACCTTTGTAACTTGGCCTATGTCTCAAATAAATACTTAGCTTGATTTAACCAATTCCTTTTAGATGTAGATCAGTTTGTCTTCTATAGTATCTCATGGTAGTTTGATCAGCCTATTACCATAATTTAAACCCCAAATCTAGCTATGTATCAACATCTTAATCCATCTCCACTTAACTCTTAGCGGCTTCCATGTTTGCGTTGTTAAACCAACACTGACCCTCTTCAGTTTGCTCTTTATTATTGAGGTAAATTTATTTATTATCGGATCTCTAACTGTACAACATGGTCACCATCCAACTAGCCTTTGGGTTTCTACTATGGGTTAGAATGTGGTGTGAATATACATTTCTTAGCATCATAACTAAATTATACTTAGCAGATGGCTCGCCAGGCGCATTTTTTCATAAAAATCAGGAAAATAGTCCAATTTAGAAAATTATAATGAAAATACGATTTAGATGCCAAAAGATGTACATATATAAATATACATACATATGTACACACACCCCTTCGCTATTATTATGCTAGGTTGATATACAATCCATACAAAATTTTAGATATGCTCAAATTCAAAAAGCCAAAAAAGTAATGGATGAGATGAGTTAAATTTTGATCTAGCCAAATTAAAGTTAGAATAAGGGAAGTGAACACATGACAATAAGAATTTAAATGCAAACTTCGAATTCGCGAAGAATATATACACTATTTACTTTTGGTAGGTTCATTTGTAAACAAGAGAATTCATATAGGATTATATATGTAAAAATATATATAATTTACTTATCAATGAAATTGAGTGTTGCTATTCAATGCACTTACAATGGTTTCTTGATATTGAGAAATAGGTCAATGTGCAATTCACAAACGACAATTATTAGATGACATATGAAGTTTGTTTCTCAATGATAGAACTAATTAATATTTAGGTTATAGTTTGTCATTCCATAAGAATAAGACAGGCAATCTAATATAAGTAAAGAAGTACATGTCAAAAGGAAAGAGCTTGATATACTATCTGCATATGTGGTGGCGCCATTTTTAAACTAAAGTAGGGTTTTCAGCATGGCCGAAATGTTAATTTGTATGATCTCGAATATTGCACTATATATATATATATCTCTGCAATGATCTCGTTTCGTATGCAAATGAAAACTGATAGATCCTTAAACATCAAGTGATATGATGTCAATAAAAAAGTAATTCAAGTTTCCATTAGAAATTAATTCAGATTTTTTAATATTTGCTGTCCAAATACATGTTTAATCTTCTGCTATATTTTTTAAAAGTAAAGTAGGGCGTGGTTCTCAACTTGGCTGAAATATTGATTTAAACGATCTAGAAGCCACCAGATCCTATGTATTCATCAGAGTTGCCACCTTATAAAAACTAGATATCCCGATATACCGCAAGGTACGATATCAATAGAAACTGATGATGCTTTAACAAGCTTTCTAGTCTCGTTATATATATTATACACACTTGCACTTCAATACTTCAGCTTCCATATCTGAAGCAATACCTTGGAAAGCAAAGTAGATTGAGATTTAGTTTCGTTTCAAGATGGGCCACCCACCAAGATGTTGAGGTATACGTAGAACATCGGATTGTGAGAAAGAAAACAATTGTTGGAGAGGAGAGAGTAGTTATGAGTCCTGCGTCTCCTTTGTCTTGTGGGGCTCTGCCCATCAATAAATCATTACCTCTCAAAAGGAAGCGGCATCACGTGTTCCTCACAAACCCTTTAGCTCAACAGGGGCACAGCCCCAAATCGATATCGCCTGGAGGCACAGAAGGCTCCCCAGCCTCAAAAAGGCAGGGCGAAGTGAAACCGTCGGGTCCCCCATAAGCTATTCCCCTCCAACCCCAGTGGCATTTTTGGTCGCGGAGGAAGATAATGGAAACAAGTTAAGCAAGTTGAAGGTGGCGTCCTTTGCCTTCTACGCATCCATCCGGAATAACACCTAGCCAGCTGCACGTATATTGAGAGCGACGCACTCGGACAGGCCTCCACACCCACGTCCCCCCTCTCTATCGTACTCACACTGTAGACCAAGAAAGAGAAAAGAGAAATTACCTGAGAGAGAGAGAGAGAGAGAGAGAGAGGAGTAAGGGAGGGGGAGAAGGTGTAGCGGGAGTTGATGCTGAGAGAGAGATGATGGGTTTTTTTTTTTTTATTTTGTCATCTCATGTTTGCTTCAGGCAAGCTGCTGAGTATGGAGAGAGGGGCCTGGCGTGGCTTTAAAGGCTCATCAATACGAAGAAACCAAACAGATGCAAAACCCAAACAGTAACCCCAACACGACCCTCCACCAATAGGACAAACTCCCCAAAATAATACACCCCCACCCTATCTCCCCTCTCTCCCGGCCCCTTCCCTCCCTTCTCTTATTCACCTCTTATTTCCTCTCTCTCTCTCTCTCTCTCTAAGCCGACCTAGGCACAAGGACAACAACACACACTTTCTAAGCCCAAAGAAGGAAAGAAAGAAGCGAAGAAGGGGGTTGATATGAGTGGCAGTACGAGCAGTGGTGTGGGTGGAAGCAGTGGTGGAGGTGGAGGTGGAGGTGGTGGCGGTGGTGGGCCTTGCGGGGCTTGTAAGTTCTTGAGGAGGAAGTGCGTGAGTGGGTGCATATTTGCACCGTACTTCGATTCGGAGCAAGGGGCGGCGCACTTCGCAGCGGTGCACAAGGTGTTCGGAGCTAGCAACGTGTCCAAGCTCCTCCTCCACATCCCCGCCCACAAGCGCCTCGACGCCGTTGTCACCATCTGCTACGAGGCCCAGGCTCGTCTCCGCGACCCCGTCTACGGCTGCGTCGCCCACATCTTCGCCCTCCAACAACAGGTCTCTCCCTCCCTCCCTCCCTTTCACACCACTCAAACTCCATCTTCTACTTAACCGCCTCCTAATTAACAATATCGCTACTGTGGCTCCTAGACTTTAAATTATCATATTTTGTACTGTAGTTTGCTTCTATGATAAAAATTTTGTGACTAGTATGATAGCTAGCTGAAGTTTATCGATTCCAATGGGCAAGTTCGGTTTGATTCTAGCTAGGAGGAATCCATGGTGTCAGAAAGAAAGGATGGGTGAGTTGGTTTGGTTTGTGCCAAAGCCTCACAAGCAAAGCGTCTGTTTTGCTGCTTTATCTCCATGTATGTTTGCTTTTCTTGGCTACATACAATCATTCTCACCTTCCAACCAACGTGAGCTAGCGCTGAGATCAATCGAAACCTCCTTCCTTTCATGTGCTTCTTTCTTTGGAGTGGCCAGCCCATCGTTTTGATCTGTTGTATTGATCTGCCGCATCCAATTTTGGTGATGACGAGCAGGTGGTGAACCTACAGGCGGAGCTGTCCTACTTGCAGGCCCACCTCGCGACACTCGAGCTACCATCCCCTCCGCCTCCGCCCCCTCCGCTGCAGCTCGCCGCACCGCCCCCCTTCTCGATATCTAACCTCCCTTCATCATCAAATCTCCCTGCCACTGTCGACCTCTCCACTCTTTTTGATCCTCAAGTGCAGCCCCACTGGTCCCTTCAACAGCAGCAGCAGCAGCACCAGCGGGCCATGGAGCCCCGGCAGCAGCTCGGCCCTGGAAGCAGAAGCCTCGGCGAGAGCTCGGGAGGCGGCAGCGGGGACCTGCAGGCCCTGGCAAGGGAGCTCCTCGACCGGCACAGGACGGCCACAACCGAGCCCCCTCCCCTCTCTAAATGATCTGATACAGTGACTCAAGGCGGCTGGCCTCCCGGCAATAACAATTTTTAAGGTTGGTAGGTGACCGGCATTCGCCGAAATATATTATAGCATGTCTTGTTAACCGGAGATCCAGGATCCACTTGCTTATATATTGTATTAAGAGGGATGGTGCAGTAATATTTTTTCTTTTTCTCCACTGTTTCATTGATAAAAAGCTTCGCTTTAAACTGAGTGTGGAATACATGGATTATAATTGAGAAAGAATCGAGATATTAATGTTCTATAAAGGCTAATCAGGCCTTCAGTCTGTTGCCCGTCATTAGGAGTGTTTGTAGGCCCGGGTGAGCTCGCTTTGGTGTTCAGCATGATCATGAAGCAGCAGTGGGTCGTTTTCGGACGGGCACACTGCCTTCAAATTACACTGAAATAAATGGTGATGTTTATGGGGATCAATGATTGTTCAACTTGAAATGAACCGTTTAGTTTGAGATTGCTGACAATGTTCTTTGAGTTGTTCTTCGACCCTTGTTTTCAGGGTCTATGATGTTAATGTTGGAAAGTGACATCAAGTAAGGCAGCTGAGCAATCTTTCAATAAGGAGCATTGAGCTTCGGCTGGATTTCCTTTACATTTTTTTTTTGATGATGATGATCCTGGATATTTTCTACTTGGTAAAATGTTGGTCATTGACTCCCAGCTATGGTGCAATTACCTCCAGTAGCCTTATCATTTCTGACGCAAATAAGAATTCCTACTTGGATTAGGAACTTGTCAAAGGCATATTTACTTGCCCATTTGGGGCATCTTAATACTTGTTTGGTGCTTATTTTGATTCCTTACAAGTTTTCTGTTGAGATTTTTTTAGTCTAACTGTTACGATGGTTAAAACCAGACAAAGTTTTAGTACAATACTAGAATATATATTGAGATTGAGTTAAACCAAGAAAGCTTTTCTAGCGAAGTTTGGATTGAATACAGATCCATATGTGGTATACCTCGAGCTGAGCTGGGATGGCTTAGATACGAGTGTGCCAGGTGTTTAGGAGTTGTTCTAGTTATCTCATATATATAGCAAGTCATGATTACGAATTGACACTGTATTTTCATTGATTATGAATAAGATCTCATTCTGATGGTGAATTCCAACCAATTTCAACGTTATCCTAGGATATCTCTTTAGCTCATGTTCTTGTGCTTGCATTAGTTTTCCATTTGGCACACACAAGAGACCCATTTGGATTCCAAATAGGTCAAAGGGCCTTGTTGTCTTTTAATGCAAATAAAGACCATGGTGATGATAGTTTAGTTTTTTGATATGTCATTAGCCAGCGCCAAAGATGATAAGCTCCTTTCACAATTCCATTTAGTGTTACATGACTAAACTAAATTTCTTACGTTAGGCCCTTCACAATGCAAGGTCAGGAAAAGAAAGCAAATGCTGTAGGTAAACTTAACAACTGTCTCACTACCAAGTTGGGCTAGGATCAAACTTTTAATCACCATGATTACATAGGTTACATGCATAGAGAAAGAATAGGAGATCCTGAGAATATGAAAGCATGCAACTCTTTGAGATTCACTATCTACAGCCACTTCAGTTCGTATGCCTATCTAGAGCTTCGCCTAGTTTTGAGTATCTGGCAACTAGCTACAAGCCAAGAGGATGCACTGCAAGAAAGTCTTGTCTTACAAGCTTTCTCTCTTTCTCTCTTTCTCTCTCTCTTGCTTTTGGACAAGGAAAAGCCCTCAACCTTTAACTGCGCCTCCCTCACTCTCTCTGTTGATGTGTGGTAGGATTAGATCCTGAATAAACAATCGTAGGACACCCCCTCCCCTTTTCTATATAGATGACAGAGGCTTTAGGGCTTCCCTTAGACTCTGCTAGAGAGAAGATAAGGAAGAGGTACGTGTATGCTTATCCGGGCTGATTCCTTCTACTAGTGCTTTAGGGCTTTCTAAATGCATGCATCCCTTGCAAGAGTGCACTATCTACAAGTGTAGGGCAATAATAGGTAGGAGGGTGGTGGCCCACTTCCTTCGTTGACCGTCAGCACTTGGATCACATGTAAGTGGCTTTATGGCTTGCCCAATTCTAGACTTCCTTGACCCAACCTAGCTTAATTTCTATATCTGGATTATTTCTCTAGCCCAGTTCCTTCTTTACTCGAATCTTGACCTTTTATGATCCAATTTATAAAAGAATAATCGACCAACGGATCTAGAGATTGATATCATATACTAATGCATTATTGAGATAATTTGATTCAGGATCTTGCTCTCCAAAAGCCTGCCCATTTAGGTCCATATAGTCACACATGAGCAATATAGCCTAGCATGGGAATATTAGAGGGAAGGGAGAGAGAAAACTCAACCAATCTACAAAATTCAGAAAAATTAGAAGAGAAATTATAGCAAAACTATCCAAACATCTAGGAAAATTAAAATAAAAAAAACGGATATGTTAAAATTATCCAAGTTTGTCAAATATATCTATATATGTCAAAGTTATCTAAATCTGTCAGAATTATATTTAATTATTTTAGAAAATGAAATAATAGAAAGGCATCCATTTATAGTCCCCATGTAGAAATTGTTTTTTTAAAAAAAATTGTCCCTATGCATAATTACTCTAGGAATCCATAGAAATATTAGAAAATATTTGAAGCTAGATATATTAAAAATTATCTAAGTATGTTAAAAATATATATATATATATATATATATATTTATATATACATATATATATATATATATATACATACATACATATATATATACACACATACATATATATATATACACACGCGTGTGCACGCACACACACTCTAAAGTTTTCTAAATATGATAGGAATATATATATAAATATCTACAATTATTTTATGAAAATGCAATAATAGAAAGGCATCCATTTGTAGTCCCCACATAGAAATTACTTTAGAAAATTAATTATCTCCATGTTTAAATTATTTTAGGAAAATACAAAAATTTTAGAAAATATTTGATGTTGTCCACTTAGAGTCCCTATGAAGATTTATTATGTATTGAAAGTCATTAGAAATATTACCATGCACTGAAATCTTCTTAATAATTTAGACAAAATTATGAGAAAAAATTATTTGAAGCCATCCATTTAGAAATTTCTTAGAGAAAAACAATTATTTTAGGATGCCCGATTCTTAATTATTTTAGAAAATATTTTTGTCCATGCAGAAATTTCTTAAATATTTTAGGAAACATAGAATCTCTTATTAATTATTTTAGAAAATGGAGAACATCTTCTTATTTAATTTTTGCTGAGGCATATTTAGAAAATGTATAAATTACTTTAGAAATGTAAATAGTTTTAGAAAATATTTGAATCCATCAATTTAGAGTTTCCACATATTGAAAGCCTGGAGAAATATCACTAGGCACTAAAAAATCAACCTCCCTCTGAAATTCAAGAAAATTAAACGAAAAATCATAGAAAATATGTCTAAAATATCTTGAAAAATATTTTAAAAAGTTAACTAGATATGTTAAAACTATCTAATTATGTTAAATATATTTATATATGTTAAAATTATCTAAATATGTTAGTAATATGTTTATAAATGTCTAAAATTATTTTATAAAAATAAAGTAATAAAAGGCATCTATTTGTAGTCCCCATGTGGAATTTATTTTGAAAAAAAATATTTATCCCCATGCATAAATTATCTTAGGAAAGCACAAAAATTTTAAGAAATATTTGAAGCCGTCTATTTAGAATCCCCACGTAGAGTCCTCACGCATGAGAAGTTGTTAGAAATATCACCATGCATTAAAATCTTTTTAATTATTTTAGAAAAAAATATGAGAAAAATATTTGAAGCCATACATTTAGAAATTTCTTAGAGGAAAAAAAAATATTTTAGGAAGCCTATTTCTTAATTATTTTAGAAAATATTTCCATCCATGTAGAAATCTCTTAATTATTTTAGCAAATGCACATATCCTCCTCACATATTCTTGAGGTTCGACAAGGGTCTTAATCTCTGGATATATATATCCTAGAGGAGTGGGATTAAAAGGGTTTTAACTCTATCTCATCCATTCAAACTCCATTCTTTAGAAAATTGAAAGAAAAGAAAGTAAAGAACTTAGCACCAAATGCATGATTTTTTTAAAAAAATAAAGAAGATGGGAAAGGGGAAGGTCATATGGTTGCTAATTAATGTTGAAGCCCTCATAGAGAGGACTCTTTGGGAGGCCCCTCTTAAGCTCTTTTGATGTCTCCCTACTCCTTGGAATAAATGAACCTTAAAGTTAGGCCTCTATCTTGATGGAATTGGGTCGATCTAGCTAGGAGAAGGGATCAAGAGGGAGAAGTCTCCACATATTGGAGCTGTCCTTTCTCCCTGCTCTAATCTTAGATCCAGATTCTAAAAGAGTTCCTAAATTCTAAGAGTAAGAGTTTTTTCAAGAATACCTCCTAAATGTTAATATTTTTGGGTATGATATTTATAGAGGAGAGTGAATTGAATGAAGGGTTTAGATTTAGGCCTCTAGAGAGTTCTTAGGATCATAAATTCAAAATTATCCAATAGTCAATCGAGGATAGCGCAATAAGCTTTGTGATAGATCATGCCCCTTGGCAATTATGATAAAGGAGAGAAACCAAAAATGGATCTAATTGCTCAAGTTTAAGGAAGTTGAAGAAGGTAGGGTATTGAGTGGTTATAAGCTAAAGCATCCAATTTGGGTGGTCAATTTATATAGGCTATGGGAGAATTTTAAACCTGAGCAATTTTTAGACCAAATTTCAACAAGTTTAACAAGAAATCGAAGCAATTCAAATATGGTGCAAATTATGTTGAAGAAAGAAAGGAAAAAAGATGAAATATGTTCAAATAAGATGGAAAGGGAGTGGAGAAACCTAAAACCCTAAACTTCCTTTGCCTCAAGAAGAGGCAAAATGCAAACTATAAACAAAATGGTTTTAAGGAAGCTAGTTTAGATTTAAACTTGTCCGGCATCTAAGAGTTTCTCTTAAACCCACAACGCATTTTGACCAAATTTGTGAAATTATAAAAAAACTTTAAAAACATTATGGGTACATAAAAATCAAATATTTGCAAAATTCTCCAGCCAAATAATTTAGGTTTTCAGCCTAACTATAAATATATAAACAAGCAAACAAGCAAGAATTAACAATTATATATGCATACAAATACTGATATTTCCATAATCTTCTAAAAATGATATATAATAGAAAAGGTTCTGAGGCCAACCATATATCCGTGTAGCTCTATATTTGAAAGGCTCATTGTGGGTCCATATTAAATAAAAAGTAATCTCCCCATCACCTTCATATCTTTCCCCATGTGCCATGCATCTTAGATCAAGCGAGAAATTAAACATTAAGAGAGAGTATTTGTATATTCTTTATCCTCTTTTGTAGCTTATAAGGTTTTTTCTTATCTTATGTAGGCGTTTAGATAATCCAAAATTTAGAAACTCCTATAATCTCCATAGGGTTTTGTTCCCATGGGGTCCTTATATAGGTGTACTAAATATAACTTCGAAAGTTGTATGCAAAGCTATCCATATTTACAGAGAGACAAAAGGTATGGTGAATTAGATGGCTTCTCACATTGCTGGACATACCAGGTCAGTTTTGTGGAACTCTACCACCCCTACTCCTCAATTTCATGATCTTTTATATTCCGACTTCATTGGTTGCAGCTACTCTAGGGTTGTATAATTTAGTTGTCTCAAAGAAAAAAAAAGGTTGTATGCAAGAAAACTTTCTTTTACTTTGAATTGATTTTATAGGTAGCCATGCCTTTAGAGGCAAGTGATATTTATACCAAGAAAAAGGCAAGTGATATTGGCAAAACCCAAATGACTACTTCCAGAATGCCTTAATCTGATTTTAATAAATGGACATATACACCCGTTGAAGTTGAGAACCGTATTATTTTTATTTATAATCCATAATGACTTTCTTCTCTCACCATAAAAGTAAGGAAAGGGTAGGTTAAAGAGGTCAAATTAGATGACGACATCATCTTTTTCATCATGGTGGCCTAGGAGTAGCTTTCTTTTTGTCCTCTTTTGCAGCTTCTTGGATCACTAGACTTCTATTAATTGGGACTACTACAAAAGGAGGTTATCCTTTCTAAGAAGATCAGCATTTTCTTCCTTAATAATGCTGCATCAAGCAACTATCATCATAATGTAACTCCCAATTTTTTCTTTCTTTTCAAAAAAAATGTAAAGAGGAACAAGATAAGGAAAAAGGAGATCAGTTCACGACGATTACAAATACACCTTTGTATCCCATGCATAGCATCCTCTCTCTCTCTCTATCTCTCGCTTGATTTCGTTTCTTTCTTTCTCTCGGATTCCTTCTTTCATTCCTTTGTTTCTTACTTTCTCTTTATCTCTCTTATTATCTAAACCCAATCAAGGCCTAAACTCTAGCCTAAACGCACCAAGTTAATCTAAATCCCACATGATTTTCTCTAGACATGCTTGTGTTGCTCTCTCGCATTATTTTTTTCTTTCTTCTCTTCTTCTATCTCTCGCATGCCCTTTCTAGCTGCCACCATCTATCTCTCTCTCGCCTTTTGTTTATCTCTCCATCTTTTTATTTCTTATGCCCTACCATGCCATCTCTCTCTTGCCTTTTGTGCTCTCCCTTGGATGCAGAGACTCTCTCTCCCTCTCCTACATCCTCAAAGGTAAACCATCCTCTTCTCTTTTTTATCTTCGCCTCCTAGATTCTTTACCGTATCTCTTGTTTTCTCTCTTTTTTCTCTCTTCGTGCTCGATCACTATCTAAGCTATCCCTTTTTTTGCTCTTTCTTAAGGCAGAGATCTAGGGTTTTGCATGAAAGGAGGGAAGGCTTGAAACGTTGGATGATATATCTAAGTAAAAGCCTGAACCTAGCCTCGTCTGAACGGATATTTTATGTATTCACATAAGTTAATTAACTTAGTATGCACGTTAGGGTAGAATGTTAAAAATATATTAATAGGTATAGTTAATATTATATATATATATATATATATATTGTGTGAGTCTATATCGATATCACTTTATATATAATTGATTAAATTTTTATTCTCAATAAATAATATTAGTATCTTATTGTATTGGATGGAGGACACAAAGAGGCTTAAGCCCTCTTTGGGATTACTGCTGGTGGTAGAGCTTTTGGAGTTTATACAAAGTAGAGTTTTGAAAAGTAGAGCTTTTATAAAAAGCTATTCATTATTTCGTAACTACATTTCTAAAGTGTTGTAAAATTTTAAGTTATGTTTGATAACCAAAATGAGAAAGTATTTTTGGTATAATAAAATAATAATAAAAAAATATTGCAAGATATTGTACAGTAGAATATAATATACTATAATATTACATATTATTACATACTAAAATATTACTATATAGTATAATATTATTATAATATAATATAGTATAATATTATTATAATATAATATAATATAATATAATATAATATTGTAATTTAATATAATAAATAATATATTTTTTATTTAGTATAATATTATTATCAATATAATGTACCATAATGTAATAAATATTTTAATATACTATAATATAATGACATAATACAATATAGTATAGTATCATAATATACTATGATAAGACATGATATATAATATAATAAAATGTAATAATTTATTATTATATAAAATAATATTACATAATATAATATTATAATGATATAATGTAATATCATTTCATGATTATTCCTGTGAATTCTAGCCTAAATTTTAGTCTCCTATGGTTCTAATCGATACTATGTTATGTTATTTAGAATTGTGATAGTGTAGTAGGCATTTTGTTGAAGGGTTTCTCGGTTGCTCCTTTAATTAGGTAAGTACCTCTATCAGTCAAGTGTTATATAAAAGCATGTTATGTGTTATGTTAGAAAAATTTATGATTGAAATATGTAACATTTCTTTTATTCAAACCACCATGTATACATGTTTAGTTTTAAAAATATGTAATTTGGATCAAAATTTTGATTTTTATTTTTTGAACATTGGTCGTTGTGATAGATGGAAGTGAAGAGGATCTTGACTCAGAACCCTATCCTTTGAGGAAGCTTACTTGCACCTCCTTCATCTTAAAAGGTTTTTCAAAACCCCATAGTGGCAGCTCCAATGTACGATGATTAACAACCATTATATATAATTTTTTACTCCGATAGATAATAGAATGGGCATTGTTACAATAGCCATTATGGTTGGCATGGAAGCCATTTAGATGCCTTGTGATAAGTATTCTCTCTCCATCTATCTCTCTCTATTTCACGATCACAAAAACATAGTCGAATAAAACCATAGGTGTAACAACCTGGGACTTCATCCCAAAAAAACTAGCTGGAAAGTATTACTTGAGTTTTTATGATCTTGTATAAGTACTCAAGATCTACTTACTGTATAGTTGATGTGAGATTAAAAACTCTCCCGCGTGCGTCCTCACATATTCTTTCTGTTTAAGCTCTAGTGTCCTCGCCAAACTATGAGTCCAAATTTATTCGAATTTGCTTACAAGTATCACAATCATAAATGCTATGGTTAGTCAATGGTCAACTCAAATGAGCTCATGCTGCACTATCCCTTAGTATATAGAGGTCATGAGCTTAGTCCACTCCAATATCACTTGTAACAATCTAGGACTTCAACCAAAAGGACTAGCGAAAATGTATGTTTGAATTTCTTGTTTTTTTACCCAAGATTTACCCATTGTATATCCAATGTGGGACTAAACACACACTTGTACAGTTCCTCATAGTATGTATGATATATAATTACAAGTTTGTCCTTGCAAAAGAAAACATAGTAAGCATTTAATTGGTCCACATGAACTTAACAAGGATGAGAAAGAAAGAGGAATCAAATATGATTCGATCTTTCTCCATAGGAAGCTGTGACGAAGAATTACAGACAGATTCTATAAAATTTACTCATCAGTAATATTGGTGGACATTTGTCACTAGGATTGGAAGGCAGAATGAATTCATATGCACTTTGCCTCATGTAATATTTACTGCCAAACTTTCATTTTGCAAGTGATTTATTTGACACTTTAATGATATTACACTGACATTTAGACTAATGCCACGTGAGCATAAGTGAAATTCAGATGACCCCATGAATGGGTGCCATCTGCTTTCTAACAGAATTGAGCCCAACTATTTCTCTCATTTTCCATGGACGACATAAAACTTCCATCAATTTCCAGCCTTCATAAGATCTGTTAGGTAATTCACATGAGTAATCCTATGGGGTTCCAATTGTGTGAACACAAATATTTTTCATGCCACGTGGCAAGAGAAGATTGGTGCAACTCATAGGTTTGTTTTCAAACAAGGGGTGTGGGCTGATGAACTTTTGATATGCATGGAATGGTGCCCTAAAGCATTTTCCAGTTCATATGTTTTCACATTAACCATAGAATTCTCCAAATTATTTTAGCAGTTTTGCATGTCTGTTATCACACCTAGCATTTTAATTTTTTTCACATTAACTTTCATTTTAGATACTTTTCAAATGCTTTTTTATGAAAAATAGTCAATATGCTGAATCAATGAAAAGGAAAGAACATATGTAAAGAAATATTGGAAAGGGAACTTAACTCACTTTATATCTAAATAAAAAGAGCACGAACTTGCCAAAATTATTAGCAACTCAGTGAACTGGACTCAAATGGTCACTGAAAAAAGACTTTCACATATTCCAAAGCTGCGTCTAGAGATTGCTTGTACCTTTTTTTACTTTTCTCTGGTAACTTTTGTATTTTAACATGCATTGTTTCTTTATCATTTTTTTGAAACTTTATGGTTTATATTTTTTGCATACCAATTATTTTTGTGTTTTAATAATTTTTTAGATAGCTATCGAGAATCAGTGGCTTCATCTTTTTTTAACATAGAAAATGTGAAATGTTCTCTATATCATATTTTTCCTTGGGGACTTGATCATCATCTTTGCTTAGCTATCATGCAATTGTTAAACACTAATTTTTGTTACCTCAATCTAGAGGACATGGACAGAGGCATTGGTTTGTTTTTTAGGTCTTAGGTCTGTTATATGTTCCTCGAAGCACATTGCAAATGATAATATAACCAATTTTATGTTTCTCCTTTTTCATTCTTGCTGAACTGCAATTGTTTTCAAGATTTATTGGTGAGTTTACTTAATCTATAATCAGACCTAAAATATAATTGGGTAAGATAGGTATTAACTTTGGCCCATTATGCTAGGTTTTGTTATTAAGAGAAAATTGGTTTCATTTGGTTCGGTGACAGCAAAGTAGGTTACACTTTGATCAATATTTACATCAAGAAAAGGTCAAAAACTAAATTGGTTGTCAGTATCAAAAGACCAGGGAAAAAGTAACTTTGATGATTTTTTTTTTTTTTTTGGCATTTGATAGTGGGATCAAATCAATGCCGGAAAATATGTTTTGATCTTAGTCAGTTGGTTTTCGGCCTCATACGATGGTTTTCTGAAATGGTGTTTGATAGTTGGCTAATGTAATTATTTAAGTTAGTTACTCTTAAAGGATGAAAGCTTGGTAAGAAGATTTAAGATCTATCTTATTAATGCATAGTTTATTCTCTAATAGAAGCTCTATAGAACCCAATTATGACTCTTAAATATTATTCCAAGTATAGTTTACATTCTTCTCAATGCATTGAACTATATACTTTAATATTACGATTTTCTTTATTTAATTAGAAAGGAATCGAGAGTAGAGAGCAAGGCTACAACATGCTCGAACTATCAAGGTAAATTTACCATTGTAAACTTCTTTTTATCTATTTTATTTTATTATGTTTGTACAAATAATATTTTTTCACAAATGTGGTGTCTTCTACTTGGTTTTTGTCATATCTGATAAAGTGAAAATTCTACTTATAGGAGAGAAATAAAGTTATTCTAAAGAATTATAGATGGCCATACTCAATTGGTGTAGCACGAGGCAGTCTAGTAAGCAAAAATCCATCCAAGATGGTGGGGATTGATGTATTTGGAACTCAATTTTAGGAGATATCTGTTAGTATAGTACGAGCTTGTAACAAGCCTTTGATTAGGATTCATGGACCATACAAGATGATTCGCAATGCCATTGGATCCATAGTTGCATGGCCCCAAATTTCACCATATATATATATATATTAATAAGGTATCTTATTTTTACAAAGTATTTACAAAGTTAAATGTCTTTTAGTTGCCATGTAGATTTGTTTTGCTAAATTTAACTGTTGCAAAAGTTGTATTACATAGGAGGCTGCTTCTTCTTCCCGCCTTAACCGAGAAGAACTCGGTTGGGTTGTTGTCTGGTGCCATATAATGTATGTATTTTGTCGATTTATCTATCAAAGAGGAAAAATTGGTAATTCAAATATTATAAGTTAATTGAAATATTTCAATTCAATTAGAAAGACTAAAATGAACCATCTTGTTAAAGCATTATAAAATGTGGTCTTAGTAGTGACTAAGAAATTTAGGTAAAAGCATGTCAATGCAGTATGTTAGCCAAAAAACAGCAAGCTAGTTTTGTATTTCCTAACCCAGACATGGTCGATGTGGTCATCAAGCATGCAGATATCCACCCCAAGGCTCCTGTAAAACTAGAGTAAAATGTAAAGGTTGATCCTCTTCACTGGAAGGCCACAGGATGCAGGTTCTTTTTTCACTGGATTTTGTAAACCAGAGCTTGTCTCCAAACTTTTTTTTCCCTAACCCCTCCCTCCAAAAAAATGCTGAGGGTAGCTTGATTTAGTTGTTAACTAAAAATACAATGGCATTAATGTGGCCACATGCTGGAAACAAGTTGTGATTTGTGGTGGATTCAACTACAAGATCCCCCAAATAAATAACAAATAAAAGAGACTTACCTTCTTACAGTATTGGTAAGAATACAGAACCAGCTTGGGAGACCAACCAGACAGAATATGTCAAAAGCATGATGTGGGATGGAATAGAAAAGTACAGTTAAATAAACAGAATTCTCTTCTTCATTCTTTTGAATTAACCAAAAAAATCCACAAGTCTTGGATTACTTCCTCATTTTTACTACAATCATAATCCCATTATTACTAGAATTAACTCAAAACTGGTTCAGGCACCAAACCCTGCTCAACTGTCTTGATTTACTTCTTGATCAGTAATTTGCTTTCTATTGCTTCAGATCAGCAGGCTCTGATAACAGGCGCGGGCAATGCATGGTTTACTGATCCTCTGCATGGTGGCAAGAAAGCAAAACTCACAATGACGCAGGCATCTCGGCAAGTCTTCAACCTTTCTCAGGCATCCACACCAACACCAGACATAGGCACCTCCTCATTGGCATCATCTTCACCATCACTTTCATCCTCACCAGCTGCATTCACGTCAGAGCCAACCTCCCTCATCTGATAATCCACCTTGAAGTCATAATCAGCATCCATATCATTCATTAAGTTTAATTTCTGGGCCTTCCTCCTCTTCTTCTCTGCTCTTAGTTTGTGCGGATTTAGTATGCCTTCAGCAGTATATAGCTTTTCGTTTTGTTTGCCAGCAGTGCTGGGTTTAGATTCTACAGGGTCTTTTCCATCATCTGCCATGGGTTCGTCTTCATTTTCAGCTATTTCCTTCTGTTTTACATCATCCTGAAAAAGTTGAGCTCAGTCAACTATGCTCAAATATGAATGTCGTTCCCTCTTCAGTTTAAAAAGAAAGGTTACAGATTATATGCTCTATTATGATTACAAGAATTTACTGCACTGCTATCACGTTTATGCATCCTGGCTAATTAAAAATATCATGGAACATGCTATCTTTGAAAGCATAACACTAAATCTTACCTGGTAATTCAACCTTCAGAAGATCCAAGGAACACAGAATGCACAAGATGTAGTCCCGGATCGAAGATAAAAAGGAGAGCATTTATAAATGTATCTGGCTTGTGAGAATAAACATACAGAAGGGCAAAGATGTATGAATGAATTATTCATACATTAATCAGTGTTTTCATAATTAAACTGGACATGAGATTAGAATATATATTCTCCAAGGTCATGGAGCAAAATAAGATTGCAATTTTTAAGGCTGCAGATTTTGAGGATGGTACATAAGTCTGCATCTGTCATTCAATGCTTTACAAAAAATGAAAACAAAAGGGGGATAACGCACTTTTATAGTGGATGCACCAATAAACAATTACCTTGATCCCTGCCTTACTCCACTAAAATCCCAAATATTTGTGAATCAAAATGCTGCCCTTATAATCTTAGTAATGTGATTACATTAACATAGTAAAATGACCTTTATTTACTAGACTGTTGCTACTCTTTTAGACCATCTGAAGGTTGATGTTTGCTACAAGACCAGATGCATTATGATTCTATGCACTATCTCAGTATATAGTAACTGGCTCTTTTCTCATAACTTGTCTCTAAAGGATGTGCTACTGTTCCTAAAAAAGAGAAGACTCCATTGTACGAAAAACTGTAATACACCTAGTAACAGTGATGGTCTTAACAAGGTGATGATTGTCACTTGTACCAACATGAGAGGAATTCTAATGACCAAACATCCCAGAGGCTCCAGATGTTGGCAGCTAACAAAACCAAGGTACGCCAATACCATAACGAACCGGACGGTACGGGGCATACCGACATAGTAACTAGGTGGCACTGGTACAGAGCTCGATACTAAGATGGCGTACCTTAATCAGAACAGTTTGAAGTTCATATAAAATTCTACAGTAAATTTTGAAAACAAATGAGAACATTGTATTGGATTGGTAATTCCAGGGTGAAAGACATTCAGCTTAAGATTTCTTTATAAACTTTTAGCAGGATTTTGGGTTCTCCAAAGGTGTATTAATGTCTAACAAGTTTCCTTAACATAGTTCGCAAAATTCAGCAATCAACATTCAGAAGATCCTTATTTTAAACTCAAACCTCATTGGGTTATAGTTATAGTAAAATATATCTGTATATTCTACAAGAACAGAATCATCAACAAGCAGACAACTATTTCAGGTTTTGAGATAAAAAATGATAGCATGACATAACTATGGAACAATACAGTAGGTTGATTGGAGGCAGGTATGAAAAAGTGTCAATGTTTGATACATTCTTTTTTGAGAAAAACAAATGTTAGGTAAATTAACTAGCAAGTCACGCTTACAAGCAAAACTTTAATGAGGGAAGAGTATAGTAGGAAACAAGAAGAAACAAACCTCCTCTAGCATCTGTTCATCAAAATTTAGTGGAAGACTCGGAGGAACTTCAACATGAGAATAATCCTCGACTGATGCTAAGCTACCAATGAATGAAGACTCACTCCTATAAACTTCATCAACATCAAACTCCTTCCCAAATTCTGAAACAATTACTGAATCTAAATTCACCCCTGGTTCCCTTGTAGGAGGCAGTGTGTAATATGGAATTTTACCTGAAACATCATAGCAAGTCAGATTAATGGGAATTACAAATTAAATAAATTCAAAAGCTAAAACAAGAAACACATACCTTCATTCCAATCATGCAACACAATTCTTGCAGCAGCTTCAATGTCAACTATTCCACCCTTTTTCAACTTACCCCTAATTGTAGCCACCTTCTGAAGAAAGTCATCAACTGACATAAAGCTTGGCAACTTATATAGGGATATCAACCTTTCTGCCGGGCAAAGCTTGAGGATCTCCTTAACTGCAGGAGTTCACAGGACCAAATTAACTAAGTTTCTAATAGTCAGAAACTAAATCCTGAACAAAAAAGAGTGGCAATTATTTTAAAAGTTAGAGAGTATAGAAAGTTATCTCCAGCTTAAACTTACAGTTCCAATCAACCAACCTAGTTTCAAGAGCAAATTTGGATCAAAGCCCCCATGGTCACTACAAAGAGATGTTAGTTTAAGAGTCGACGATCAAAGGACAGTTTTGCTTAATAATCATATCTTAGTCTGCATTTGGATGTCGAATGGCTAACCACCCCTAGAATAACTTTAACCGTTGGTATTCACCCCCTAACCAGCTAACCAGCAAATAACTCTATTTGCTATTTGGTGGTGCTCCCACAGTTGGGGATAAAGTTGAGGAAAAGTGAAAAAGGTAGAGAGGGAGAGAGAAAGCTTTGGGTGGTTAAAGTTGTTTCATGCTCCCCCCCTGAAATAATTTTAACCTGGTCGGTACCTTTTTTTCACTTGTTGATCGAATAAGTTTATTCATCACTTTTTGAGTGTGTTTGGATGTTAGCTGAATAACTTTATGTTATCCACCATTTAACCAGCATCCATAAACAGCCTTAAGGATTACTTATGGGATTGCTAGCCAGCATCCAAACACAGCCTTAAGCACTAGTAATGGGATTGATAGGATTTCATAAATTTACAAATGTGGATGCCATTGCATATTATAGTTTGAACACAAGAATGAATGAACTTTGCTGCAACCATACTCTGCAATCAAACCCATTAGTTTTTTTTTTTCTTTGTTTGTTATTTGACCCTGCTGAGCTACTAAAGGAGACCTCTACCCAACACCATGATTAGTCCTTAAGTAATCAGCAGAGCATAACCAAGCCTCGAATTGAGCAACAATCACAGTCAAATGCAAATGTGTCCAATTCTCACTTGTATTGTTTGTCAATTCTTGATTCTGATTACCCAACGGCAACTTTTCATTATTTCATGCATTAAAAAAATGAAAAAACAACTCTCAAAATACAAAATGAATTATCAAATGCAATCGAGCAAATGAAATTCTAGTACAGTTACATATTTCTTTTTAAAAAATGTATAATTACCTGGAGTGATTGGATCATCTAACTTCTCAATTCTTTTGCAGTTGCGAAGAGCTATAGATGCATCACAATCACCAGACTTGAGCATTACAACTCCAGGGCTGTCCAAAAGCTTCACCTTCTTATCTAATTGAATTTCTTGCATTGACCTGGTCAGTCCTGGAGTAGCACCAACATTGACTACATGAGATCTTTTCAAGCTGTTGATCAGACTACTCTTACCGACATTAGGAAGACCAACAATTCCCACAGTAATTGATACTTTGAGCTGCCAAAGCAAATCAGTTCAGTTAGCATTGTATGACAGCACAGATCTTTCATCACATACTGAAAACCTAAACAAACAGTTTAAAATTTACAATCATGGTTGAAGTTATATGATAATGATGCTACATAATTTCAATATCAAACATTCAACAGATAAAAATATGTGCACCACATAATGGACAAAGCAATAAAAAAAAGAGTCAATAGAGAGAGAATAGACTTGGTTGTGCCCCAATGTCAATTACTCAACTACATAATAGACATTAAATTGAGAATACTTTCTTTTTTTTATTATGCTATTTCATACAAAGCGTTAAGATTATTAAGAACTATCTTCAGAACAAAGAAGAAATTAGCATAAAGGGGTTCAGGTCTCAACCATCCACTAAAAACCCACCCAGTATTTTACCTAACAAAACAACGAACAATGAATTAGGCCAACATACAAAATTGAGCTCTAACTAATACAAAATAACAGAATCAAACTTGTTGGTCATGGTATTACAAAGTAGATCTAATCAACAAGAATGGTAAAAGGATGTACAATAAAACATTTTCCTGGTGAACTTTCAATTATGACATAATGAATATACGTCTATGAACCATGATATGCCGTACCAGGCCGAATCGGGCTGTATAGGACGTATCGTACCATATCGATTTGGTATCGGTACTCGGAATAGGTGGTGTACTGTGTTGCCAAAAAAATTCCGTACCATACCTTATCGACATTGTGCTAGTGTGGCACTGGTACGGAGTTTGGTATCGAGATAGCGAACCTTGCTATGAACATTACCTATGTCCTTACATGTACATTGTGTTCTTCATGATAGCAAACAAAAAAAAGAGAAATAATAATAATAATAAAGAATTTTTTTTTCAAAAAACACAGTCAAATTTAAGTGACAAGATTAAAATAAAGCAACCAAGAGACAAAAAGTGGAAGAAAAAATGAAACTCGCAGGATCAAGACCTGTTACAATTTCAATTAAATCTATGATGATATAAGCATGTCCAAAAATTTGACCAGTATTTGTATAACAATCTAATTCTATACTATATTATTACAGTGATAAAACATATGTAATAGATGATGGGATATTGGTCGAGAGCATGTTTCTTTTTGGTAGGGAAGATTTCCTGAAGCCAAAAAATAGATTTTCTAGATAGAAGCAGTCCGTTTCTTCTCCAACACCTGAATCACTGAACCAATTTGCACCAGTAAATCAATGTCTAGTCTAGTGTCAGTAACAAATATAATTCTACAAAATTGAAAACTAAATGGCAATAATCCCGTAGTCCATCAAATCTAATCCATTTGGTCAAATATCTACTCATTCAAACAGGCAGTGATAGAGTCAGTAAAACTAATACAAGCTATTTATAAGTATATGTTCGTAAAAAATCAACACTAAATCATAATATGATCCATTGAATGGCCACGACGTCTACAAGACAAACAAAATCGTCCAAGAATCATAATGTCGATTTTAGAAGCTGTAAACTTAAAAATTTTATTCAGACACATATAAAATTTATGTCACCAGGTGCTTCCAGACTTATATTAAATTCTATAATTTCAGTAGGGAAAGAAAGAATTTGATGCTACCTCATGGCTCCTTGTATAATTCTTTAGCAAGTTGATGAGAGTTTCAGCTCCCAAGCAATCACTTGTTTGCAGAATGTTGCTCGGTTTTGCTGCCTTTGAAGATTTCCACCCCAAATTTGACCTCTGCTCTTGGGTACTACACTTAAAGGCCACTGCAGGTAACTCTTCTCTAAGGTACTTGAGCCATTTTTCAACTGCCTCCCGAGGAACAAGATCTATGACATAAGAAAGAATACAAGCAATGATCATCTTAATATCATTCCATAAGGAGACGGCATTCACATTCACTTCTACCAAAATCATATTTAGGTATTAGACATTATAATAGATAAAATGATATCCAATCAACATACAATTATGAAAGAAACTAAAATAGTTACCTATCTTGTTCAGAAGCAAAACAATACGCTTATTTGGATCCGCCTTCAATATCATCTTTTCTATGTTGAAGCAGCGAGTACCAAGGGGATCCCGTGCATCAAGAACCTCCAAAATTACATCTGATGCTTCTATGACTTTAACCAGCTCCTTGTAGAACGATCTTTCAGAATGGTCTGTGATATCAATCAAAATTCTTGTTAATTCAGAATGTTAAATAATGTTGATCAAATATGCATGAGGCATAAAAAGACAAGAATACTTTGTTTCATACTGTTCCTTTAATATCAATTACCATGGCTTTTAGCTACAGCTGAAGTCTCTACTGTTGTATTCCTATTTCCAAACTCAAGGTCTTTGGCAGCAGCCATGGAAGCCAATTGACTCATATCATCATCCTCGAGTAAACCCAATTTTCTCTTCTTAGCCTGTGATCAAGCAAATGTCAACCACTCAAAGTGAGATTAAGAAAAATTGTCATATCTGATGGCCAGCTCAATTGTGAACATATACATATGAATGCACTCGTTGAAGATAAGATTACCAAAATAGAATCCTAGTGTATCAATGTTCTAGAACACAAAAACCCAATTTAGGAATATAGCTAACAGAAAGTATCAAATGTGAAAAAAAAAACAAAGAAAAAACACTGTCAAGTGCTCCAAAGACTAATTTAATAGTACTTGGCCTAGTGAAACTGGTTTAACACATCTGGTACTTCATTTCAAGATCTAGATAAAGTAATTTTGTTAAGCCCAACATGTGCACACACCATACCTGCACCTCTCTCTTTTAATTAATGTAGAGCATGACATCCTCTAGGGACAAAAGCCTCTCCAAAGAGGTCTATTTTCGATTTCAACAAGACTATCATTCCCAATGCGTCTGGATATCATCATTTTTCCTCCATTTCCATCCATAGATGGGTTTTACTTGCTCAAAAACAAGAATCCGCATATAAAATTGAGTGAACCGTAAGTTCCAAAAAAAAAAAATAGCAACTTAAAACATTCTTTCTAAATATCATATACCTATCTCCTTTATTATTATCAAGCTTTGGTTAACAGTGCAATCTCAAATTTCCCCACTCCTGCAAAAGCAGAAAAATGAAAGCAGGGAAAATTCCAGGTGATTTATATTTCTGAGACGAGTCCAACTTCAAGTCACATTATGAAAGATATATGCACACTAGGAGCCCACATTTTACCCTCTCAAGACCTCAGACAAATGACTATCTATATTCCAAGCCCAGAGATAATGATCAGAAAAAATTTTCCTCTCCCGCAATCAAAATTGATTCACACAGCCCTCTAGCTAGAGGCTATTAGCACACCATAACCCCACCCGTGCATCTTCAATGTTCAGTCTTATCCAAGGACTAACTACCAATAACTGCATCCAAGATTTATTTCAAGCCAGCAAAATGTTATTTAAGTCTTTTGGTGTGAGTGCGTTTATGCATGCATACATCCAGAAATTTGTACTTTACACAAAACTTCATCCATGGATTCCCTTTTTTGATCCTATACTCCTTTCATATCCCACTCGCTTCCCTTGAAGCTCATTTAGGCAACTAAAATCCAAGAAAACAGTTTATATCACCCTCAGGTACTTTAGGCTTGGACTACCATGACACATTTGCCAGATGCAAATAGTTGGGATAAGGGTTCATAGTTGTAGTTATGGTTATGGTCATGGACATGGTAAATTGGTAATACTATGAGATACAACTAATCGTTTGAGTTTTCGCAATGCAATCAAGAACAAATAGCATTTTAGTACAAAATATATCACCCTTGTGAATCAAGACAATGAAAGACAAATGACAACTTTCAGTATACTTAAATAGCACCATGAACATCATCTCCCTTGACATCATAACATAGGTAGATAATATCATAAATACTAAAGAAAGCAATGGCATGGAAAGCTCTTCCTACGAATGTCTGGTCTTCACATATGAAGACAAGAAGCAATTATAGTAGCATTATTCAATGCAGCCTAGTTCTTTTGATGCACCAAGAAGACAGAAAACCAAATGCAATAAACCTACTAAAAGCAAAAGGGCTAAAAAAATACCCTTTCCTTTCTAGCAGCCTTTTTCTGCTCCAGTTCCTCCAGTGCACGGGCTCTACGGGCCTCGAGTGCCTTGAGCTCCTGTTCCTTGAAAGGCCAGTCATTAGGGATGCCTGGGTCCTTCTCGACCTTCCGTTTCTTGTTCAGTCCGAGCTTCTTTGCTTCCTTTGCCTTCTTCCTGTGGTGTTCTCGCACCTTCCTTAATATCTTGTACTTCTTCCTAAGAGGCACCCTCTTACTCTTACTCTCTTAGTTATGAATTAAAAAATAACGTTAGAACTCGTCCAAATTTACAGAAGAAATGAAAAAACTTTAAATCTTTTTCCATGCAGCACTTACTTTTGCTCTTCTTCACCATTTTTGCTTCTTCAAGGGAAAAACCTGGAAGGAGAAAGGAAGAAACAGTAAAGCCTTTCAACGTTTCATTTGTTACCTTGCCCAAAAACATATTTTTATGTTCCAATTAGAATTCCACAAACTTGACACTACCGGCAGGAAAAAAATCTTTGAAAAAAGAGACTTCCATAATCATTTATTAGATCTAAAGAACAAAGGGTAGAAAGTTCATCTTCTTCAATCATGTTTTTCGGCAGAATACAGAAAAAAAAAGACAAGCCATCCATAATATTCCCCCGCACTGAAGAACAACCAAAAAGACACTACTAAAATTGTCAATTTTATACCAGGCATTCGAAACTCAAATCTGTAAACGAAAAATAAAAATAAAAATAAATAAATGAAGGAAACAGAGCCAAACTTTCAGACCCCACAGAGAATAGAAGAAGCTAGGATAAACCCCACAGAGAATAGAAGAAGGGAGGAACATAAAAAAGAAAGAGAAGAAGAGAGGAAAGATCAAAGGAAGAAAGAAGAAAAGAGGATCTTTCTTACCTCGGTAGAGCAGAGGATCCGACCTCTTTATGAGCTCTTCCGTTCAACCTTGGTTCCCAGGACCCGTCGAGCCGCCGCGGTCGCCGTCGACGGGGAGGCCGAAGTTGTCGGCACGGGGGAGGAGAGGGCGGAGGCGGAGGCGGAGGTCCGGAGGAGAGGGCTCGGGAGGCCAAGAATGCGGAGGAGAGGAGAGGGGGGAGACTCGAGAGATAATGAGGGAGGGAATAGACAAACCCTAACCCTAAGTCCCTAGCCAAGGAGAAGTCGTGGACGCGCTGAAAATTGGGCCGAGGCATATAAAACGGACTGGCGGGGAGTTGGGCCGGCCCTCGGCTTTGTGGGTTCTGGCTCTTATTTATCAGCCCAACAATTAAACGGTTAAACGGATTACACGGATCAGACATCTAAATTCGTATCCGATCCAATTAATAAACAGGTTAACGGATTAACCTATTTAGGCCAAACCTAAATCTGTTTATGGCAGGTCGAACACAAGTCGGGTTGGCGGGTCGGATCATATTTTGCCACTCTTAAACACAGAGCCCGAGACAAAAATCCGACCCGATCTAGGACCCAAGTGTTGAGCCCGACCAGACACAGATCCCCAAGTGGCTAATTTAAACTCTGAACTTAATCCAACCTAACCTGGATCTTTAATCCAAACCGACTCAGACCTTTAGGCCGGAGGGCGCATTTGGCATCATTTTTATTTTTTTATTTCTGATTTTTGAAAACAAAAACATGCTTAGTAGTCATTGCTATTTTTATTTTTTCATAATAAAAAATAGAAAAACATGTTAGGTAAGCAGAAAAATGAAAACTCAATGCAAATGTATTTTCTCCATCATTTCATAAATATTATCCATTTACCGATGACCATTGAATATACAATTATGCATATAAAGTTCACATATATGATTTGTAATTAGACTAATTAAATCTATTATCATTGAAAATTAATTATACAATATAGTTATGCTTCATTATATATGTTGATACATAAGTTAAAATAAGTCTAAGTGAAACATCAAAAAGAACCTCGTTTTGGATATTCTATCTTTCCCACATGTCATGATATTTTATCATGAACTTGGCCCATGTAATGCAAATGGCTAGGTATCATGTTTATTTGAACTTGCTCCAGTGAGTTTCCACCTTATGGGAGTTCTACATCATCATCTACTATATGATCTTCCCTCTCATATTTACCAAATAAAGGATCTCTTATGGGAGTTCTACATCATCATCTACTATATGATCTTCCCTCTCATATTTACCAAATAAATAAAATTATCTATAGCACAACATACAATCACAATATAACACTGCATCCATAATTTATAAAGAGGTATTTATGTATGAACTAAGAATTGGGCCATTAATTCCCAAAAAAAATGCTCAAAGATGAGTGCCTGTAATTAAATAGCTCCTCCATTTGAGCTGAACTCCATCTCAATCCCCTATAATGACTTATGTAATAACCCTCCCCACAATATGGTTAGAGAAAATCGGGCATTTTGGTCTACCCTGAATCAACAATCACATTATTTATGCAAGTCATTAACAACAATCACATTATTTATACAAGTCATTAAACAAATACAATATAAGATAATTCTAGATTACTTCAAAGGGCCAAGGGAAGTTGGCATTCTAGAATTGTTTTGCACTAGAAAAATTTTAGCATCATTTGCAGTTGCTTCCCATCCTATATATATATATATATATATATATATATATATATATATATATATATATATATATATATATATATAAGTAGCAGATTGAATGAATAGCAGCTACCATGTTATGTGTGAGTCTATGCTCTTTCACAATATGGAATCTGTCTAACATGCATTAACGTGGATGCCATTATAGCTCCAACGCAATTCTTCAAAAAGAAAAAAATACAAAGTTATTAATATTAATAGAATAAAAAGTAAATTATAAAAATCTTCTTAAGGTTTATATTTATTACACTTACATCTAATAATTTGTAAAACCTACACTTATCTCAAGTTCAATTAATGGTATTAGCGAATCCGTTTACCTTATGTGAAAAATCAAATTGCCTCTGAGTGATTTGTAAATTACAAAAAATTCTCTAAGATTAGAAATAAATTATACTTACATTCAATAGCTTGAAAAACCTATGCTTACCCCCTGAGGTTTATTCTTATTCAACACTTTAACTCACAACTTAGCAGAATATTATCCAAATCGTTCACTTAAATAAGACCTAAATGCCACATCAGAAAAAAATAAAAAATAACCAAACCAGCCTTAACTGATATAACATCCACCCAAGAAGGAGAACAGTTGTAAAATGTCATCGGTCTAGAGCTTGATCTTAATGAATTATCAGAAAATAGCTATGTACCAAGAAAAAAGCAATTTAGATCTTTCAAACAAGTGGATACCTCTAAAATTTTCTGCTGCCGAAAACTAGTATCAAAAGTTTTATCGCTTGAGCCAGCCTGTTTATGGAACTGCAACTAATGCACCCTCTAAAAAAAAGAATTCTCACGAACCAGAAGAGGACATGATTGATAGAGTCCTCCACCTCACATCAGAGGCAAGTTAGCGGGATGCGCAGCCTACGTCTGCTTAGGATGACCCTAGTTGGAAGGCACCCCTAAGTCACCATCCAAAGGAATAGGCAACCCTCGGGTGGACACCCAACCACCAAATCTAGGTGCAATCATGTCTCTAAGTCTGCTCTCTTCTGAAGAGGCCATATGGCCAAGGGTAAAGATGTCAGAGTCAGAGTTATTTTGGAATGTACCAGTTGTGTCCGAAATGGTGTAAAGATCCCTTGCTCTGACCCTTGGGCTGCAAGTGAATCTCCAAACTCTCACATCAAAAGCATTACATCTCAGAATAGCGATAGATTGCACCCTCTCGGCCAAGTGGTCCTCAAACGAACGAATGATTCAGTTGGTATCCCACCTCCGCTCTCCAAGAAGTAGTAGATCATAGACTCGCATGCTATCCGCCACCTTAGAGCCGACCATAGTTAGCCAGAGCCTCAAAGGGAGATCATCCATCCGTAGGTCCCCCCATGATCTAAGGATCTGGTTGGATCTTAATCTAACTCAGATCTGCTGGATTGTCTTCCTTGCAATGCTTCGAGTTCGAAGTCCTAGCTTGGTGGTTGGACCTTATCCAGGTGGTGGACAAATAGAGAGAGCAAGGGCTGCACAACAAGGTCAGCGCTCAAGGATGGCTATGGAATAGGAGTCAACCACGGAGATAAGGCAGTGCTCGATAATGGCCGTTGTCACGCCTCCGGCCCGAGATTGCGAGCCGGGGGTCCGCGCCAACTGCCGCACACCCGTGGGCCAGAATACCATACTTATACCCTGTGGTGGGGCCAGAATTGCCAATGCATAACCCCCTATTGGCAGGGTCCAGAACATAGCCAGGCTGAGAGTTCTAAATCTGATGCACATCAAAATTCTTTTGTAACATAATAGATATATCATAATCCGATCTAAATATGCATATACGATGCAAAAACAGTAATATAATAATAGTCCGAAAAATATTATTCCAATTCACATATCCATTTTTCATTCAAAGCATCATCTCGTAAAATTCATAAATCACATATAAATTCATTAACAATTTATTCGATGCAAAAATAATATTATATAAATGAAGAGTCTAGAGAAGGCAGTTCATTACTTACCTTGAACGCGATCCACAACAAATCCAATTAATCTCACAAATTCCTCGCAGAACCTAATATCCAAAAATCATATTTTCTTTTAAAATTAATCATAATATATATAAAAACTTAAATTTTAACATTCTTCCAGGGCCGACCCTGTAGAAGTGTCTAGCACCCCGGGTTCGGATTCGGATTCGGGTTCATACCCGTAAACCACCCTCCTTCTTTTATTTTATTATTATTATTATTATTATTATTTTCTTTCTTTCTTTCTTTTCTTTTTCTTTCTTTTCTTTTCTTTTTTTTCCTTCTCTTTTCTTTTCTTCCCTTTTCTTTTCTTTTTCCTTCTCCTCCCGAAGCTTCCTCTCCTTCCTTTTTTTTTCTTCTTCTTCTTTTTCTCTTCCCCTCTTCTCCCGCGACCATGGAGGGGAAGATGCGACCCCATGCCGAGGCTCGGAAGGGGTGGCGGCCAGAGGCCGGCAGCGCCTGCGGTCGGTCGGCGGTGCCCGCGACTTGCGGTGGTCGGCCTTCTCTCCGTCCTATGGAGAAGAGAGGGCTCGAAAGGGCGGCGACTGACCCTCTCTTCTTCCCATGGAGGAGAGAGAGAGAGAGCTCAAGAGAGGAAGAGCTCGCGGCGGGGACCCGCAATGTCGGCAGTGCTCGCGGCCGCACACGGGTAAGTCCCCTCTTCCCTCTCTTCTTCTTTCTTTCTTTCTTTCTTTCTTTCTTTTTCAAATGGTTTAACAGAGAGATGAAGTTAGGAACCTTACCTCAGCCCCGGCGAAGATCCAGCGGCTTTCTTCTTCTCCGGCGGCAAACGGAGGAGGAAAGGGTCATCTGTGCTGTGGCTGCTCGGCTCTCTCTCTCTCTCTCTCTCTCTCTCTCTCTCTCTCGGCCGGCAGCCCAAGGAAGAAGGATCCTCCCCTTCTCCCTCTTCTTGGTGTGGCGGCTCTCCTCGGTGGCCTCAAGGAGAAGGAGAGGAAGCCCTAAAAACAGGGCTTCCTTCTTCTTCGGGATGGAAGGAATTCCATCCCGTTGCCTCACGTGCAACGCACGTGAGGCCAAGGTTTGGGACTGGGCCGGTCAAATGGACCGGGCCCAGTTCCAGGGTCTCACATTCTTCCCTCCTAAAAAAAATTTCGTCCACGAAATTTTCGTACATGCAATTCAAGAGTAGGAAATACTTCTTTCAAATCAAGTCATAACATTTTTCAAATCAAAGTCATCTTGTCTGACCAATGTCAAATAGTTCCATTCACCACACTTCCTCTGCACATACTGATTTAACCCTCAACATACTCGTGTCAAGTCTAGGTTTTTTTTTTTTTAGAATTACTTACTTATTGGTACATTCATTATTATGTCTTAATCCGTGTGAACACTTTCGAAATTTAAAAGTTCATATTCTTCTTTTGACAATTAATCAAAAATATTATGTAACTATTTAATCTTTTCTAGCAGTATAATGAGTTGTCTAACAAAGAGCAGTGGGTATGGTTAGACAATAAATAGAAATAAATATTGGGACTAGATTAATACCTGTCGTCAACACATCAGAAGCCTGTGCATCTTGCTGTGTAAATGCAAATATTCTTCCTTGAATCTTTGGCCCCTGGTTTCCTTCCATTGCCTGAGTAGATCTATTCTCGTTTCTTTGTGGGCAGTCTGCAATTTTATGACCTATCTTACGACATCTAAAACAGGCACTGGTGTTCCAATGGCAATCCTTGTCAGCATGAGCCTTACCACATCTGGAATATTTATTGATATTCATCTGCTTAAGGTTGTCACTCGTGGATTTCTTGTTTGAACTTTCGGCATTTTCATTGCTCTGCCCCTGAAATTCATTTGACCTGTTTCTCTTCTTTTGATTTCTTTCCCTTTCCAACCGTTCATCAATAACTTTCCTTTCAATTATTAAAGCCTTATTTACCACAGCTGCATAGGTAGTCAATTCATAAGGTACCACTTGTTTTCTAATTTTAGTCTTTAGTCCCATCTCAAATTTATGCGTTCGATCTAGTTCATCTTCGACTAACTTTGGAACAAATTTGGCTAGCTCGGTAAATTTGGCTTTATATTCTGCAACAGTCATATTTCTTTGCTTTAGGTGAATAAACTCCTGCTCTTTCTGGTCCTTACACTCCGAGGAAAATACTTATCATAAAATACTCTTCGAAATCTTTTCCAAGTGAGTGGCTCCCTATCCTGCTCATATTTATGTTTCAACATCCGCCACCAGTTGAATGGCTCACCTTGCATCATGTATGATGCAAACAAAATCTTTTCATCATCCTGGCATCTCAAGACAGCAAATGCTTTTTCCATCTCTGTAAGCCAATTGTCTGCTTCCAACGGTTCTGTAGTCTCCTTGAAAGCTGAAGGGGCCAGCCTCTTAAATTCAGCTATACTGCTACGCTGTTCACACTGTTCCCCTCGTCCTTGCTGTGGTTGTGTCTGGGGCAACTGCGCTTGTTGTTGGAGCAACTGCTGTTGCACCTGCTGTTGCATCTACATAAGGCCCACTATGGTCTGCATAACTTGGCCTAGGCCCGGTTCTTGTTGTCCTGTCTGAGTATTACTAGCAGGATTGACGACTCTCTCCTGCTTAGGGGTGTTACCAACTTGTTGGGGTGTGCTGTCATTTTGCGGGTTGGGTGCCTTATTAGTAGCTCTACGATTAGTCTTTCTCATCCGACGTGGAGGCATCCTGACCTATATCTATCAGATAGCAGCATGCCAATAATAAGCATACCAGTTCATTACAAGTACATAGAATGGTTACTACAATCATCATAAACTAACGTTCCAATGTCCCTAGTGTCTACCCACCTACACTCATGTCATGTCAGATTTTCTTATCTCATAATTTATCCAATTATGCTCTGATATCATAAAAGTTGTCATGCCCCCGGCCCGAGATTGCGAGCCGGAGGTCCGCGCCAACCGCCGCACACCCGTAGGAAACTCTCTCCACGAGCATGCAAGGCATCTTAACCAAACATCTCAATTATATATATATATATATATAAAATAATTCAACTGAAATAAATGCAATCTTACTCCATTGACTGACCCAAATTATATAGTCTTACAGTTCTAAATACGCAGCGGAACAATAAAGATAAAACATCAATTTAAATAAAGCCTAATCTAGGATAACTTGTGCTTCAGTTCTTCTAGTCGCTCTCCCATTTTAAATCCCCGAAGGTTAGTTCTCAAAATCTGTCAAACAACAAGAAATTGTATAATGAGCTAGACAGCCCAGTAAGTAATAAACACCTTAACTAGTCAATTCATATAATAACATAAAATATAAATACAAATTACGATGAATCAACATAATAACATAATCAATTTCTTTTCAAGCACAAATTCATTAAAATTCGTATTTTTCAAATATCTATATACATAATCATAAATCTGATTCGAAACAAATCATATTCATCTCATCAGCCTTTAACTACGACCACACTTATACCCTGTGGCTAGGCCAGAAACAGAACCGCACTTATACCCTGCGGAGTGGGCCAGAATACCGCACTTATACCCTGCGGAGTGGGCCAGAATAACGCACTTATACCCTGCGGAGTGGGCCAGAATACCACACTTATACCCTGTGGTGGAGCCAGAATTGTCAATGCATAACCCCCTATTGGCAGGGTCCAGAACATAGCCAGGCTGAGAGTTCTAAATCTGATGCACATCAAAATTCTTTTGTAACATAATAGATATATCATAATCCGATCTAAATATGCATATACGATGCAAAAACAGTAATATAATAATAGTCCAAAAAATATTATTCCAATTTACATATCCATTTTTCATTCAAAGCATCATCTCGTAAAATTCATAAATCACATATAAATTCATTAACAATTCATTCGCTGCAAAAATAATATTATATAAATGAAGAGTCTAGAGAAGGCAGTTCATTACTTACCTTGAACGCGATCCACAACAAATCCAATTAATCTCACAAATTCCTCGCAGAACTTAATATCCAAAAATCATATTTTCTTTTAAAATTAATCATAATATATATAAAAACTTAAATTTTAACATTCTTCCAGGGCCGACCCTGCAGAAGTGTCTAGCACCCCGGGTTCAGATTCGGATTCGGATTCATACCCGTAAACCACCCTCCTCCTTTTATTTTATTATTATTATTATTATTATTTTTATTATTATTTTCTTTCTTTCTTTCTTTTCTTTTTCTTTTTTTTCTTTTCTTTTCTTTTCTTTTTTTTCCTTCTCTTTTCTTTTCTTTCCTTTTCTTTTCTTTTTCCTTCTTCTCCCGAAGCTTCCTCTCCTTCCTTTTTTTTTTTCTTCTTCTTCTTTTTCTCTTCCCCTCTTCTCCCGCGACCATGGAGGGGAAGACGCGACCCCATGCTGAGGCTCGAAAGGGGTGGCGGCCAGAGGCCGGCAGTGCCTGCGGTCGGTCGGCGGTGCCCGCGACTTGCGGTGGTCGGCCTTCTCTCCGTCCCATGGAGAAGAGAGGGCTCGGAAGGGCAGCGACTGACCCTCTCTTCTTCCCATGGAGGAGAGAGAGAGCTCAAGAGAGGAAGAGCTCGCGGCGGGGACCCGCAACATCGGCGGTGCTCGCGGCCGCACACGGGTAAGTCCCCTCTTCCCTCTCTTCTTCTTTCTTTCTTTCTTTCTTTCTTTTTCAAATGGTTTAACAGAGAGATGAAGTTAGGAACCTTACCTCAGCCCTGGCGAAGATCCGGCGGCTTTCTTCTTCTCCGGCGGCAAACGGAGGAGGAAAGGGTCATCTGTGCTGTGGCTGCTCGGCTCTCTCTCTCTCTCTCTCTCTCTCTCTCTCTCTCTCTCTCTCTCGGCCGGCAGCCCAAGGAAGAAGGATCCCCCCCTTCTCCCTCTTCTTGGTGTGGCGGCTCTCCTCGGTGGCCTCAAGGAGAAGAAGAGGAAGCCCTAAAAACAGGGCTTCCTTCTTCTTCGGGATGGAAGGAATTCCATCCTGTTGCCTCACGTGCGTTGCACGTGAGGCCAAGGTTTGGGACTGGGCCGGTCAAATGGACCGGGCCCAGTTCCAGGGTCTCACGGCCGTGGAAGAGGAGTCAACCGCAGAGAGAAGGAAGTGCTCATGGATGCACTGATGCTAAGATCATTCATTATTGAAGATGCTTGACAAGGCGTTTAGGAATAATTGCCACAAGATGTCAATGGTAAGAGTCTCGCTGCGACGACAGTGAGAATTCTGCCAAGAGCGTTAGGGGACACCAAGAGCTTGCCGAGGCCCAGCTTGCTAATCACAAGGTGGCATCGGGTCGTGAGGCAGTGGCAATGATGTTGACATTGGAAATTGATGTCCCGAGTATTGTACCTTAGTGGGACGGTGTTGCAAGGATGACAAATTGACGGTTTGCTGGTTGGTGAGGCAGAGAAGATATAGACACCTCCTCATGAAAAAATAAGGTTAGAGAAAGAATATATTTTCATTCCCATAAACGGTGAGAATTTGTTGTCATGAAATCCCAATTTGGTGATTTGAAGGGTGCTAGTGGATCTGTATGCGAGATGAAGAGGTGCTTATCTGTACACAAGAAGATAGACGGTTGACATAGCTTATCCAGTTGGAGGTCGTCCGATGCTTAAGTTAGAAAATAACAGAGAAAAAGAGGAGAACCAGGAAAGAGAGTAGCAGAGTATAGTAGAGTATTGTGTTACTGGTACCTTGAGCCTCTTTTCATAGATGAAGAATCTTTGTCTCATTGGCATTGGATTTTAGAATTCAAGTGAAGAGCTAACTTTTGGGCTTCCTTATTTAGACCAGTCTACAAAGTTGAGTCCAATGGAAACAAGTTTCCCTCGGTGCCACAAATCAGCCCATGATTGGTAGCTCGTATCTGGGCCACATTAATATCTACCATGGAAGATCCGTGGTTATCTCCGTTCCGTGGTTACCATGGATGGCGATGCGTTTCCAAGCTGGTGTTCGACTGACATGGTAATTGGAATAATGGCCACTCCAATCCCTACTATGTCTCTGTTTCCTGATTCCATTGGTTGGGGAGATGGACATGGGAAGCGAGCATGTGGAGTGATTGATTAAAACCCCATTTGATTTTGATGAGCTCAAAGCATTTGAGTATATCTTGTGATTACTAATGAATTCAATTGAGTGTTTCAGTGAAAATCCTGTCCAAGTGTTTCTAGACTTCGTTCATAGTATTTTGGATAAGTTAAGAAGTCTGCATGAACCAATGTCTGAGACTCGAGTCGACTCCCGAGTATCACGAGTCGACTCCAAGCGTATCAAGTTCACTGGCACAAGCTCGAGTCGACTCCAGATCAGTACGAGTCGACTCCGACTGAGAACAGACAGAAGGACAGAAAGCTTCAACTCAGAAACTGTCAACGAGTCGACTCCCGAAGTGCGCGAGTCGACTCCAATGTTCAACGAGTCGACTCCAGGGTAGTAAGAGTCGACTCCAAGAGAAACACAAAGAAAAAGTCAGAGAACGATCTTCGGACTCTGAGATTCGAGTCGACTCCCGCAGTACGCGAGTCGACTCCGAGACTGAGCGACCATCAACAGACAGAAGACCATGTTACTGCCTCTGAGATTCGAGTCGACTCACAGACAGCTCGAGTCGACTCCGAGACAAGCTTCACGTCAAAAGGCAGAAGACCAACTTTCGGAAACTGAGAGCCGAGTCGACTCCAAGGAAGTTCGAGTCGACTCCAAGACTGGATGAGCCAAAAGACAGAGAATCGGGAGTTCGGGCTCTGAGATTCGAGTCGACTCCTAGGACAGTCGAGTCGACTCGAGTGGACAAAATTCAAATTTGGATCCACGGACTTCAGTGGATGAGCCGACTCCAAAATTGCCACGTCAGCTCCAGAAGTTGGCGAGTCGACTCCAGGTCAAGACGAGTTGACTCCCAGTCAAGACTGCAACTTTAATTCAAATTTGGAACAGTTGCCGAGTCGACTCCGGAAAAGCGTGAGTCGACTCCTGCTACAGCCGAGTCGACTCCTGATCGCGCGAGTCGACTCCAACCCACCAACGGTCATATTGTCAGGCTGCGCAGAGTGTGCAGAACGGCCAGAAAAAGCAGAGTAACGGCTAGTTTCCGTGGGGGTTGGCTTAAATAGCCACAGAGGACTGTAGCAAGGTAGTGAATAGACATTCCACTCCAAGCATTCAAGTTTTCAAGCTCTCCAAGTGCTCTTAAACGAAAAAGGGGAGATCTGCATTTACTGCTCCAACAACTTCTTCCCAACAATCAAAGCTTCCTCCTCCTGCATTCAAGTCGACCACTCTTTCAAGAGGAGACCGGAGTTCCAGAAGCCATACCTCTTCACCAGCTTAAAAGCGTTTGAGGGCTTCTAACTCCTTTACGATTATATTGTTTTAAATCTGCTTTTTGAGAAGCTATTTTCTGTTTTCTTCTATCTCTTGTATTTACTTGATTCAATCAGGGGATTGAATCAAGGGGTTTAAGGTTGGTTGGTGAGCCAAGTTAAAACCAACGTGTGTAAGGTTGTGGTTGGTGAGCCTTTGGGAAAACCAACTGGGTTGGATTGTGAGCCCGTGAAAACAATCGGTTGGTTCTAGTCGGTGAGCCTGTGAAAACCGACCGAGTTCGTTGTGATCTCGCAAAACAACAAGTTGGGTTGTGAGCTTGTAAAACAACCGACTGTAATCTAAGGGGTTATAGTGAAATTCCCAAGTGAGACTTGGGGAGTGGACGTAGGAGCAAGGGTTAGCTCCGAACCACTATAAAACTTTGTGTTTGTAGTGCATTGTCTCTCATCTTCTTCCCCGGACACTACTCACAGCACTTAGCTTTAGTTAAACAACTTGCTATAGCTTTAAATTAATCATCCACAAAGTTTTAAATATTCAAGTTAATTTAAAAACCCAATTCACCCCCCCTCTTGGGTTGTCTATCTGGGCAACAAGTGGTATCAGAGCCAAAAACTCTTCCACTCAAGAGTTAAAAGATCAAAATGACAACCCCATTTGGATCTTCTCACATTGAGGGTCAGTCCACCCAAAGACCCCCTTTCTTCAATGGATCTGACTACTCATACTGGAAGGCTAGGATGAGAATATTCATCCAAGCCCAAGACTATGAGATGTGGTCCATTGTAGTAAATGGGCCCTACATCCCATCCATATACGTAGATGGTGTTAAGGTACCTAAACTAGAAATGGACTGGGATGAACATGACATGAGGAAGGCACAATTAAACTCTAAAGCAATGAATGTCTTCTATTGTGCCTTAGACCGTAATGAATTCAATAGGGTCTCTACTTGCAATTCTGCAAAAGAGATTTGGGACAGACTTGAAGTGACCCATGAGGGCACGAATCAAGTAAAAGAGTCCAAAATAAATATTTTGGTTCATAAATATGAACTATTTAAAATGGACTCTAACGAAACAATTACATGCATGTTCACTAGGTTTACTGATATTGTCAATGGCCTAAAAAGCCTTGGCAAGAACTATACTAACAGTGAACTTGTCAGGAAAATCCTTCGGTGTCTACCAAGGTCGTGGGAAGCTAAAGTGACGGCAATCCAAGAAGCTAAAGACTTGAACAAGCTTCCACTTGAAGAGCTCCTTGGATCCCTTATGACGCATGAGCTTACCATGAAACAACACAACGAGGAAGAGTCCTCCCATAAGAAAAAGGTAATAGCTTTAAAATCTACTTCTTCTAACAAGGACTTGTCTTGCAGCAGCAACAGTGAAGAAGAAGAAGATGAGGAAGATGGTGGTGAGGCTCTTCTTGTGCGCAAGTTCAAGAAATTCATCAACCACAAGAAGTCCTATCATCAAAGGAGAGGCCCCTCAAATTCCTACCGCAAGGACAAAGGTAAGGAAAGGGAAAGTGAGGGGATCGGGTGCTATGAGTGCAAAAAGCCGGGACACATCCGAGCTGAGTGTCCCTTACTAAAGAAGAGCAGCAAGTACAAGAAGAAGAAGAAAGCCCTTGTCACCACCCTATCGGACTCCGACGCATCATCCTCATCATCGGATGAAGAACAAGAAGAGAAGGCCAATTTTTGTTTCATGGCCAACGAAAATGAGGTAACTTCTGATACGCACTATGATTTTTCATTTGATGAACTTTATGATGCGTTTAACGAACTAATGATTGAATATAAGGATGTTAATGATAAAAACAGGGAACTAAAAGTAACTAACCAAACTTATATCCGTAAGTATGATTCTTTAATTAAGGATAAAGATGCTATTACCAAAGAAAATCTAGAACTTAAGACAAGCAACCAACTCTTAATTAAGAAAACTAGTACCTTAACTAAAGATAATGAAAAACTAACTAGGGAACTTTCAGAACTCAAAAATCATAAACAAGTCTTAAATAAGGATCTAACAAAAGAACTAAATGATCTAAAAGCCGAAAATCAAACATTAACTAAAGAACTTAACAAATACAAACCCTTAGTTGAAAAATTCACATATAGTTCTGAAAAGTTAAACATGATACTTAACAGTCAACGAGCCGTATTTAATAAAGCGGGTTTAGGGTATAAACCGAAAAATAAACAAAAACTTCTTAGTAACTTCTTTGTCAAAGCTGGGGAAAATAAAACTAAGAAAATGATCTATTTTTGTTGTGGAAATATAGGACATAAGGCAAATGCATGTGACTATAGGAAAAGAAAAACTAAAAGAAAGATTAAAAGGGTATGGGTTCCAAAAGGAACCAACTTGACTAACCATGAAGGACCCAAGAAAACTTGGGTACCTAAGATGACATGATTTGCTTGTGTAGGAGTGTCTTGCAGCCAAGGTCAACAAAAATTGCTGGTATTTGGATAGTGGCTGCTCAAGGCACATGACGGGTGATAAAGACCAATTTTTCACCCTTGAAGCTAAGAAGGGAGGTGCTGTGACGTTTGGAGACAACAACCAAGGTCACATCATTGGTATTGGTAAAGTTCAAATCACCCCTTCTACTTTTATAGATAATGTCAGATATGTTGATGGTCTTAAGCATAACTTGTTAAGCATCAGTCAATTATGTGATAAAGGATATGATGTTATGTTTAAACCATCACTATGTATTATAACAAATCCTAATGATAATAGCTTAGTTTTTAAAGGGATTAGACGTGGAAATGTATATGTTGTAGACCTAGAAGATCTTGCAAAACATAACCAATGTCTAGTTGTAAATGAAACTAAAGATAATGATGCTAGTTGGTTATGGCACCGTAAGTTAGGTCATGCAAGCATGGACACAATAACTAAATTAGTTAAAAGAGACTCCGTGATAGGTTTGCCAAAATTAAAATTTGAAAAGAACAAAATATGTGAAGCATGTCAATTTGGCAAACAATCTAGGAACTCCTTTAAATCCATAAAATGTGTCTCTACCTCTAGGCCTCTAGAATTATTACACATGGACCTATTTGGTCCAACTAGAACAACAAGTCTAGGTGGAAATAAATATGGTCTTGTTATAGTAGATGATTACTCTAGGTACACATGGGTCATGTTCCTAGTACATAAGGATCAAGCATTTTCTATGTTTAAAAAATTCCATAAGGAAGTAACAAATGCTAGAGAGTCTTCAGTCATAGCCATTAGAAGTGACCATGGTACCGAATTCGAAAATCAATTATTTGACGAATTTTGTAGTAAAAAGGGGATAACCCATAAATTTTCTGCACCTAGGACACCACAACAAAATGGAGTTGTGGAAAGGAAGAATAGAACTCTAGAGAAAATGGCTAGAACGATGTTATGTGAAAGTAACCTCCCTAAGTACTTTTGGGGAGAAGCCATTAATACTTCTTGCCATATATTAAATAGAGTTTTATTAAGACCCATTATAAAGAAAACACCTTATGAACTGTGGAAAAACAGAAAACCAAAAGTTAACTATTTTCATATTTTTGGATGTAGGTGTTTTGTACATAATAATGGAAAAGATAATCTAGGGAAATTTGATCCTAAATCTGATGAAGGAATATTCCTAGGTTATTCTACAACTAGTAAAGCCTATAGAATCTTTAATAAAAGAACCCTAGTTATAGAAGAATCTATACATGTTGTTTTTGATGACTCTAGTGACATCTCATCTAGTAAGAAGGTTAATTTTGATGATGATATTGAAATACTTGAAGAAAAGATAGATGAGATGGGATTACAAGATGATAATCAAAAGTTGATTGAAGGAGAATCGTCAAACCAAGAGCCTATAGTGGATCATGGGCTAGCTAAAGCTTGGAGGTATGCTCACGGGCATCCTAAGGAACTAATTCTAGATGATCCATCACAACCGGTTAGGACTAGAGCATCCCTTAGGAATTTGAATAATCATCTAGCTTTTGTTTCACACTTTGAGCCCAAACATATAGAAGAAGCCGAAAATGATGTAAATTGGATAAATGCAATGCAAGAAGAACTAAATCAATTTACTAGAAACAAGGTTTGGGATCTAGTGGAGAGACCTTCTGAATATCCAATTATAGGTACTAAATGGATATATAAAAATAAGCTAGATGAAAATGGAATTGTTATAAGGAATAAGGCTAGACTAGTAGCAAAGGGTTATAATCAAGAAGAAGGCATAGATTTTGATGAAACCTTTGCTTCCGTAGCTAGACTTGAGGCAATTAGACTTCTATTAGCATATGCATGCTCTAAGGACTTCAAACTATATCAAATGGATGTAAAGAGTGCTTTTCTAAATGGGTTTATTAATGAGGAGGTGTATGTAGAACAACCTCCTGGTTTTGAAAATCATCAATACCCTAATCATGTGTATAAACTGAACAAAGCACTTTATGGACTAAAACAAGCACCTAGAGCATGGTATGAGAGACTTAGTAAATTTCTATTAGAACATGAATTCTCTAGAAAAAATGTAGATACAACATTATTTCTGAAAAAGAAAAATAAGGATATGTTATTAGTACAGATTTATGTTGATGATATCATTTTCGGTGCTACTAACAATCGCCTCTGCGAGGAATTTGCTGATTTGATGCAGAGTGAGTTTGAGATGAGCATGATGGGAGAGCTGAACTACTTCCTCGGGCTTCAAATCAAACAATCTGAAGGAGGCATCTTCATTAATCAAGCAAAATATATCAAGGAGATGCTCAAGAAGTTTGATATGGAGGGAAACAAGTCAATCAGCACCCCCATGAGCTCATCATGCAAGTTAGACCAAGATGAATCAGGTAAATCTATAGATCAAAAACTTTATAGAGGTATGATAGGTTCTTTACTGTATCTTACTGCAAGTAGGCCTGATATTATGTTTAGTGTGTGCATGTGTGCTAGATATCAGGCTAATCCTAAAGAATCACACCTAGCTGCAGTTAAGAGAATCTTTAAATACTTAATTGGAACTAAGAACATAGGACTGTGGTACTCTAAAGAATCTAGCCTAAACTTAATAGGGTACACAGATTCAGACTTCGCTGGATGTAAGCTGGATAGAAAAAGTACCAGCGGGTCCTGTCAATTTCTAGGAGAAAACCTAATCTCATGGTTTAGCAAGAAGCAAAACTCGGTTGCATTATCCACTGCAGAAGCTGAATATGTTGCAGCCGGGAGTTGTTGTGCTCAAATCTTATGGATTAAACAACAATTAGAAGATTATGGCATTAAACAAGATAAAATTCCCATTAATTGTGATAACACAAGTGCCATAAATCTCACTAAAAATCCAATTCAACACTCAAGAACTAAACACATTGAGATAAGACATCACTTCATAAGAGATCATGTATTGAATGGTGATGTGTCACTCCAATTTGTGTGTACTGATAATCAATTAGCAGACATTTTTACAAAACCCCTGAGTGAAGAGAGGTTTAGTGTGCTTAGAAGGGGATTAGGAGTGATTGATCCATCCTAGTGGGAGTTTTTCACTAGATTAATTGATTTTGATGATTAGAATGAGGTTAAAATAGAGTTTCTATACAGTGATCATCAAATCAGTCCTTAATTAGCTGATTTTCCCTCATTTGGCACGATTATGGCATGGTTTTTAGGTGCGTGCCAAGGTTAGAGACGACTCGAGTAAGTTTCAGAGCCGGCTCCTAAGGGGGAGTTGACTCGCACATTTGCGGGAGTCGACTCGCAAAGTTGGCAGCTGAGGGGGAGTCGACTCGCACAATGTCGGGAGTCGACTCGAAGTCTACATGCGCTAACAGAGAGTCGACTCGCACATATTCTGGAGTCGACTCGAGGTCGAGTCGACTCGCGACTCAGGGGAGTCGACTCGCAGTCGGGATCCGACTTTTTAACCCTAGGGTTATCGTTTCGCAAACACTTTTCCTCAAGCCGCCACTGTTCACAAAGCCCTAGAGCCGACTCCTAGGTCATCCCTGATCATCTCCAAGCCCTTTTTCCCGTCGATTCTTCGCCGGACATTGAGCTTCCGTCCGTTCCTAGGTCATTTCCGGTCCGTCCCGAGCTTCCTCTGTCGGTCCTTCACCATCCTCTAGGTATTTTTCTTCCCGTTTAGGTCAAGATGCCTCGTAAGACCGTCGTTAGGAAGAGGTCCCGTCCCGAGGCCGGTCCCGAGCGGCGCTCCAAGGCGCGGCACGATCCCGCGAGGCAACCACCTCCGGATCGTTCCCCGCCTAGGGTGGTTCTCGTTAGGCCGTTGGCCGGGAAGGCCGTCACCTCCGGGAGGTTTGTCGATTTCGACTATCTCTCCCGGGAGGGGTTCACCATAGGCGATAGGCTTAGAGCCCAGGGCCTAGAGTACTTCCTCACCTTGGACCTTCCCACCTATCCTGGCCTAGTTCAAGAGTTTTACAGTACCGTCCATCGGGGAGATGGAGGTATCGAGGGCACGGTAGTAGGTGTCCCGTTGCGTGTCACAGAGGACCTCATTGCCCATATCCTTCACCTTCCATTAGTAGGGGTGGCTCCCGCACACCCTGAGGATAGAGTTGCGGCCCTTACGGTCGTCTTAGGGCATCCACCTCAGTCCCCCCTAGATGAGGTATCTGCTAGCTCACTTCCTATTGAAGTGAGAATCCTTTTGAGCATTCTGTCCAGGTCCATCTTCCCTAAGACAGGGAGATTTGATTTTGTGAATGAGAGGGACTTAGCTATTATGTCTTATATCCTTCAGGACACCCCGATCAACTTCCCAAAGCTCATTTATAGGTATATGTGTGAGCCCCTAGATAGACCTAGGCTCTCACTCCCATACGGGATGTTATTCACTCTTCTTTTTAGGCAGTACGAGATTTCCATTCCTGAGAGGGAACCCTCTCGTGCCTTGCGATGGACTGATCGCTTATGTACGGGGACTATGCACAGGATGGGGTTTCGGAAGAGCGAAGGGATCTGGGTTAGGAAGTCCACTCTCACTGCTCAGACCACCAGACCATCACCCAGTCCTGAGCCAGATTCAGACTACCCAGACCTTCCAGACCATCCAGACCTCCCATCCACTCCTCCTGCTCCTACCACCTCTGTCGGACCTTCCTCCTCAGTTCCACCATCTATGGAGGTCCGTATTGATACAGAGCAGCTCCGGGAGCTGCGGCAGGAGATCGTCCGAGATCTGAAGGACGAGCTGCTTCGGGAGATCCGCGGCTCGGTGCCTGCTCCCTCTTCTGCGCCCACTTCCTCTGCCCTGGTCCCTTCCTTGACAGCCGTGACTGACATGACGGCTCATGTACGGGAAGAGATCTACAATATCCGGAGTTTGGTCCAGGCCCAGTTCCATAGCATGAGTGAGGTCACGAGCTCCACTCGACAGATGCGAGAGGAGATAGGTCGTGACATGCACACCACCACCGAGGGGGCCGAGCGCTCGTCGAATGTACTCATCGACAAGCTGGACGCACTACAGACATCGGTGACTGGACTTCAGGCGTCGGTGACAGAGCTCTCCACTACACATAGCAGAGCCACCACGTCTATTATCACGCAGCTCGGACATGTGACAGATGCAGTCACCCTCCTCATGGAGCAGAGCCGATTGAGAGGAGGAGCACCATCCTCCAGAGGAGGTGCCACATCCTCGAGAGGAGGAGCCACACCCTCCAGAGGAGGAGATGCATCCTCGAGAGGGGGAGCTTCATCCTCGAGGAGGACATAGATGTGTTTGAGTTGTGTTTTGTCTTGCTTTGCTTTACTTATTGTATTCTCACATGTATTCACATTCATATCAATACAATGAGTAGACATTTTATCTTCAATTATGTGCCATTTGATGATTGGTTGTGCCATTGATTGTGTGTGATTACCTCCTTTTTGGTATGATGACAAAAAGGGGGAGAAATATGTATAAAATATGTAAAAAGGGGAGAAATATGAAAAAATATGTAAAAGAAATCAATGGAAATAAATAAAAAGATAAACTCTTAATAACACACACAAATTTGTTCTAAGTGGATTCGGTACCTCGAGGCTCATTATCTCTCTTTTGGGGCTCCTGATGGAGTAATCTCCAGAATCTATTCAAGGGATATTCGGAGATTAGCTGAATCCTACTCAAGAACAAATTGACAGATTTTCCCTCTAAAAAGATAAAATTCAGTTCAAAAACTTCAAAGCATTAAAAGGAAATTCAGAGAATCAAAACATAGTTGAATGCATATGTTGAGGGGGAGAATCTGAATTTTAATCAAGCTAAATCATTAATGACATATAAGCCGAACAATTGATTGCATAATATGAAGGCTTATATAATTCCAAATGAAAGGGGGAGCTTTAACTCCGAAATTTAATGTTTCACTCCTTTCAAACTTGGATAAATTAAATTATCAGACATTTGAATTCATTTATGGATTTTACTTCATTGTTTTATGAGCAATTCACTTTACATATACTCAAAGTTTTGTCATCATCAAAAAGGGGGAGATTGTGGAGTGATTGATTAAAACCCCATTTGATTTTGATGAGCTCAAAGCATTTGAGTATATCTTGTGATTACTAATGAATTCAATTGAGTGTTTCAGTGAAAATCCTGTCCAAGTGTTTCTAGACTTGGTTCATAGTATTTTGGATAAGTTAAGAAGTCTGCATGAACCAATGTCTGAGACTCGAGTCGACTCCCGAGTATCACGAGTCGACTCCAAGCGTATCAAGTTCACTGGCACGAGCTCGAGTCGACTCCAGATCAGTACGAGTCGACTCCGACTGAGAACAGACAGAAGGACAGAAAGCTTCAACTCAGAAACTGTCAACGAGTCGACTCCCGAAGTGCGCGAGTCGACTCCAATGTTCAACGAGTCGACTCCAGGGTAGTAAGAGTCGACTCCAAGAGAAACACAAAGAAAAAGTCAGAGAACGATCTTCGGACTCTGAGATTCGAGTCGACTCCCGCAGTACGCGAGTCGACTCCGAGACTGAGCGACCATCAACAGACAGAAGACCATGTTACTGCCTCTGAGATTCGAGTCGACTCACAGACAGCTCGAGTCGACTCCGAGACAAGCTTCACGTCAAAAGGCAGAAGACCAACTTTCGGAAACTGAGAGCCGAGTCGACTCCAAGGAAGTTCGAGTCGACTCCAAGACTGGATGAGCCAAAAGACAGAGAATCGGGAGTTCGGGCTCTGAGATTCGAGTCGACTCCCAGGACAGTCGAGTCGACTCGAGTGGACAAAATTCAAATTTGGATCCACGGACTTCAGTGGATGAGCCGACTCCAAAATTGCCACGTCGGCTCCAGAAGTTGGCGAGTCGACTCCAGGTCAAGACGAGTCGACTCCCAGTCAAGACTGCAACTTTAATTCAAATTTGGAACAGTTGCCGAGTCGACTCCGGAAAAGCGTGAGTCGACTCCTGCTACAGCCGAGTCGACTCCTGATCGCGCGAGTCGACTCCAACCCACCAACGGTCATATTGTCAGGCTGCGCAGAGTGTGCAGAACGGCCAGAAAAAGCAGAGTAACGGCTAGTTTCCGTGGGGGTTGGCTTAAATAGCCACAGAGGACTGTAGCAAGGTAGAGAATAGACATTCCACTCCAAGCATTCAAGTTTTCAAGCTCTCCAAGTGCTCTTAAACGAAAAAGGGGAGATCTGCATTTACTGCTCCAACAACTTCTTCCCAACAATCAAAGCTTCCTCCTCCTGCATTCAAGTCGACCACTCTTTCAAGAGGAGACCGGAGTTCCAGAAGCCATACCTCTTCACCAGCTTAAAAGCGTTTGAGGGCTTCTAACTCCTTTACGATTATATTGTTTTAAATCTGCTTTTTGAGAAGCTATTTTCTGTTTTCTTCTATCTCTTGTATTTACTTGATTCAATCGGGGGATTGAATCAAGGGGTTTAAGGTTGGTTGGTGAGCCAAGTTAAAACCAACGTGTGTAAGGTTGTGGTTGGTGAGCCTTTGGGAAAACCAACTGGGTTGGATTGTGAGCCCGTGAAAACAATCGGTTGGTTCTAGTCGGTGAGCCTGTGAAAACCGACCGAGTTCGTTGTGATCTCGCAAAACAACAAGTTGGGTTGTGAGCTTGTAAAACAACCGAATGTAATCTAAGGGGTTATAGTGAAATTTCCAAGTGAGACTTTGGGAGTGGACGTAGGAGCAAGGGTTAGCTCCGAACCACTATAAAACTTTGTGTTTGTAGTGCATTGTCTCTCATCTTCTTCCCCGGACACTACTCACAGCACTTAGCTTTAGTTAAACAACTTGCTATAGCTTTAAATTAATCATCCACAAAGTTTTAAATATTCAAGTTAATTTAAAAACCCAATTCACCCCCCCTCTTGGGTTGTCTATCTGGGCAACAGAGCAGGGATCTACATATCAATCCAAGAGGTACCAGGTGCCATGCTGCCGTAGAAGATACGAAATTGGTCGAATTCGTTGGACCATGCTGTTGGGAGATTACCCAAGTCATGACACCTCAGAGGCGCTCGACCGAAGAGCGCCGGCCAGAGAGGCGCTCGACCGAAGAGCGCCGGCCAGAGAGGCGCTCGACCGAAGAGCGCTGACCAGGGAGGCGCTCGATTAGAAAGCGCCGACCAGGAGCAACCCCGCCACAGGACACTCCGCTAGGCGACCTATTCGGCTCGGCACCTCTGCTGAGCCCATGCCTTAGCCGAATATCCAATCTTCGCTTAATCCTCCAACAGGTCTGACAACCAAGTACGTGACTCCACTACAATCTGCCGCCATCCTTAAGTCATCAAGGCACGGGATCTCCACAGGAACTCGGCATGACCTGTCATTAATGCATAAGACCCCCTCGGGCCTCCGATGCACTCAGTCATTAAATGAACACGGCCCAAGACGATCTCCGGATCACTGAACCATCAAAGCATATGGCTCATCCAGACCACCAGTTCATTCAACAATTAATGCACTTACCATCTATGGACCCCAGGCCTACCACGATCGGCGGTTTAACCACCTCAACGGGCCTGACCGACCGTGACAGCTCCCTAACTCCGGCCTGATCCGGCCTTATTGTTGCCCAGATAGACAACCCAAGAGGGGGGGTGAATTGGGTTTTAAAATAATTTAGATAATTAAAACGATGTGGTTGATTAATTAAAAACTATTGCAAGTTATTTAATTAATGCTAAGTGCTGTGAGTGATGTGAGGGGAAGAAGAAGAGAGACAATCCAATGCAAACACAGAGTTTTATAGTGGTTCGGAGCTACCCCTTGCTCCTACGTCCACTCCCCAAGTCTCTCTTGGGAATTCACTATAACCCCCTTGGATTACAGCCGGTTGTTTTGCAAGCTCACAACCAAACTTGTTGTTTTACGAGCTCACAACGAACTCGGTCGGTTTTCCCAGGCTCACCGACTAGAACCAACCCCGATTGTTTTTCCGGGCTCACAATCAAACCCTTACACACGTTGGTTTTTAACTTGGCTCACCAACCAACCTTAGTCCCCTTGATTCAATCCCCCGATTGAACCAAGTAAATACACGTTATAGAAAGAAAGAAAAATAAGCTTCTCAAAAGCAGATGTAAAACAATATAATCAAAAGAGGAGTTTAGAAGCCCTCAAACGCTTTTAAGCTGAAGTAGAGGAATGGCTTCTTGAACTTCGGTCTCCTCTCGAATGAGTAGTCGACTTGAATGCAGGAGGAGGAGGCTTTAATTGCTGGGAAGATGTAGTTGGTTGCAGTAAATGCTGATCTTCCCCTTTTTCGTTGAAGAGCACGTTGCAGAGCTTGAAAGCTTGAATGCTTGGAGTGGAATGGTTGTTCTCTGCCTTGCTACAGTCTTCTGTGGCTATTTAAGCCAACCCCCACGGAAACTAGCCGTTACACTGCTTTTTCTGCCCGTTCTGCACACTCTGCGCAGCCTGACAATATGACCGTTGGTGGGTTGGAGTCGACTCGCGCGATCAGGAGTCGACTCGGCTGTAGCGGGAGTCGACTCAAGCTTTTCCGGAGTCGACTCGGCAACTGTTCCAAATTTGAATTAAAGTTGCCGTCACGACTGGGAGTCGACTCGTCTTGACCCAGAGTCGACTCGCCAACTTCTGGAGCTGACCTGGCAATTTTGGAGTCGGCTCATCCACTGAAGTCCGTGGATCCAATTTTGAATTTTGTCCACTCGAGTCGACTCGACTGTCCTTGGAGTCGACTCGAATCTCAGAGCCCGAACTCCCGATTCTCTGTCTTTTGGCTCATCCAGTCTTGGAGTCGACTCGAACTGTCTGGAAGTCGACTCGAATCTCAGAGGCAGTAACTTGGTTTTCTGTCTGTCTTGGGGTCGCGGTGTCTTGGAGTCGACTCGCGTAATGCGGGAGTCGACTCGAATCTCAGAGTCCCAAAAATGCTCTCTGACTTTTTTCTTGTGTTCCGCTGAGAGTCGACTCATGCTTTCTTTGGAGTCGACCTGCCAACCATCGGAGTCGACTCGCGTTCCACTGGAGTCGACTCGAATCTCAGACCTGAAAAACTGCTCTCTGACTTTTCTTTGTGTACCTCTAGGAGTCGACTCTTACTACCCTGGAGTCGACTCGTTGAACATTGGAGTCGACTCGCGCACTTCAGGAGTCGACTCGTTGACAGGTTCTGAGATGAGGCTTTCTGTTCTTCTTTCTGTTCTCAGTCGGAGTCGACTCGTACTAGTCTGGAGTCGACTCGAGCTCGTGCCAGTGAACTTGATACGCTTGGAGTCGACTCGTGATACTCGGGAGTCGACTCGAGTCTCAGACTTTGGTTCAGCAGACTTCTTAACTTATCCAAAATACTATGAACCAAAATCTAGAGACACTTGGACAGGATTTTCACTGAAACACTCAATTGAATTCATTAGTAATCACAAGATATACTCAAATGCTTTGAGCTCATCAAAATCAAATGGGGTTTTAATCAATCACTCCACAATCTCCCCCTTTTTGATGATGACAAAACTTTGAGTATATGTAAAATGACTTGCTCAATAAATAATGAAATAAAATCCATAAATGAATTCAAATGTCTGATAATTTAATTTTTCCAAGTTTGAAAGGAGTGAAACAATAAATTTCTAAGTTAAAGCTCCCCCTTTCATTTGGAATTATATAAGCCTTCATATTATGCAATCAATTGTTTGGCTTATATGTCATTAATGATTTAGCTTGATTAAAATTCAGATTCTCCCCCTCAACATATGCATTCAACTATGTTTTGATTCTCTGAATTTCCTTTTAATGCTTTGAAGTTTTTGAACTGAATTTTTTGTTTTTAGAGGGAAAATCTGTCAATTTGTTCTTGAGTAGGATTCAGCTAATCTCCGAATATCCCTTGAATAGATTCTGGAGATTACTCCAATAGGAGCCCCAAAAGAGAGATAATGAGCCTCGAGGTACCGAATCCGCTTAGAACAAATTTGTGTGTGTTTTTAAGAGTTTATCTTTTTATTTATTTTCATTGATTTCTTTTACATATTTTTTTTTCATATTTCTCCCCTTTTACACATTTTATACATATTTCTCCCCCTTTTTGTCATCATACCAAAAAGGAGGTAATCAACCACAATCAATGGCACAACCAATCATCAAATGGCACATAATTGAAGATAAGATGTCTACTCATTGTATTGATATGAATTGAAGTAGATTTGAGCATACAATAAGTAAAGTAAAACAATACAAAACAAAACTCAAACACATCTATGTCCTCCTCGAGGATGAAGCTCCCCCTCTTGAGGATGCATCTCCTCCTCTGGAGGATGTGGCTCCTCCTCTCGAGGATGTGGCTCCTCCTCTCGAGGATGGTGCTCCTCCTCTCAATCGGCTCTGCTCCATGAGGAGGGTGACTGCATCTGTGACATGGCCAAGCTGTGTGATGATAGACGTGGTGGCTCTGCTATGTGTAGTGGAGAGCTCTGTCACCGACGCCTGAAGCCCAGTCACCGATGTCTGAAGTGCGTCCAGCTTGTCGATGAGTACATTCGCCAAGCGCTCGGCCCCCTCGGTGGTGGTGTGCATGTCACGACCTATCTCCTCTCGCATCTGTCGAGTGGAGCTCGTGACCTCACTCATGCTGTGGAACTGGGCCCGGACCAAACTCCGGACATTGTAGATCTCTTCCCGTACATGAGCCGTCATGTCAGTCACGGCTGTCAAGGAAGGGACCAACTGAGAAGATACGGGTGCAGGAGTGGGAGCAGGCACCGCACCTCGGAGCTCCCGAAGCAGCTCATCCCTCACATCTCGGACGATCTCCTGCCGCAGCTCCCGGAGCTGCTCTGGATCAATCCGAACCTCCATAGATGGTGGAGCTGAGGAGGAAGGTCTGGCGAAGGTGGTAGGAGCAGGAGGAGTGGATGGGAGGTCTGGACGGTCTGGAAGGTCTGGGTAGTCTGAATCGGGCTCAGGACTAGGTGAAGGTCTGGTGGTCTGAGCGGTGAGGGTAGACTTCCTAACCCAGATCCCTTCTCTCTTCCGAAACCCCATCCTGTGCATGGTCCCCGTACACAAGCGATCTGTCCATCGCAATGCACGAGAGGGTTCCCTCTCAGGAATGGGAATCTCGTACTCCCTAAAGAGAAGAGTAAAAATCATGCCGTATGGGAGGGTGAGCCTAGGTCTATCTAGGGGCTCACACATATACCTATAGATGAGTTTGGGGAAGTTGACCGGGGTGTCCTGAAGAATGTAAGACATAACAGCTAGGTCCCTCTCATTTACAAAACCAAATCTTCCTGTCTTAGGAAAGATGGATCTGGACAGAATACTCAAAAGGATTCTCACTTCAATAGGAAATGAGCTAGCAGATACCTCGTCTAGGGGGGACTGAGGTGGATGCCCTAAGACGACCGTAAGGGCCTCAACTCTATCCTCAGGGTGTGCGGGAGCCATCCCTACTAATGGAAGGTGGAGGATGTGGGCAATGAGATCCTCCGTGACACGCACAGGGACACCTACTACTGTGCCCTTGATACCTCCATCTCCCCGATGGACGGTACTATAAAACTCTTGAACAAGGCCAGGGTAAGTGGGAAGGTCCAAAGTGAGGAAGTACTCTAGGCCCTGGGCTCTAAGCCTATCACCTATGGTGAACCCTTCCCGGGAGAGATAGTCAAAGTCGACATACCTCCCGGTGGTGACGGCCTTCCCGGCCAACGGCCTTGCGGGAACCGCCCTAGGCGGGGAACGAGCCGGAGGTGGTTGCCTCGCGGGATCGTGCCGCGCCTTGGAGCGCCGCTCGGGACCGGCCTCGGGACGGGACCTCTTCCTAACCACGGTCTTACGAGGCATCTTGACCTAAACGGGAAGAAACACCTAAAGGACGGAGAAAGGTCGACGGAGGAGACTCGGGACGGACCGGAGACGACCTAGGAACGGACGAAAACCCTAAGAACCGGTGAAAAATCGACCGAACAGAGGTTGGAGACGATCGGGGACGACCTAGGAGTCGGCTCTAGGGCTTTTTGAACAGTGGCGGCTTGAAAGAAAAGTGTTTGCGAAACGACAAACCTAGGGTTAAAAAGTCGGATCCCGACTGCGAGTCGACTCCCCTGAGTCGCGAGTCGACTCGACCTCGAGTCGACTCCAGAATATGCGCGAGTCGACTCCCCCTTTGGAGCCGGCTCTGAAACTTACTCGAGTCGTCTCTAACTTTGGCATGCACCTAAAACTCATGCTATAATCGTGCCAAATGAGGGAAAATCACCTAATTATGATCTGATTTGATGATCATTGAAAAGAAACTCTATTTTAACCACATTGTAATCATCAAAATCAATTATTCTAGTGAAAACCACCACTAGGATGGATCAATCACTCCTAATCCCCTCCTAAGCACACTAAACCTCTCTTCACTTAGGGGTTTTGTAAAAATATCTGCTAATTGATTATCAGTACAAACAAATTGGAGTGTCACATCACCATTCAATACATGATCTCTTATGAAGTGATGTCTTATCTCAATGTGTTTAGTTCTTGAATGTTGAATTGGATTTTTAGTTAGATTTATGGCACTTGTATTATCACAATTAATGGGAATTTTATCTTGTTTAATGCCATAATCTTCTAATTGTTGTTTAATCCACAAGATTTGAGCACAACAACTTCCGGCTGCCACATATTCAGCTTCTGCAGTGGATAATGCAACCGAGTTTTGTTTCTTGCTAAACCATGAGATTAGGTTTTCTCCTAGAAACTGACACGACCCGCTGGTACTTTTTCTATCAAGCTTACATCCAGCGAAGTCTGAATCTGTGTACCCTATTAAGTTTAGGCTAGATTCTTTAGAGTACCATAGCCCTATGTTCTTAGTTCCTATTAAGTATTTAAAAATTCTCTTAACTGCAGCTAGGTGTGATTCTTTAGGATTAGCCTGATATCTAGCACACATGCAAACACTAAACATAATATCAGGTCTACTTGCAGTAAGATATAGTAAAGATCCTATCATACCTCTATAAAGTTTTTGATCTACAGATTTACCTAATTCATCTTGATCTAATTTGCATGATGAGCTCATGGGGGTGCTGATTGATTTGTTTCCTTCCATATCAAACTTCTTGAGCATCTCCTTGACATATTTTGCTTGATTGATGAAGATGCCTCCTTCAGATTGTTTGATTTGAAGCCCGAGGAAGTAGTTCAGCTCTCCCATCATGCTCATCTCAAACTCACTCTGCATCAAATCAGCAAACTCTTCGCAGAGGCGATTGTTAGTAGCACCGAAAATGATATCATCAACATAAATCTGTACTAATAGCATCTCCTTATTTTGCTTTTTCAGAAATAATGTTGTGTCTACATTTTTCCTAGAGAATTCATGTTCTAATAGGAATTTACTAAGTCTCTCATACCATGCTCTAGGTGCTTGTTTTAATCCATAAAGTGCTTTGTTCAGTTTATACACATGATTAGGGTATTGATGATTTTCAAAACCAGGAGGTTGTTCTACATACACTTCCTCATTAATATACCCATTTAAAAATGCACTTTTTACATCCATTTGAAATAGTTTGAAATCCTTAGAGCATGCATATGCTAATAATAGTCTAATAGCCTCAAGTCTAGCTACGGGAGCAAAGGTTTCATCAAAATCTATGCCTTCTTCTTGATTATAACCCTTTGCCACTAGTCTAGCCTTATTCCTTATAACAATTCCATTTTCATCTAGCTTATTTTTATATATCCATTTTGTACCTATAATTGGATATTTAGAAGGTCTCTCTACTAGATCCCACACTTTGTTTCTAGTAAATTGGTTTAGTTCTTCTTGCATTGCATTTATCCAATTTACATCATTTTCGGCTTCTTCTATATGTTTGGGCTCAAAGTGTGAAACAAAAGCTAGATGGTTATTTAGATTTCTAAGTGAAGCTCTAGTCCTAACCGGTTGAGATGGATCATCTAGAATGAGTTCCTTAGGATGCCCGTGAGCATACCTCCAAGCTTTTGTTAGCCCATGATCCACAATAGCCTCTTGGCTTGATGATTCTCCTTCAATCAACTTTTGATTATCATCTTGTAATCCCATCTCATCTATCTTTTCCTCAAGTATTTCAACATCATCATCAAAATTAACTTTCTTACTAGAGGAGATGTCACTAGAGTCATCAAATACTACATGTATAGATTCTTCTATGACTAAGGTTCTTTTATTAAAGACTCTATAGGCTTTACTAGTTGTAGAATAACCTAAGAATATTTCTTCATCAGATTTAGGGTCAAATTTCTCTAGATTATCTTTTCCATTATTATGCACAAAACACCTACATCCAAAAACATGAAAATAATTAACCTTTGGTTTTCTGTTTTTCCACAGTTCATAAGGTGTTTTCTTTATAATGGGTCTCAATAGAACTCTATTTAATATGTGACAAGAGGTATTAATGGCTTCTCCCCAAAAGTACTTAGGGAGGTTACTTTCACATAACATAGTTCTAGCCATTTCCTCTAGTGTTCTATTCTTCCTTTCCACAACTCCATTTTGTTGTGGTGTCCTAGGTGCTGAGAAATTATGGGTTATCCCCTTTTTACTACAAAATTCATCAAATGATTGATTTTCGAATTCGGTACCATGGTCACTTCTAATGGCTATGATTGAAGACTCTCTAGCATTTGTTACTTCCTTATGGAACTTCTTAAAAACAGAAAATGCTTGATCCTTATGTGCTAGGAACATGACCCATGTGTACCTAGAGTAATCATCTACTATAACTAGACCATATTTATTTCCACCTAGGCTTGTTGTTCTAGTTGGACCAAATAGGTCCATATGTAATAATTCTAGAGGCCTAGAGGTAGAGACACATTTTATGGATTTAAAAGAGTTCCTAGATTGTTTGCCAAATTGACATGCTTCACATATTTTGTTCTTTTCAAATTTTAATTTTGGCAAACCTATCACGGAGTCTCTTTTAACTAGTTTAGTTATTGTGTCCATGCTTGCATGACCTAACTTACGGTGCCATAACCAACTAGCATCATTTTCTTTAGTTTCATTAACAACTAAACATTGGTTATGTTTTGCAAGATCTTCTAGGTCTACAACATATACATTACCACGTCTAATCCCTTTAAAAACTAAACTATTATCATTAGGATTTGTTATAATACATAGTGATGATTTAAACATAACATCATATCCTATATCACATAATTGACTAATGCTTAACAAGTTATGCTTAAGACCATCAACATATCTAACATTATCTATAAAAGTAGAAGGGGTGATTTGAACTTTACCAATACCAATGATGTGACCTTGGTTGTTGTCTCCAAAAGTCACAGCACCTCCCTTCTTAGCTTCAAGGGTGAAAAATTGATCTTTATCACCCATCATGTGCCTTGAGCAGCCACTATCCAAATACCAGCAGTTTTTGTTGATCTTGGCTGCAAGACACTCCTACACAAGCAAATCATGTCATCTTAGGTACCCAAGTTTTCTTGGGTCCTTCATGGTTAGTCAAGTTGGTTCCTTTTGGAACCCATACCCTTTTAATTTTTCTTTTTGTTTTACTTTTCCTATAGTCACATGCATTTGCCTTATGTCCTATAGTTCCACAACAAAAGCAGGTTATTTTCTTAGTTTTAGTTTCTCCAGCTTTAACAAAGAAGTTACTAAGAAGTTTTTGTTTATTTCTTGGTTTATACCCTAAACCTGCTTTATTAAATACTGCTCGTTGACTATTTAGTATCATGTTTAATTTTTCAGAACTATATGTAAATTTTTCAACTAAGGGTTTGTATTTGTTAAGTTCTTTAGTTAGTATTTGATTTTCTGCTTTTAGATTATTAAGTTCTTTTGTAAGATCCTTATCTAAGGTTTGTTTATATTTTTTAAGTTCTGAAAATTCCTTAGTTAGTTTTTTATTATCTTTAGTTAAGGTGTTAGTCTTTTGAGTTAAAAGTTGGTTGCTTGTTTTAAGTTCTATATTTTCTTTGGTGATTAAGTCCTTATCCTTAACTAATTTATCGTATTTATGTAGGTATGATTGATTAGCTATTTTCAGTTCTTTATTCTTAAGATTTATAGCCTTATATTCTACCATTAATTCATTAAATGCATCATAAAGTTCATCAAAAGAAAAATCAAGATGCGTATCGGAAGTTACCTCGTTTTCGTTGGCCATGAAGCAGAAATTGGCCTTCTCTTCTTGTTCATCATCTGATGAGGAGGATGATGAGTCGGAGTCGGATAGTGTAGTGACAAGAGCCTTCTTCTTCTTGTACTTACTCCCCTTCTTCAGTAAGGGGCACTCTGCTCTTATGTGACCCGGCTTCTTGCACTCGTAACACCCAATCCCCTCGTTTTTCCTTTCCTTACCTTTGTCCTTGCGGTAGAAATTTGAGGGGCCTCTCCTTTGATGATAGGACTTCTTGTGGTTGATGAATCTCTTGAACTTGCGCACAAGAAGAGCCTCACCATCATCTTCCTCATGTTCTTCTTCTTCACTGCTGCTACTGCAAGACAGGTCCTTGTTAGATGAAGTAGATTTAAGTGCTATTACCTTTTTCTTATGGGAGGACTCTTCTTCGTTGTGTTGCTTCATGGTTAGCTCGTGAGTCATTAGGGATCCAAGGAGCTCTTCGAGTGGAAGCTTGTTCAAGTTTTTAGCTTCTTGGATTGCCGTCACCTTGGCTTCCCATGACCTTGGTAGACAGCGAAGTATTTTCCTGACAAGATCACTGTTAGTATAGCTCTTGCCAAGGCTTTTTAGGCCATTGACAATGTCAGTAAACCTAGTGAACATGCTAGTGATTGTCATTAGAATCCATTTTAAATAGTTCATACTTATGAACCAATATATTAATTTTGGATTCTTTAACTTGATTCGTGCCCTCATGGGTCACTTCAAGTCTATCCCAGATCTCTTTTGCAGAGTTGCAAGTAGAGACCCTATTGAATTCATTTCTATCTAAGGCACAATAAAACACATTCATAGCTTTAGAGTTTAATTGTGCCTTCCTCATGTCATGTTCATCCCAATCCTTTTCTAATTTGGGTACCTTAACACCCTCTACATATGTGGATGGGATGTATGGGCCATTCACTACAATGGTCCACATCTCATAGTCTTGGGCTTGGATGAATATTCTCATCCTAGCCTTCCAGTATGAGTAGTCGGATCCATTGAAGAAAGGGGGTCTTTGGGTGGACTGACCCTCAATGTGAGAAGATCCAAATGGGGTTGTCATTTTGATCTTTTAACTCTTGAGTGGAAGAGTTTTTGGATCCGGCCTTATTGTTGCCCAGATAGACAACCCAAGAGGGGGGGTGAATTGGGTTTTAAAATAATTTAGATAATTAAAACGATGTGGTTGATTAATTAAAAACTATTGCAAGTTATTTAATTAATGCTAAGTGCTGTGAGTGATGTGAGGGGAAGAAAAAGAGAGACAATCCAATGCAAACACAGAGTTTTATAGTGGTTCGGAGCTACCCCTTGCTCCTACGTCCACTCCCCAAGTCTCTCTTGGGAATTCACTATAACCCCCTTGGATTACAGCCGGTTGTTTTGCAAGCTCACAACCAAACTTGTTGTTTTACGAGCTCACAACGAACTCGGTCGGTTTTCCCAGGCTCACCGACTAGAACCAACCCCGATTGTTTTTCCGGGCTCACAATCAAACCCTTACACACGTTGGTTTTTAACTTGGCTCACCAACCAACCTTAGTCCCCTTGATTCAATCCCCCGATTGAACCAAGTAAATACACGTTATAGAAAGAAAGAAAAATAAGCTTCTCAAAAGCAGATGTAAAACAATATAATCAAAAGAGGAGTTTAGAAGCCCTCAAACGCTTTTAAGCTGAAGTAGAGGAATGGCTTCTTGAACTCCGGTCTCCTCTCGAATGAGTAGTCGACTTGAATGCAGGAGGAGGAGGCTTTAATTGCTGGGAAGATGTAGTTGGTTGCAGTAAATGCTGATCTTCCCCTTTTTCGTTGAAGAGCACGTTGCAGAGCTTGAAAGCTTGAATGCTTGGAGTGGAATGGTTGTTCTTTGCCTTGCTACAGTCATCTGTGGCTATTTAAGCCAACCCCCACGGAAACTAGCCGTTACACTGCTTTTTCTGCCCGTTCTGCACACTCTGCGCAGCCTGACAATATGACCGTTGGTGGGTTGGAGTCGACTCGTGCGATCAGGAGTCGACTCGGCTGTAGCGGGAGTCGACTCAAGCTTTTCCGAAGTCGACTCGGCAACTGTTCCAAATTTGAATTAAAGTTGCCGTCACGACTGGGAGTCGACTCGTCTTGACCCAGAGTCGACTCGCCAACTTCTGGAGCTGACCTGGCAATTTTGGAGTCGGCTCATCCACTGAAGTCCGTGGATCCAATTTTGAATTTTGTCCACTCGAGTCGACTCGACTGTCCTTGGAGTCGACTCGAATCTCAGAGCCCGAACTCCCGATTCTCTGTCTTTTGGCTCATCCAGTCTTGGAGTCGACTCGAACTGTCTGGAAGTCGACTCGAATCTCAGAGGCAGTAACTTGGTTTTCTGTCTGTCTTGGGGTCGCGGTGTCTTGGAGTCGACTCGCGTAATGCGGGAGTCGACTCGAATCTCAGAGTCCCAAAAATGCTCTCTGACTTTTTCCTTGTGTTCCGCTGAGAGTCGACTCATGCTTTCTTTGGAGTCGACCTGCCAACCATCGGAGTCGACTCGCGTTCCACTGGAGTCGACTCGAATCTCAGACCTGAAAAACTGCTCTCTGACTTTTCTTTGTGTACCTCTAGGAGTCGACTCTTACTACCCTGGAGTCGACTCGTTGAACATTGGAGTCGACTCGCGCACTTCAGGAGTCGACTCGTTGACAGGTTCTGAGATGAGGCTTTCTGTTCTTCTTTCTGTTCTCAGTCGGAGTCGACTCGTACTAGTCTGGAGTCGACTCGAGCTCGTGCCAGTGAACTTGATACGCTTGGAGTCGACTCGTGATACTCGGGAGTCGACTCGAGTCTCAGACTTTGGTTCAGCAGACTTCTTAACTTATCCAAAATACTATGAACCAAAATCTAGAGACACTTGGACAGGATTTTCACTGAAACACTCAATTGAATTCATTAGTAATCACAAGATATACTCAAATGCTTTGAGCTCATCAAAATCAAATGGGGTTTTAATCAATCACTCCACAATCTTCCCCTTTTTGATGATGACAAAACTTTGAGTATATGTAAAATGACTTGCTCAATAAATAATGAAATAAAATCCATAAATGAATTCAAATGTCTGATAATTTAATTTTTCCAAGTTTGAAAGGAGTGAAACAATAAATTTCTAAGTTAAAGCTCCCCCTTTCATTTGGAATTATATAAGCCTTCATATTATGCAATCAATTGTTTGGCTTATATGTCATTAATGATTTAGCTTGATTAAAATTCAGATTCTCCCCCTCAACATATGCATTCAACTATGTTTTGATTCTCTGAATTTCCTTTTAATGCTTTGAAGTTTTTGAACTGAATTTTTTGTTTTTAGAGGAAAAATCTGTCAATTTGTTCTTGAGTAGGATTCAGCTAATCTCCGAATATCCCTTGAATAGATTCTGGAGATTACTCCAATAGGAGCCCCAAAAGAGAGATAATGAGCCTCGAGGTACCGAATCCACTTAGAACAAATTTGTGTGTGTTTTTAAGAGTTTATCTTTTTATTTATTTTCATTGATTTTTTTTACATATTTTTTTTTCATATTTCTCCCCTTTTACACATTTTATACATATTTCTCCCCCTTTTTGTCATCATACCAAAAAGGAGGTAATCAACCACAATCAGTGGCACAACCAATCATCAAATGGCACATAATTGAAGATAAGATGTCTACTCATTGTATTGATATGAATTGAAGTAGATTTGAGCATACAATAAGTAAAGTAAAACAATACAAAACAAAACTCAAACACATCTATGTCCTCCTCGAGGATGAAGCTCCCCCTCTCGAGGATGCATCTCCTCCTCTGGAGGATGTGGCTCCTCCTCTCGAGGATGTGGCTCCTCCTCTCGAGGATGGTGCTCCTCCTCTCAATCGGCTCTGCTCCATGAGGAGGGTGACTGCATCTGTGACATGGCCAAGCTGTGTGATGATAGACGTGGTGGCTCTGCTATGTGTAGTGGAGAGCTCTGTCACCGACGCCTGAAGCCCAGTCACCGATGTCTGAAGTGCGTCCAGCTTGTCGATGAGTACATTCGCCAAGCGCTCGGCCCCCTCGGTGGTGGTGTGCATGTCACGACCTATCTCCTCTCGCATCTGTCGAGTGGAGCTCGTGACCTCACTCATGCTGTGGAACTGGGCCCGGACCAAACTCCGGACATTGTAGATCTCTTCCCGTACATGAGCCGTCATGTCAGTCACGGCTGTCAAGGAAGGGACCAACTGAGAAGATACGGGTGCAGGAGTGGGAGCAGGCACCGCACCTCGGAGCTCCCGAAGCAGCTCATCCCTCACATCTCGGACGATCTCCTGCCGCAGCTCCCGGAGCTGCTCTGGATCAATCCGAACCTCCATAGATGGTGGAGCTGAGGAGGAAGGTTCGGCGAAGGTGGTAGGAGCAGGAGGAGTGGATGGGAGGTCTGGATGGTCTGGAAGGTCTGGGTAGTCTGAATCGGGCTCAGGACTAGGTGAAGGTCTGGTGGTCTGAGCGGTGAGGGTAGACTTCCTAACCCAGATCCCTTCTCTCTTCCGAAACCCCATCCTGTGCATGGTCCCTGTACACAAGCGATCTGTCCATCGCAATGCACGAGAGGGTTCCCTCTCAGGAATGGAAATCTCGTACTCCCTAAAGAGAAGAGTAAAAATCATGCCGTATGGGAGGGTGAGCCTAGGTCTATCTAGGGGCTCACACATATACCTATAGATGAGTTTGGGGAAGTTGACCGGGGTGTCCTGAAGAATGTAAGACATAACAGCTAGGTCCCTCTCATTTACAAAATCAAATCTTCCTGTCTTAGGAAAGATGGATCTGGACAGAATACTCAAAAGGATTCTCACTTCAATAGGAAATGAGCTAGCAGATACCTCGTCTAGGGGGGACTGAGGTGGATGCCCTAAGACGACCGTAAGGGCCTCAACTCTATCCTCAGGGTGTGCGGGAGCCATCCCTACTAATGGAAGGTGGAGGATGTGGGCAATGAGATCCTCCGTGACACGCACAGGGACACCTACTACTGTGCCCTCGATACCTCCATCTCCCCGATGGACGGTACTATAAAACTCTTGAACAAGGCCAGGGTAAGTGGGAAGGTCCAAAGTGAGGAAGTACTCTAGGCCCTGGGCTCTAAGCCTATCACCTATGGTGAACCCTTCCCGGGAGAGATAGTCAAAGTCGACATACCTCCCGGTGGTGACGGCCTTCCCGGCCAACGGCCTTGCGGGAACCGCCCTAGGCGGGGAACGAGCCGGAGGTGGTTGCCTCGCGGGATCGTGCCGCGCCTTGGAGCGCCGCTCGGGACCGGCCTCGGGACGGGACCTCTTCCTAACCACGGTCTTACGAGGCATCTTGACCTAAACGGGAAGAAACACCTAAAGGACGGAGAAAGGTCGACGGAGGAGACTCGGGACGGACCGGAGACGACCTAGGAACGGACGAAAACCCTAAGAACCGGTGAAAAATCGACCGAACAGAGGTTGGAGACGATCGGGGACGACCTAGGAGTCGGCTCTAGGGCTTTTTGAACAGTGGCGGCTTGAAAGAAAAGTGTTTGCGAAACGACAAACCTAGGGTTAAAAAGTCGGATCCCGACTGCGAGTCGACTCCCCTGAGTCGCGAGTCGACTCGACCTCGAGTCGACTCCAGAATATGCGCGAGTCGACTCCCCCTTTGGAGCCGGCTCTGAAACTTACTCGAGTCGTCTCTAACTTTGGCATGCACCTAAAACTCATGCTATAATCGTGCCAAATGAGGGAAAATCACCTAATTATGATCTGATTTGATGATCATTGAAAAGAAACTCTATTTTAACCACATTGTAATCATCAAAATCAATTATTCTAGTGAAAACCACCACTAGGATGGATCAATCACTCCTAATCCCCTCCTAAGCACACTAAACCTCTCTTCACTTAGGGGTTTTGTAAAAATATCTGCTAATTGATTATCAGTACAAACAAATTGGAGTGTCACATAACCATTCAATACATGATCTCTTATGAAGTGATGTCTTATCTCAATGTGTTTAGTTCTTGAATGTTGAATTGGATTTTTAGTTAGATTTATGGCACTTGTATTATCACAATTAATGGGAATTTTATCTTGTTTAATGCCATAATCTTCTAATTGTTGTTTAATCCACAAGATTTGAGCACAACAACTTCCGGCTGCCACATATTCAGCTTCTGCAGTGGATAATGCAACCGAGTTTTGTTTCTTGCTAAACCATGAGATTAGGTTTTCTCCTAGAAACTGACACGACCCGCTGGTACTTTTTCTATCAAGCTTACATCCAGCGAAGTCTGAATCTGTGTACCCTATTAAGTTTAGGCTAGATTCTTTAGAGTACCATAGCCCTATGTTCTTAGTTCCTATTAAGTATTTAAAAATTCTCTTAACTGCAGCTAGGTGTGATTCTTTAGGATTAGCCTGATATCTAGCACACATGCAAACACTAAACATAATATCAGGTCTACTTGCAGTAAGATATAGTAAAGATCCTATCATACCTCTATAAAATTTTTGATCTACAGATTTACCTAATTCATCTTGATCTAATTTGCATGATGAGCTCATGGGGGTGCTGATTGATTTGTTTCCTTCCATATCAAACTTCTTGAGCATCTCCTTGACATATTTTGCTTGATTGATGAAGATGCCTCCTTCAGATTGTTTGATTTGAAGCCCGAGGAAGTAGTTCAGCTCTCCCATCATGCTCATCTCAAACTCACTCTGCATCAAATCAGCAAACTCTTCGCAGAGGCGATTGTTAGTAGCACCGAAAATGATATCATCAACATAAATCTGTACTAATAGCATCTCCTTATTTTGCTTTTTCAGAAATAATGTTGTGTCTACATTTCCCCTAGAGAATTCATGTTCTAATAGGAATTTACTAAGTCTCTCATACCATGCTCTAGGTGCTTGTTTTAATCCATAAAGTGCTTTGTTCAGTTTATACACATGATTAGGGTATTGATGATTTTCAAAACCAGGAGGTTGTTCTACATACACTTCCTCATTAATATACCCATTTAAAAATGCACTTTTTACATCCATTTGAAATAGTTTGAAATCCTTAGAGCATGCATATGCTAATAATAGTCTAATAGCCTCAAGTCTAGCTACGGGAGCAAAGGTTTCATCAAAATCTATGCCTTCTTCTTGATTATAACCCTTTGCCACTAGTCTAGCCTTATTCCTTATAACAATTCCATTTTCATCTAGCTTATTTTTATATATCCATTTTGTACCTATAATTGGATATTTAGAAGGTCTCTCTACTAGATCCCACACTTTGTTTCTAGTAAATTGGTTTAGTTCTTCTTGCATTGCATTTATCCAATTTACATCATTTTCGGCTTCTTCTATATGTTTGGGCTCAAAGTGTGAAACAAAAGCTAGATGGTTATTTAGATTTCTAAGTGAAGCTCTAGTCCTAACCGGTTGAGATGGATCATCTAGAATGAGTTCCTTAGGATGCCCGTGAGCATACCTCCAAGCTTTTGTTAGCCCATGATCCACAATAGCCTCTTGGCTTGATGATTCTCCTTCAATCAACTTTTGATTATCATCTTGTAATCCCATCTCATCTATCTTTTCCTCAAGTATTTCAACATCATCATCAAAATTAACTTTCTTACTAGAGGAGATGTCACTAGAGTCATCAAATACTACATGTATAGATTCTTCTATGACTAAAGTTCTTTTATTAAAGACTCTATAGGCTTTACTAGTTGTAGAATAACCTAAGAATATTTCTTCATCAGATTTAGGGTCAAATTTCCCTAGATTATCTTTTCCATTATTATGCACAAAACACCTACATCCAAAAACATGAAAATAATTAACCTTTGGTTTTCTGTTTTTCCACAGTTCATAAGGTGTTTTCTTTATAATGGGTCTCAATAGAACTCTATTTAATATGTGACAAGAGGTATTAATGGCTTCTCCCCAAAAGTACTTAGGGAGGTTACTTTCACATAACATAGTTCTAGCCATTTCCTCTAGTGTTCTATTCTTCCTTTCCACAACTCCATTTTGTTGTGGTGTCCTAGGTGCTGAGAAATTATGGGTTATCCCCTTTTTACTACAAAATTCATCAAATGATTGATTTTCGAATTCGGTACCATGGTCACTTCTAATGGCTATGACTGAAGACTCTCTAGCATTTGTTACTTCCTTATGGAACTTCTTAAAAACAGAAAATGCTTGATCCTTATGTGCTAGGAACATGACCCATGTGTACCTAGAGTAATCATCTACTATAACTAGACCATATTTATTTCCACCTAGGCTTGTTGTTCTAGTTGGACCAAATAGGTCCATGTGTAATAATTCTAGAGGCCTAGAGGTAGAGACACATTTTATGGATTTAAAAGAGTTCCTAGATTGTTTGCCAAATTGACATGCTTCACATATTTTGTTCTTTTCAAATTTTAATTTTGGCAAACCTATCACGGAGTCTCTTTTAACTAGTTTAGTTATTGTGTCCATGCTTGCATGACCTAACTTACGGTGCCATAACCAACTAGCATCATTTTCTTTAGTTTCATTAACAACTAAACATTGGTTATGTTTTGCAAGATCTTCTAGGTCTACAACATATACATTACCACGTCTAATCCCTTTAAAAACTAAACTATTATCATTAGGATTTGTTATAATACATAGTGATGATTTAAACATAACATCATATCCTATATCACATAATTGACTAATGCTTAACAAGTTATGCTTAAGACCATCAACATATCTAACATTATCTATAAAAGTAGAAGGGGTGATTTGAACTTTACCAATACCAATGATGTGACCTTGGTTGTTGTCTCCAAAAGTCACAGCACCTCCCTTCTTAGCTTCAAGGGTGAAAAATTGATCTTTATCACCCGTCATGTGCCTTGAGCAGCCACTATCCAAATACCAGCAGTTTTTGTTGACCTTGGCTGCAAGACACTCCTACACAAGCAAATCATGTCATCTTAGGTACCCAAGTTTTCTTGGGTCCTTCATGGTTAGTCAAGTTGGTTCCTTTTGGAACCCATACCCTTTTAATTTTCCTTTTTGTTTTACTTTTCCTATAGTCACATGCATTTGCCTTATGTCCTATAGTTCCACAACAAAAGCAGGTTATTTTCTTAGTTTTAGTTTCTCCAGCTTTAACAAAGAAGTTACTAAGAAGTTTTTGTTTATTTCTTGGTTTATACCCTAAACCCGCTTTATTAAATACTGCTCGTTGACTATTTAGTATCATGTTTAATTTTTCAGAACTATATGTAAATTTTTCAACTAAGGGTTTGTATTTGTTAAGTTCTTTAGTTAGTGTTTGATTTTCTGCTTTTAGATCATTAAGTTCTTTTGTAAGATCCTTATCTAAGGTTTGTTTATATTTTTTAAGTTCTGAAAATTCCTTAGTTAGTTTTTCATTATCTTTAGTTAAGGTGTTAGTCTTTTGAGTTAAAAGTTGGTTGCTTGTTTTAAGTTCTATATTTTCTTTGGTGATTAAGTCCTTATCCTTAACTAATTTATCGTATTTATGTAGGTATGATTGATTAGCTATTTTCAGTTCTTTATTCTTAAGATTTATAGCCTTATATTCTACCATTAATTCATTAAATGCATCATAAAGTTCATCAAAAGAAAAATCAAGATGCGTATCGGAAGTTACCTCGTTTTCGTTGGCCATGAAGCAGAAATTGGCCTTCTCTTCTTGTTCATCATCTGATGAGGAGGATGATGAGTCGGAGTCGGATAGTGTAGTGACAAGAGCCTTCTTCTTCTTGTACTTACTCCCCTTCTTCAGTAAGGGGCACTCTGCTCTTATGTGACCCGGCTTCTTGCACTCGTAACACCCAATCCCCTCGTTTTTCCTTTCCTTACCTTTGTCCTTGCGGTAAAAATTTGAGGGGCCTCTCCTTTGATGATAGGACTTCTTGTGGTTGATGAATCTCTTGAACTTGCGCACAAGAAGAGCCTCACCATCATCTTCCTCATGTTCTTCTTCTTCACTGCTGCTACTGCAAGACAGATCCTTGTTAGATGAAGTAGATTTAAGTGCTATTACCTTTTTCTTATGGGAGGACTCTTCTTCGCTGTGTTGCTTCATGGTTAGCTCATGAGTCATTAGGGATCCAAGGAGCTCTTCGAGTGGAAGCTTGTTCAAGTTTTTAGCTTCTTGGATTGCCGTCACCTTGGCTTCCCATGACCTTGGTAGACAGCGAAGTATTTTCCTGACAAGATCACTGTTAGTATAGCTCTTGCCAAGGCTTTTTAGGCCATTGACAATGTCAGTAAACCTAGTGAACATGCTAGTGATTGTTATTAGAATCCATTTTAAATAGTTCATACTTATGAACCAATATATTAATTTTGGATTCTTTAACTTGATTCGTGCCCTCATGGGTCACTTCAAGTCTATCCCAGATCTCTTTTGCAGAGTTGCAAGTAGAGACCCTATTGAATTCATTTCTATCTAAGGCACAATAAAACACATTCATAGCTTTAGAGTTTAATTGTGCCTTCCTCATGTCATGTTCATCCCAATCCTTTTCTAATTTGGGTACCTTAACACCCTCTACATATGTGGATGGGATGTATGGGCCATTCACTACAATGGTCCACATCTCATAGTCTTGGGCTTGGATGAATATTCTCATCCTAGCCTTCCAGTATGAGTAGTCGGATCCATTGAAGAAAGGGGGTCTTTGGGTGGACTGACCCTCAATGTGAGAAGATCCAAATGGGGTTGTCATTTTGATCTTTTAACTCTTGAGTGGAAGAGTTTTTGGATCCGGCCTTATTGTTGCCCAGATAGACAACCCAAGAGGGGGGGTGAATTGGGTTTTAAAATAATTTAGATAATTAAAACGATGTGGTTGATTAATTAAAAACTATTGCAAGTTATTTAATTAATGCTAAGTGCTGTGAGTGATGTGAGGGGAAGAAGAAGAGAGACAATCCAATGCAAACATAGAGTTTTATAGTGGTTCGGAGCTACCCCTTGCTCCTACGTCCACTCCCCAAGTCTCTCTTGGGAATTCACTATAATCCCCTTGGATTACAGCCGGTTGTTTTGCAAGCTCACAACCAAACTTGTTGTTTTACGAGCTCACAACGAACTCGGTCGGTTTTCCCAGGCTCACCGACTAGAACCAACCCCGATTGTTTTTCCGGGCTCACAATCAAACCCTTACACACGTTGGTTTTTAACTTGGCTCACCAACCAACCTTAGTCCCCTTGATTCAATCCCCCGATTGAACCAAGTAAATACACGTTATAGAAAGAAAGAAAAATAAGCTTCTCAAAAGCAGATGTAAAACAATATAATCAAAAGAGGAGTTTAGAAGCCCTCAAACACTTTTAAGCTGAAGTAGAGGAATGGCTTCTTGAACTCCGATCTCCTCTCGAATGAGTAGTCGACTTGAATGCAGGAGGAGGAGGCTTTAATTGCTGGGAAGATGTAGTTGGTTGCAGTAAATGCTGATCTTCCCCTTTTTTGTTGAAGAGCACGTTGCAGAGCTTGAAAGCTTGAATGCTTGGAGTGGAATGGTTGTTCTCTGCCTTGCTACAGTCTTCTGTGGCTATTTAAGCCAACCCCCACGGAAACTAGCCGTTACACTGCTTTTTCTGCCCGTTCTGCACACTCTGCGTAGCCTGACAATATGACCGTTGGTGGGTTGGAGTCGACTGGCGCGATCAGGAGTCGACTCGGCTGTAGCGGGAGTCGACTCAAGCTTTTCCGGAGTCGACTCGGCAACTGTTCCAAATTTGAATTAATGTTGCCGTCACGACTGGGAGTCGACTCGTCTTGACCCAGAGTCGACTCGCCAACTTCTGGAGCTGACCTGGCAATTTTGGAGTCGGCTCATCCACTGAAGTCCGTGGATCCAATTTTGAATTTTGTCCACTCGAGTCGACTCGACTGTCCTTGGAGTCGACTCGAATCTCAGAGCCCGAACTCCCGATTCTTTGTCTTTTGGGTCATCCAGTCTTGGAGTCGACTCGAACTGTCTGGGAGTCGACTCGAATCTCAGAGGCAGTAACTTGGTTTTCTGTCTGTCTTGGGGTCGCGGTGTCTTGGAGTCGACTCGCGTAATGCGGGAGTCGACTCGAATCTCAGAGTCCCAAAAATGCTCTCTGACTTTTTCCTTGTGTTCCGCTGAGAGTCGACTCATGCTTTCTTTGGAGTCGACCTGCCAACCATCGGAGTCGACTCGCGTTCCACTGGAGTCGACTCGAATCTCAGACCTGAAAAACTGCTCTCTGACTTTTCTTTGTGTACCTCTAGGAGTCGACTCTTACTACCCTGGAGTCGACTCGTTGAACATTGGAGTCGACTCGCGCACTTCAGGAGTCGACTCGCGCACTTCAGGAGTCGACTCGTTGACAGGTTCTGAGATGAGGCTTTCTGTTCTTCTTTCTGTTCTCAGTCGGAGTCGACTCGTACTAGTCTGGAGTCGACTCGAGCTCGTGCCAGTGAACTTGATACGCTTGGAGTCGACTCGTGATACTCGGGAGTCGACTCGAGTCTCAGACTTTGGTTCAGCAGACTTCTTAACTTATCCAAAATACTATGAACCAAAATCTAGAGACACTTGGACAGGATTTTTACTGAAACACTCAATTGAATTCATTAGTAATCACAAGATATACTCAAATGCTTTGAGCTCATCAAAATCAAATGGGGTTTTAATCAATCACTCCACACTTATTCTCCCCAACGCCATTAATGACCGCGATCGTGCCCAATTATTGCAAAAGGAGACCAACTCCCCTATCACCTCCCAGGTAACACTATATCCCTCTATAAAAGGAGGACATTAAAACACAAAAAGGGGGTGGGGGGAGGGATAGATACACACAAACACAGAGAGGAAAAAAAAAGGCCCTCTTCCACCACTCCACCCACAAATTAGCCCCCTCTGACTTAAGCTTCGGAGGGCCGGCGCCGGAAAATCCGGCCACCGGCTTTTTTGCAGGATCTTCCAGGAGGACGCCGCCCGTCGACGCACCGCCATCCACCGCCCCAGGCAGCGGAGCTCCTCCCTTCTCGGTTTGCGGCAGCCCCCAGGTCCAATTTCCAGCAACAGATGGCGCTAGAGGAAGGGACCGAGTTGCTGCCATGAAACTAAGAAGTAAAGGGGCATCCAATGCCTCCCGACGTCCTCCACTTAGTCCTGGGCACTCTGTCCAGAACTTACCACCCCAGGCCGAGTCAACTCCTCAAGTTTGGCCGGAGCAGTTTGATACCCTGGTATAGCAGGTGCAGGCCTTGGCTACTGCTGTCCAAAGCTTGCAACCCAGGGGTGTCCCGACGGTACCGCCCCCTCCGGCCCCAGTTCAACCGGAGCCCCCCACAAGCGGGCTTCCCCTTCAAGGTCAGGACTCTCAAGTCCAGGCCTCCCTCTGGAGAGAACACCCAGCCAGAGGCCCTGGTGGCTGGCCACAACCCTCGGAGGTCGAGTCAGTTCCGGGGCAACTCGCACCGGAACGGACCGCTGCAGCGATCCCCCGGAGTCATGAGCTCGACAAGAAGGTCGAGGAGCTGGAGCGCCAAATTCAGGCGCTCCACGGGAAGAAATCAGGACGTGATGGTGACTTCGAGTTCACTACGAAGTCCCCTTTCTCCCCGGAGATTGAAGACGAGCCGGTCCCCTCCCGGTTCAAGATGCCCCAGGTGGAGCCTTACAACGGCAGGGCTGATCCCCTAGACCACTTGGAAAATTATCGGGTCTTAATGGCCCTACAGGGGGCCTCGGAGGCCATGATGTGCAAAGCTTTCCCCGCGACACTCCGAGGACCGGCCCGGCTTTGGTTTACCGGGCTAAAGCCGAGTACTGTCTCCTCTTTTGAGCAGCTCGGCCGGCAGTTCGCCAACAATTTTGCCGCTAGCCAGACTCAGCGGCGGACATCAAACTCCCTCCTCAATATCAAACAAAAGGAGGGAGAATCCTTCAGGGAGTACTTGGATCGGTTTACTGCCGCAACATGGAAAGTCCGGGAGCTCGACCAGTCGATTGCCATGTCAGCACTAAAGACTGGAGCCCGGTCTTACAGGTTCCTCTTCTCTATTGAGAAGAACTTCCCTGTGAACCTCACCGAAATGCTTGTTCGGGCGCGGAAGTACGCCAAGGCTGAGGAAGCCGTGGCTACCAGGCGGAGCGGGGCCGAACATGCCTCTAAGAGACAGAAAAGGCGCCGCGAGGAGCGCAGCCAGCCCAGAAGTCCGTCCCCACGCCGAGCCAAGAATTTGCCCCGCCCAAAGAGTCCACCCTGACTACGGAGACCGCCTCAGCAGAGGCTATCACCCCGCCCGAGGTTCCCACCACGGGCCCATACACTCGAAGGGAGGTACGAGAACTATACTCCCCTCACCGCTCCTCGAGCCGAAATCCTCATGGAGATTGAGGGTCAAGATTGTATCCGACTCCCACCTCCGAAACGAGATTTCAGAGCTCGGCGCGATCCTCGGAAATATTGCCGTTTTCATCGAGATCACGGTCATGATACCGAGGACTGCTACCAGCTCCGGAACGAGATCGAAGCACTCATTCGCCGAGGGATGCTCGATCGATTTGTGTGGGGCCGGCGTGAAGAAAAGAAGAGAGCCGAAGAAGCCGCCCAGCCTGAAAGTTCAAATGCCAACAGGCCCACGCCGGCATCATCAACACCATCCAAGGCGGGGCCCCTGTTGGAGAAGCTTCAGGGAAAGGAACCTCCTCGAGACGCCTACGAACCTCGGAAGCCATCTCCTTCTCGGATGATGATCTGGCGGGAGTCGAAACTCCCCACGATGATGCCGTTGTCATCTCTATGATTATAAACAGATTTGATGTAAAACGCATCTTGATCGATAATGGAAGCTCGGCGAATGTGTTGTATTTTGATGCCTACTGTAAAATGGGGATGACAACAGAGCAACTACGGAGAATGAATGCTCCGCTAGTCGGATTTACTGGGGACTCAGTCCTAGTAGAGGGCGAGGTCGACCTCCTGGTCTCAGTCGGGCTCGCACCCCGTGAAAGTACCATGAGGATGACCTTCCTTGTGATACGCCTGCCTTCAGCCTACAATGCCATCCTCGGAAGACCAGGTCTCAATGCCCTCCGAGTAGTGGTTTCGACTCGCCACTTGCTCATGCGATTCCCCACCAGCCAAGGAGTTGGCGAAGTTCGTGGGGACCAGATGGTAGCCAGACGATGCTACATGGCAACACATCAGGCGAGGCGACTAGCTGAGGCACCCATCCCAGCAACCGACCAGCCTTCAGCTAAAGCTCCGGAGGCACGAGTCAGTCCTCAGAAGGAGCGGGTAGAGCCTGGTGAGCTACTAATCCAAGTTCCTTTGCACGAAAACTTTCCCGAGCTAACCGTGCAGGTCGGCTCCGGCCTTAGCGAGTGCGAAAGGGATTGCCTCGTCAACTTCCTGCGAGACAACATGGACGTCTTCGCATGGTCGCCTGCGGATATGCCGGGGATAGATCCAGAGATCATGGTCCACCGGCTCCAAGTGAAGCCAACCTGCAAGCCCGTGCGACAAAAGAAGCGAGGCGCCGCCCCTGAACGACAACGAGCGGCAGCCGAGGAGGTTGACAAACTCCTTGAGGCTGGCTTCATCCGGGAGATACCCTATCCGGAGTGGCTCGCCAACGTGGTCCTCGTCAAAAAAGCCAACGGAAAGTGGCGTATGTGCGTGGACTACACCGACTTGAATAAAGCCTGCCCGAAGGACAGCTTCCCACTGCCCAGCATCGACCAGCTCGTAGACTCCACCTCGGGGCACGAGCTGCTGGCGTTCATGGACGCCTTTTCCAGATACAACCAGATCCGCATGGCGCCAGAAGATGAAGAAAAGACAGCCTTCATCACCGATGGGGGTACCTACTGCTACAAAGTAATGCCATTCGGCTTAAAGAATGCCGGGGCAACTTATTAGAGGCTGGTCAACCGGATTTTTAAAGACCAAATAGGCCGAAACATGGAGGTCTATGTTGATGATATGCTGGTGAAGAGCAAGGTGGCGCAAGACCATGTGGCTGACCTTGATGAAGCATTCTCCACACTCCGAAAATACCAAATGAAGCTTAACCCTGCCAAATGCGCCTTTGGAGTCACCTCGGGCAAATTCCTCGGCTTCATCATCACACAATGAGGAATCGAGGCCAACCCAGAAAAAATCCGAGCACTCCGGAAAATGACGCCTCCGAAGACAGTCAAGGAGGTACAACGGCTAACAGGCCGGGTTGCAGCCCTCGGGAGATTCATTTCTCGCTCGGCCGAGCGCTGCCTTCCCTTCTTTACGGCTCTAAAGAAGCCAAAGAATTTTCTGTGGTCGGACGAGTGCCAGCAGTCTTTTGAAGAGCTCAAGCACCTTCTGGCCTCCCCTCCCCTACTCACAAAGCCTCAACAGGGCGAGCTCCTCTACTTGTATCTAGCTGTTTCCCCTGTAGCAGTAAGCTCGGTCCTGGTCCGAGAGGAGGGCAAGCTCCAAAAACCAGTGTATTACACCAGCCGGGTCTTGAGGGATGTTGAAACCCGATACTCTAAGCTGGAGAAGACTGTCTATGCCTTGGTCATCTCAGCGCGAAGACTCCGGCCTTACTTCCAAGCCCACACAACGGCCGTGCTGACCGACCAGCCAGTAAAGCAGATCCTGCAGAGATCAGACCGCGCCGGCCGGATTACTAAATGGGCCATCGAGCTCGGAGAATTCGACCTCGAGTACCGACCCAGACCGGCGATCAAAACGCAAGCACTTGCCGACTTCATAGTCGAGTGCACCGTACCGGACGAGGTCGAGCCTGAACCCGAGCCTACACCAACAAAGCAAACCCCTAGTCTGGCATGGGCCCTACATGTCGATGGCTCTTCAAACTCGGGGGGTAGCGGAGCAGGTCTCATCCTCACCAGCCCGGAGGGGGTGGTCGCTGAGCAGGCCCTACGCCTCGAGTTCCCTGCTTCCAACAACATGGCGGAATACGAAGCACTAGTCGCCGGGCTCAAGCTAGCCAAGGAGCTAGGTGTGAAGGACTTGAAGGCCTTCAGTGATTCTCAACTCATCGTCAACCAAATCCTGGGCGACTTCGAAGCCAGAGACCCCACAATGCAAAAGTATCTTCAGAAGGTACGGGATCTCGCCTCGACCTTGGATTCTTTTCACATCCAACATGTTGCCAGGTCGGAGAATCTCAGGGCCGACCAGCTGTCAAAGCTGGCGTCCTCCCGCATGAGCGAGCTCCCCAAAACAACGGCACTGGAGTACCTTCAAGAACCCAGTACGGAGAAGCCCGAGCAGGCCCTTTGTGTTGAGTTCGAGCCAAGCTGGATGGACGAGCTCATCAGCTACCTGCAAGATGAAGTCCTCCCTGATGATGAACGGGAGGCTCGCCGAGTGAAGCGCTCCGCCACCCGGTACATATTGCACGAGGAAAAGCTTTATCGGAGATCTTTCACCTCTCCCCTCCTCAGATGCCTCCGCCCGACGAAGGCTGATTATGCAATGAGCGAAGTCCATGAAGGGATTTGCGGAAGTCACTTGGGGGGACGAGCATTGGCCCATAAAATTTTGCGCCAGGGATATTATTGGCCGACACTTCAGAAGGATACCATGGACTTCGTCCGGAGATGCAACCGATGCCAGAGAAACGCCAATGTCCAATGCCGACCCTCGGCTCCCTTAACCTCTATCAGCTCCCCTTGGCCTTTTGCCCAGTGGGGAATTGATATTCTAGGGCCATTCCCTCTGGCTACCGGGCGAAGAAAATTCCTGGTCGTCTCCATCGACTATTTTACAAAATGGGTGGAGGCCGAGCCACTTGCCCGGATCACCGAGCAGAAGATGCGGGATTTTGTCTGGAAGTCAATAATCTGCAGATTCGGGCTTCCCCGCATCCTCATATCCGACAACGGCCGCCAGTTCGACAACCTCCGTTTCAGAGAATTCTGCTCCGAGCTTGGCATCAACCACCGCTTCACCTCGGTCGCGCATCCTCAGACAAACGGAGAAACCGAGGTAACAAATCGTACTATTTTGCAGGGGCTCAAAGCCAGGCTCGACAAATCCAAAGGACAATGGGTCGAAGACCTGTACAATGTCCTGTGGGCTTACCGGACTATATTCCGTGTCCCCACCGGCGAGACTCCCTTCAATCTGACATACGGAACGGAAACTGTCATCCCGTTGGAGATCGGACTCCCATCTCCGAGGGTAGAGCATCATGACGCCAGCTCCAACTCCTCGCAGCTAAGAAACAACCTCGACCTGATCGAGAAAACAAGGGAGGCCGCTCGCGTTCGCATGGCGAGGTACCAACAAAAGATAGCTCAATACTACAACGCCAGAGTCAAAATCAAGTCCTTCAAAGCAGGAGACCTTGTCCTCAGAAGAGCCGAGGCCTTCCGACCAACCGAACAAGGGAAACTGGCTCCAAACTGGGAAGGACCTTACCGAGTCACGCGCATCCGTCGGCCCGGAACTTATAAGCTAGAGTCTCTAGATGGGACTCCCATCCCACGAAGCTGGAGTTCCGAAAATCTCCGCGTGTACTACCAATAGAATCCCAAGGGATCTCCCACTGTAACCATAAATTTCACTTATAAACGGCTCGTGCGTTTGTTTAAACTCACCAATTCTCCTGTGTTGTCTTATGATACCAGGCTCGTTCTCCTACCCTGACCACGGTCGGGATGCCCCCATACAACGGGATGCGTCCACCACCGACCAACGAGCTCGGCTCGTTCTCCTACCCCGACCATGGTCAGGATGCCCCCATACAACGGGATGTATTCAACGAGCTCGGCTCGTTCTCCTACCCCGACCACGGTCGGGATTCTCCGATATTTCGGGATGATGTCCGTGAGATCGTGACGCATTCTCCATCGGCCAACGAGCTCGGCTCGTTCTTCTACCCTGACCACGGTCGGGATGCCCCCATACAACGGGATGCATCCACCACCGACCAACGAGCTCGGCTCGTTCTCCTACCCCGACCATGGTCAGGATGCCCCCATACAACGGGATGTATTCAACGAGCTCGGCTCGTTCTCCTACCCCGACCACGGTCGGGATGCCCCGATATTTCGGGATGATGTCCGTGAGATCGTGACGCGTTCTCCATCGGCCAACGAGCTCGGCTCGTTCTCCTACCCTGACCACGGTCGGGATGCCCCCATACAACGAGATGCGTCCACCACCGACCAACGAGCTCGGCTCGTTCTTCTACCCCGACCATGGTCAGGATGCCCCCATACAACGGGATGTATTCAACGAGCTCGGCTCGTTCTCCTACCCCGACCACGGTCGGGATGCCCCGATATTTCGGGATGATGTCCGTGAGATCGTGACGCGTTCTCCATCGGCCAACGAGCTCGGCTCGTTCTCCTACCCTGACCACGGTCGGGATGCCCCCATACAACGGGATGCGTCCACCACCGACCAACGAGCTCGGCTCGTTCTCCTACCCCGACCATGGTCAGGATGCCCCCATACAACGGGATGTATTCAACGAGCTCGGCTCGTTCTCCTACCCCGACCACGGTCGGGATGCCCCGATATTTCGGGATGATGTCCGTGAGATCGTGATGCGTTCTCCATCGGCCAACGAGCTCGGCTCGTTCTCCATCGATCACGGAACCTGATTCAACTTCCTATTCGTGATCAGCGAAAAGTCCGTGACTGACAATCGGATTTTTCTATCGGCATCCCCAAAAGAACGGACCCCGAGCAGAAGAGCGTCTTCAGTAGCCAGGCGGAGTTCATAGCCTCGGCATAAGAGCGCTCATGGTACCAGGTACCCGTTCAATTAATATCTCTACATTACTTGATTCATTTTCGTTCTCATTAATCTCCATTTTCGGTTAATTAATTTAATCACCCGCCTCGGCGACCTGACGCTCGGGCTCAAAGTTCGCTGAAGAATCTTTGGTTAGCAAGTCCTAGGGCTCGGTCGAATTCTGAGCTAAGCTCGAAAAGATCCCTCCGAGCCCGAGCGTATCCTAGACATAATTATCGTTATAGTGCTAGTCTTAGGACCTAGGCTCGGCTGTGCCGAGTCTTAACGCAAGTCCGGTTATATGGCGGACGAAGTTGGAGCCGTAGAGCCTAATTCCTTAATATAAAAGCGGATTCGAACGAAAGATCTTTAGCCAGCCAAAAATGAAACCAAAGCACAAGTCACAAGTCATAACAAATGTATATTCATTTCAAAAAGCCCGTAGGCTAAGTACAAGAGCTCGGACTCGGCCTTAACAAGTATAGAGGCCACTCCGGCTTACAAAAAAAAAAAAAGAGAGAGAAAAAAGGGGAAGACTACACCAAGGGCTCAGGCCCGGCGACTTCAGGAGCGGTTGGCTCCTCTGCGGTCGAGGCCTCCACGGTAGCTTCGGGAGCCGCCTCGATGACCTCGGGAGCGATCTCGCCTTCTTCAGCTTGACCCTCCTGGTCGGCCCCGCCAGAGGTTGGAACCTCTGCCTCTGCCTCCGCTTCTGGATCTTCGACCCCAGCGCCTGGTTGAAGCAGGCTGAGGTCGAAGTCTGGGAGAAGTCGCCGCAACTGGTTGCGGAAGTCCTTGAAGCCCTGGATGAGCCCGTTGACGCCTTCCTCTTCCATCAAGTCGCGAAACTCTTTCGATTCACGGAAGAGCTTGACGGCGTCCTGGGCCTGCTCCCGGGCCTCCTTCTCCCGAGCCTCATGGTAGGCGGCCTTCCGCTCCAAAGTCTTTATTTCTCTTTCGCGGTCCGCGAGCAGAGATTGCATGTCAATTAGACGGATCTCGAGATCTTGGACCTTTATTCGAGCCTCCCCCACCTCCTGCTCGCGTATAGCGAGCGACGATTCGGCCTCCGTCCGGCGGGCCTCCGCGGCGCGCACTTCAGACCTGGTCAAAGTGTGCGCGCCCTTCACCTCTTTAAGTTCGGCGACCAGAGCCCGAACCTCGTCCTCGGCCGCCCCTAGCTTCGCTTGAAGCACTTTCTGCTCGGCCTCGGACGCGAGGAACTTCGCTTCGGCCTCCTCACGCCCCCTTTGATGCCTTCGGGCCCGGTCCCGATAGTCTTGGATGATGTGAATCATCGTTTCGGTCTCGTGGAGGCGCTGCAAGAGGGACACGTAAGAAATAGTTTTAAGCCGAAATACAAATTTGCACAGAAATAAAAGCTGACTTACTCGGATGGAGGAGCAAATAGTGGAATCCATGAACTCGCCATAGTTCATGGACCGGATCTTGACCTGGTCGGCTGGGAGCAGCGCGACCCGGAGAACTTCGCGCGCCACTTGTACGCTGTCGAGGGCCGAGTCGCCCTCAAAGACGGCCCATCCAGGAGCGTATGGCACCCGCTCCTGGGGGCCCGATGAACCCGCCAGGCCGGCCTCGGCCGGCCTGGGTGCATCCGACCCCGTCGCTTCCTGGCTATTCCCCGGCTCGGAACCGGGGAGTTGGGGTCGGTTTGGCGGCCGACCTGACCGCCGCATGGTAGAAGAGGGGCGCGCGAGCGCCAAATCTGTCGAAGTCCTCCCTCCCTGGTCGGAATTTGGAGCTTCCTGCCGACCAGGGACTTGCGAAATGGGCACCGGGTATGGAAGTGCCATCGTGGCTCCGCCAGAGCCTGCGCCCTCTCCCCGACCAGCCTCAGAGCGCGCGGGGCGAGGAGCGCGCGCCTCAACTGAGGTGGTCGCCGAGGTCTTCACCGAGGTCTTCGCTTTCTTCCTCGGCTCGGTCGGTTCTCCCGAGAGCTCGGCCGCTCTCTTTTGGAACCGGGCGTATAGGACCTCGCTCTTGGTCACCATCTTTGCGATATCTGCGAGGACGAGCAGGATTAAAACTTAGAAACTGTAATAAAATAGAAAAAACACCTTAAGGCTACTCTTACCATGGGGACGCGCCGAGCTCAGCCCAACATTTACTAGAGCGTCCTCACTGATGAGGCCGTTCAGTAAGATGCCGCCCCCGAGGCTGCGGATGGCGTCGAGGACCCCCTGCTCGCGCGAAGAAAGCCTGGGGACTTTGTTGACAGATTTGAGATGGGTTGGCCCCCACCTAGGGTCAAACCCCCACGACCGCTCAGACCCCAGGAAGAAGAACTTCTTCTTCCAGTCGTGGATGGACGAGGGGGTACCATGGAAGAGCGGCCGACCCGCCCGAAGAGCGATATAGAGCCACTCTCCGTCTCCCGGATTCAACTTTAGCACAAAAAGTCGCCGGAAGACGTTAACAGAGGTCGGAATCCCGTGCAGTAAGCACAGCGACAAGAAACCGATCACTGTTCTCCAGGCGTTCGGAGCAAGTTGCGCCAGAACCAACTGGTATTCCGTCAGCAACTCATTCACGAAACCGTGAAGAGGGAAACGTAGGCAGGCCCAGAGTGATTCTAAATACACTCCAACCCGGCCTACCGGAGGGTCGGTCACCCGATCCCCCTGCCTGGTGGGTTCCAACCGGAACCCTTAGAGAGGAAAAAATCACTCCTCGGTCATTTCCACCTCCAGTACGCTCATGGTGGACTCGACTTCATTTGGACCGGAACCCATTAGGAAGAAGGAAAAGAAGAAGGGGGGAAGGGACCTGTGAAACGCCGGGAACAAAAAACTTCGGACTGAGAAAAGCTGAAGGAAGAAGACGATAAGAGAGGAGGAGAAAGCTAGGTGAGGGTTTATATAAATCCCCCAACGGCCCAGATCAGCGAGAAAAAATGCTACTCCCTATTCGGATTACGACGCGTGTCAACCCAAAAGATAAAGCGTCACATTTATTCCGGGCTGACACTTCGAACACAGAAGCGCCTTATCGAATCATACAGCCCCATCATGAGCCCACGACGCGAGGACGCTTCGGAGAAGGCGTCCCAATAATGAGGCCTTTTCGGGAAAGGAGAAACGCCGCCTATTAAAGACATCTCGAAGCGCCCGGTAATTCAAAAACGCGCAATGACTTTAAAATTTCTAAATCCATAATAACCCAACCAAAACTACTTCCCGCGCTCAAGCTGGTAGCTAGCTAGAACTAGGAAGTCGGGGGGTAGTGTTGGGAGATTACCCAAGTCATGACACCTCAGAGGCGCTCGACCGAAGAGCGCCGGCCAGAGAGGCGCTCGACCGAAGAGCGCCGGCCAGAGAGGCGCTCGGCCGAAGAGCGCCGACCAGGGAGGCGTTCGATTAGAAAGCGCCGACCAGGAGCAACGCCGCCACAGGACACTCCGCTAGGCGACCTATTCGGCTCGGCACCTCTGCTGAGCCTATGCCTTAGCCGAATATCCAATCTCCGCTTAATCCTCCAACAGGTCTGACAACCAAGTACGTGACTCCACTACAATCTGCCGCCATCCTTAAGTCATCAAGGCACGGGATCTCCACAGGAACTCGGCATGACCTGTCATTAATGCATAAGACCCCCTCGGGCCTCCGATGCACTCAGTCATTAAATGAACACGGCCCAAGACGATCTCCGGAGACAAACTCATCGTGCCCAATTATTGCAAAAGGAGACAAACTCCCCTGTCACCTCCCAGGTAACACTATATCCCTCTATAAAAGGAGGACATTAAAACACAAAAAGGGGGGGGGGGGGGGGGATAGATACACACAAACACAGAGAGGAAAAAAAAAGGCTCTCTTCCACCACTCCACCCACAAATTAGCCCCCTCTGACTTAAGCTTCGGAGGGCCGGCGCCGGAAAATCCGGCCACCGGCTTTTTTGCAGGATCTTCCAGGAGGACGCCGCCCGTCGACGCACCGCCATCCACCGCCCCAGGCAGCGGAGCTCCTCCCTTTTCGGTTTGCGGCAGCCCCCGGGTCCAATTTCCAGCAACACATGCTTTCTGAGATACTGGGAATTGTGGTGGGCCATAAAGAACGCATGGAAGAAGTTTTTCTGAGTAATTCTAAAGGGGCATGGTGGTCAAGATTTACAGGTCCCTTGCGGCCTATATTGTGTGGGAGATGTGGTTGCCAAGGAAAGAGAAGAGCAGAGTGCTCGGCAGTAGTCCACAAAATCCGACAAAGATTAGCAATCAAACTTGTACTGTGGCAAAAGAGGCTGATCTCTCAGGGAATCACTTGCCTCTTTCTTTTTTTTGTTGGATCCTTCCTGATAGTAAAGGTTAATATTGACAGGGCCCTCCATAGGAATGTTTCTGTGGTAGGTTGTGGCTTGGTCATTAGAGTTGAGAATGGGGTATGTTGGTGCAAGATCAAGATGCCTTTACACCACTAATATAGTAGTACAAGCTATGGGTTACAAATGGTATCAAAGCTGACTTGGCTTATAACCTATATGAACTAAGAGATACTGCAGTACAGATCCATTAGAGCTGAGGTCCGGGTTGTTACAAGCCATGTACTATATTATTGAAAAGAAGAGCCTTTTTACATGCATATATCCTTTTTTTTTGAGAAAAAAAAAGAAGGGAGGCTAGGCCACCTAAAATTTTGTTGAAATGTAAAGCATATTCGGATACAACAATTTGGTAAAGCCAAGGGGAGAGGAGAAAAAGAACAACAGATTTCTGTTTAGTTCTGGTGCCCCAATGGAACTATAAAATAAGTAGAGACAACTTTTGCATATCCTCTTATGCTTGCAAAACCAATAGTTTGCAACATATCTCTGCAATTTTTTTCTACAATCCTATCATGGATCCTTATACATTGACCTTCAACTAAGTACAATTTGGATTAGTTACAAACAACCCACCTTGTAAAATTACTACTTATTTGTAGCTTCTGGCAATGGAAGTTATAAAATCTATGTTAATTAGAAAGATAGGTAATTGTTTTATTATTAAACATATATTTTCTCTCTTCTACAAACAACAATTCATTGGAGCATAGCTGCATTGAGTGGGAAGATAACAAAGGGATACTGATAAAAAGAATAACTCAAAAGGGGATTTAACCTTTTTCTGGATGACTGAACACAGAAGTAATACTAAAAGTTTCAGCCAGGAGAAACTTCGATGCGCGCATTTGCCCCTCAATCATGCAATCAGAGTAAACAAATGGCAAAGGGCATGTGATGGATTCGCCATGATTGACGCCACCCACCCCCATGTGTCCGAATCCATCACCCAGAACACGCCTCTCCTCATCACGCCCAATATATAAACCAACTACTAACAAACCCATTAGAAAGAAGAAAAAAAAATTCTTTCCAAGTGGCCAAAACCGATATAAACTTCATCTAATAAACGGTCGTGATCAGCCCGTACTCGTGAACCTAGATCCTTAAGGTGTAGCATGGGGACCGTAGCACTTGAGGTTTCGCAGTGTGTGGGCCCATACACAGGTGTCCGACGTCACACCACTCCTCCCTGTGCCCGCAAGAGAGTAATTGTAGGAGAGGAATCATAACTTACTTTTTTTGTCCCTTTCTTTTGTGGAAGGAGAGAGATAAGTTCCCGTCCTTTCCTTTCCCATTCCGGAGATTAAGTGGCCACAGTTTGTTGCACCCGGAGCAGAACTATTATAGAGGAAAAGGAAAATTTAGCTAGGATCCAAACCAAAGAAGCACACAGACACAGCCAAATGCTAGATCCATCACCTGGTTGTTCTTCAGAAAACATAAGAACATTTCATCTCTCTTTTATTTACACTAGGCTTAGAGTTCATCATGGATCTCATTCATACTAAGAACATGGTAACTTGGAAAAGAAAAGGAAAAAAGTTATACGTTAGTAAATTACATGCACCACGTACGTGAGGAAGGGAGTTTTAATGTGGTTTTATGCATGATAACTCAACCAGCTGAACAAGAACAGAGGGATTTAGATTTTGAATAGCATTAAAAAGGGAAGGAAATGGATGGGAAAAAAACAGAAATCATATTAAAAACAAGGAAGTTCATATGCCTTAGAATTCCACACGCTTGTTTTCGTTGGAATCTATGTGCGCCAGCGCCGCCCGGCCGGCCATCTCCCTCTCGAACCTCCAAACATAGTTGAGGCCGACGAGGAGCTCGGCGATGGCGGCCTCCACCTTCTCCCGGTCGGCGAAGAAGAGCGTCTGGAGGAGCAGCACGCCGTTCCGGGGAGCCGCCGCAGCGCTCCGTCGCCCCTCGAAGCTCCGCTCCCCCTGCCACCGCACGGTGTCGTGTGCTACCGGCCCCAGCCACTCGCTGATCCTCGCCAGCGCCGCGCGCCACTCTGCCGCCAGCACCGTGTCGGTGGCCGCCCCCCACCCGCCCACCCCCTTTAACCGTCGCCGCAGAATTCCCCGCACGCTCGCCGGCAGCATGTTATACAAATCGTGCCTTGCATCCGGGCCGACCGCTCGCGGCAACCGGATCATCTTCTCGATCGCTATAAGCAGATTTGCGTAATGCAGTGCAAGCGCCGCGGCTCCCAAAGTCGTCGGTGGCGGCACCAGCATCGCCGAATTCGACTCGAAGATGCCGCGTTGCTGCTTCTTCTTGGACGGCGATGCTGGCGGCGGCGTGTCGGATGATGGGTACACGGTAGCCGAGAGGCTGCACGGGAGGGGATACGACTCGAATCCAATGCCGAATACTTGTTTGATTCTTGCGAGAACGGTGAACGACGACCGGGCGAGCAGCGAGAGCACGGTGTGGAAAGTGCAGTTCCACAGGGAGGTCTGCTTCAGATACTTGATCTCCTGTCGCTGCCAAAAGATCTTTTGCTGGAGTTCGGCGATCGCTGTGATTTTGCTCGCCGGGAAGTTCTTGTTGCACCCGCCGCCGCACTGCAGGAGCTTCCGTAGCCCGTGCTCTGCCTCCGAGAGCTCCTCCATCTCTTTATATAAAGTGGCGGTGGATGCTACGTAGCGATCCATCCTCTTGACTTTGCTCTCCATCTCCTTCCAGCTCATCACCCACCGGTGGGGGTCGTGGCCGGAGTCGGAGAATTCCTTGAATATCCGGTAGAATTCACATAGGCACGGATCGGTGCAGCGCTTGCTTAAGGTGGTGGAGGCCGACTCGGCGACGAGGCGGAGTGCATCGACAAGCTCGGCGCATGCGACGCTGAGGAGGAAGGAGTCATCGTCGGAGACGATCTTGCGAATTCCTTGCAAGGCGATGGTCTCATGGCGGAGGCGGGCGATCTGCACATCGGAGAGGGAGCGCCATAGATGGAGGAACTTGGACATGAGGCTGGCGATCTCGAAAGCGAGGATGCCAACATTGGCCTTCTTGCGGCTGACGATGGCTATGGCATCGGTGGCGTTCATCGTCGATCGGACCGAGTCGAGGCCGGTTGAAATGGCTGACCTCACTTTGGTTAGCCATGACTCTAGGGCCATGGGATCTGGCTTTGAGGAATAAAAAGGAATAGGAGGAGAGGATGGTGCCCAATTTATTTGTTTGGAGCAAAGAGAGAGAGGGAGAAAATGATTAGAGATGGAGCTGTAAGGATAAGCATAATATAAAAAAAAGAAAGGAGAGAAGAGGCTGGTGGGTGGGTGAGTGAGCTCTTGGGATCTTGATATCTAAGTGGTACATATAGTGGAAGTGGGGATGGAAGGGAGAAATATGGAGAGTTTTGGTAGGGAAAGGTGAGCAGGAAAAGTTTCGCTTTGCTGTTGCTTGGGGATAGTAAACGCGAAGTTGCTGTGCATTTCTATTACTGTGGTCACCTTTTTGACTTGTTGATTATTTCCCCCTCCAAACAGTATCCTGTTTCCATCAAATGTCATTGATCATTTGGAAAGAGGAAAAAAAGGAAATTTTTTTCTTTGACAGAAGTTTAAAAAACGATATTGAGGTGTACTCGGTGGATGGTGGTGGTTGTTGATATAAAATCCCCTTTTAAGGAAGTAGATATGTATCATGTTAAGCATTGTTCATGTTGATCCCAACCATTTTTAGTTGTCTCCCGTAATTATTTTTTTTTATTTTTCGTTAGAATTGATTAAAAATTTGCATGGCTATGTGCGAGACTCCCATTGAATGCTAGTTAAATAGATATATCCCTCTCCTTTTGGGTGAATAATTTTTATTCTTTTGCTTACAGTGTTGGTGTTTTGCTTGGGGTTGCATCTCCTTGGTGGCTTGCACGTGCGACAAGAGCGTGAGGAAAGGAGCTCATAGGGAGTCCGGATTCCATGTTCTCCTTTCCTTGCTACTTTCTATGTTTCAAGATTACTATTGGTAAGTCTTCCTAGCTCCTACCTCCTTTGACGATTCCTTGCCCTCTATTACTACAAAGAAGCTTAGCAGGCCTCTCAAGTTTTTTTGTTTTTCTTTTTTCTTCAAAAAAATTATATCCTACACCAGATGCACTGCATCAACTAGTGGTATACCATGTCATTTTGAATTCTTGTTTCTATAGATCTTATTCAAAATGCAGCTTGTCTTAAATTATCATTCTTTTCATCTAATCTCGGATTGTTCCTATGATATATTGCAGATGTGGTATAATCTCTCCTCTCTTTAATCTTTATCCAATATTATTTGTTTTTGATACGCTCATCACTAGGAATCACGACCATCCATCTAGTCAACATTGCAATCCTACCGAATTAATGGCATACGGACAGGTACAGCGTACGTACGGCTGGCCAGATATACAGTTCGTCCAGCAGAGGATTTTGGGGGTCCCATAACCACGGTGACTTGTGCGGAGCCCTCCTTAAAACTCGATTTATGTCACAATTAAATGAGTTCGGAATGATGTGTAGAACTTTAATACGGACTGTTTATAGGGATTTGTTCCGCTGATCGTTTCTTCGGTTGCATGCCTGGTCTTAGTTTTGGATCTACGTGCATGGATTTTGACGATTGGAAGCATCTCTCTTTACATGGGTCTAACAGCTCCAAGATTACATTGTACCACAAAAAGTAAAAAAAAAACAACCCCAAGCTTCCTGATCCAAGTTGGTTTTACTTTTGATTAATTTTGTTAAAGAGAGAACTGCATGGCTTTGCACTAATTTTCTCTTTATTTACCAAAAAAATCTAATTTACTTTTTATTTTGTATTTTGACTCAAATAGATGTATTGATACATAAATAGTATAATATACCTGACTTACCCAAAAAAAATAATTTACTCCTTGAATGCACCAAAATAAGCATAAATAAGTTAAATATTTTTTTTTTTTTACAAAAGAAAACCATCCAACAAAAGATTGCTGATTTTGGCATAAATGTATGAGTTTGCATATGTCTACACTAAATTCCAATCCTACCATGAATCTGACTTTTTACATTTTAGGATAAGTAAAGTGTAACAATTTATTGTTGAATAACTTAGACTGACTCTACTTAGTGTTAGAGTCATCAGGAACTTCAAATCATCACACACACACACTCACACATATATCTTTGAGTGCCCATCTATTTTAATTAAGTTGACCATTAAGCTCAATAGACAACTTTTCGTCTTTTAGGGCAAGCGCACACGAATTATGCTGGAAAGAATTTTTTTATGTAAGGCGTCTCTTGAGCCAAGCTCATTATTTGAGATTTTGAGCCCATCTTTTTTTCTCTTTCGAAAATTTTTCCTTACACTAACGTTGCTTGCTTGTGTATATATATATATATAGATGAGCTGAAAAAAAAGAGAGAGTATTAATAAAGTTCCAGCGTCCTTACAAAATTCCTACATATAAATATATATTAAAACGATGCAGATAAAAACATGCGTTACTTCTTTCGTCTTCTCTTGTAATTAACGTATGAGATTCTTTAGGCTGGTTTTTCCCAGTTTACCTCAAACAAGTAAGGGGATATAATACCTTGCTCTTGCCGCATGTGAGCGGTACAAACTTTATTGCACTGTGTCGACTAATTTGTAGTTCTCCATTGGAACTTAGCACCTTTAGTGTTGATGCCGTCAGAATCCGTGCTACTAAGGTGGTCATTGATAAAGAAAGCAAAGAGGTTTAGGAAACCAGGCTGTGATGATGGGGCATCGTGTCACATTCTTTCTTACGTAGCTCCACATGCCAGCCTTTTTTTTTTTTCATTTCGGTAGATCATTCCAGGCTTCGCCATGGAAGTTGACAGATAGACCAAGCCAGCCACGATGGTTGGGCGTTTCTTCTTTTCAAACGTCAGCTTTTCTAAAAATCATACTCCCTGTGAACCAAACGTCCACTAAGTTTAGTCATCCAGATCTTTCTAACTGAAATATCAAAAATTAAGAGAAAGAGAGAATATATATATACACACACACACATAATTTGAGCTTTGGTAGAAGTTAATTCACCATCTTCAAAAAGGTGAACATGGACAAACCACAAAAGTAGGATACATCGATCTATGTTGTATTTGTTGCAAAAAAAATAATTTACTTTCGTTCATATGAATTTACTATTGAATCATCCACTCTACGGATATTAAAAATTCCAAACTACATTATCCATTCATTTGCATAAGTCTCAAAGTAATCAGTGAATGGTACAATGTGAATTCGTGCGACAAAAAAGTGAATCTTTCTTTCGCATAAAAAAATACCCCCCACTCGTCATCTATTTGCATAAATATAAACTTTATGAGTTCGGCACTTGCATAAATATGAACTTTATGACATCCATTTAAAGTCAAAACAAGCTCAGCTCCTGCATAAAGGAGAAGATGAAGGACCGCAGAACAGTAGTCAGCGCAATGAAATGCCTTCGACGCACGTATGTAGCATCGGGCATCATGCAAGCGGGGACGCTCTGTGCTCGTACCGTCTCTAGCTTTAACCCAACTCAGTGTTCCATAACCACTAGCCAATTCATACGATGCACCAGCTTTCTAGTCTGTGGCTGACAGCTTATTCTCCACCTAGTAACATCTTTCAGCGCGCCCCTTTTTGTTACTGTTTCTTGGGTACCCCCACCCCTTGGCTATCTCAAAGTAAACTTCGATGGCAGTAGGTCACTAGACGGTTTGACTGGAGGGGTCGGCTTTGTGATTAGGGATCATGGTGGTAGATTGGTGGTTGCTGGTGGGCGTCGGACACCTGGGACTACAGTTGTTGGTGCGGAGCTACGGGCTGCTTGGGAGGGATTATCCTATGCCAGGCAGGTCCTTGGCGCCGAGCGAGTGTTCCTCGAGGGAGACTCTGCAGTGGTGATCGATTGGATCCGGGGGATGGACAGGTACGGCGACGGTCACCCCCTCATTCGGGAGACTCGGAGGATGGCTCAGATGATGGTCGGTTTCCAAATTGGTCATGTATTTAGAGAGGCGAACAGGGCCGCAGACTGGGTCGCCTCTTTTGTGGCCCGGCATTCCGGGGATGTTTTGTGGACGTCTACTGTAGACGCTCCTTCTTCTCTGTTGTCTTTTATTTCTACGGACATGGCAGGCTGTACTCATGTTAGATCTATATGATTGAGTAGCTGTTTTTTACCAAAAAAAAAAAAAAAAAACATCTTTCAGCGCCAGCTTTTTAATACTCACTCCACTCTTTTTATAATCTTTCTTTTGGATAAATCGGATCGGATAACTTAAAGCACACAAATATAAGTACATTCATAAAAACTAGCAAATAAACAGAAAGATATATTATTCTAAAATTCCGTAATATCTTATGTCTTTTCTTTTTCTCGCACAATTTGTTAAGGTTTATGTTCTGCTGACGAGCAAGCTTGCTTTGGTGCTATAAAAAAAGATTAGGACGTCAGTGGTCTGTTGCTATGACATGCATATGAATACGATGAGTCCGATGACAATCTCCGATGCTGAACTAGTGGGAATAATGGGAACGTTGACGGTTGCGAAGAAAATTTTCGGTTGTGGATGTCCACGTAGCACAATATTTATAGGCCAAAGTGGCCATAGTGAATGCCCAAATATTGCCTCAGAGATTGATCCTTTTGAAGGTACGTAGAGAAAATGAGAAGGCAGCGACACCAGGGAGGCAGAGTGGAGGAAGGGGTTGTGGGTCGTGGGCTGGCCAAAACCTTTCCTTAACTGGTGGCCAGAGACGCGCGCTCAGCTCCACTCAATGGCCTCTCCCCCACTGGCCCTCCTTGACGGAGACCTTTTGTGCCCATTACTCGGATCCCACCACAGGGTGGTGGCTTCTGGAGACGAGGAGGGTCTCCTCCACATCTATCAATGGTTTTGCCCCCAGTGCGACAGGAGACAATGATGAAGACCCCAGGCTCTTGCCGGGGTGCCCCCTCCACCCCTCCCCTCCCCATCCATTCCAAGGTCCCCAAAGGTGCTTCCTCTCATCTTTTAATCGAAAACAAGCAAAGAAAGAAAGGAAGCAATATAAGCCACGCACGCACGCACGCACACACACACACACACATACACACACACACACACAGAGAGAGAGAGAGAGAGAGAGAGAGAGAGAGAGAGAGGGAGGGAACTTGTTCCACTTTACATGGACAGTACCCAATTAAAGAGATCGATGGTCCCAACAAGGAGGTATCCCAGTCATATCCGTGTTGCCTCCTCCTTTGGTTTGGATGGATGGACTGGAGTGCATGTGGGAGGCTATCATATTGCCCTGGGTGGAGGCCCGGAATTAGCCATTTCAACCATGGAGGTGCAGGGAGAGTTGAATGGTCTTCTCATCATGTTAGGTGGTGGATATGCGACTCAAAGACATTGGTGGAAGAAGAACTGGTTAATCAAGTCCATAAGAGACCTTACTTCCTCTGCCATGTTTAATTATGTCATGATGCAGCGAAGGATTTCATTGATACATCTGAAAGACTAGGTCATGGGCTGGAAATGAGTGTCAAAGCTCTGTAACTATGGAGCTGGTCTCCTATGACAGGAAGCAATAGACATAAGCTGCACCCTTCCTCATTAACTATATGGAGAAGTTTGGGGCTAGTGTTCTACAGCTAGACCCTGAGATGTGAAAGGAATGGTACATCTTATAGTGGGCATTTCAGGCTGGAAATGGACAAAACCAGAGAGAGCACCACTGATCTAGGCGAGCTTCATGCGTTAGTTTGAGTTCAGAAAATCAGTTTTTAGGCCCTTGCCAAACTCCATAATCTGGGCGGAATTTGATTCAAGCTGGGCATGGGTTGACTCAGACAAAGCCTAGAGACAATTCAAAGAATGAATTCTAATATTAACTATAATACACTACACCAAAAAGACTGACTTAAGCTTCAGAAAGTGTTTTTAGTTTTTATTTTTTGTTATTAAGAAAAGAGAGAGAGGGTGATTCTTCACCCAGCCAATGGCTATGGGTGGGATTTGAACTTAGGTCATTGCATGTCATAATCCAATGATTTTACTAAGGAAACTAGTTGGCACTTATGATCACCAAAAAGGTAATTATGAATTTAGCACTTATGATAGTAACATATAGTTTTACTTAATAATCAAGAGATGAGACGGCTAACACAAGGTTTAAGCATTACTCGAGTAAACCTTAATCCGGGATTAGTTGACTATGTTCTTGATTTGGATGGCTGATGCTTATGAGAGTCCTAATGCGTATTCCTTGTAGGCCCCATACTAATCTACATGATATCTGATCAAATATGTATAGCATGAACGAGCTGCAACGAAGTCTTCAACAATATATTCTGCCATTAGTCACTTCAACGAGTAACGCTTGCAGCTTTTATGTCATTGATCATTATTTAACATTGAATTAACTCCACAACTCATCAAATCTTGGTGAAGCTATTCAAGGCGCATCATGCTTTCTACGAACTAAGCCAGAAAGATTTCAAGCTGGATTTAAGCTTAAAAATAGAGTTCATTTATTTTTCGGGTGGGCTAGAGTATATTGTTGATCTGGCCCAAGACCGAGCCTGAACAAGGTCCCAAACTAAGCCCAAATTCAGGTCGAAACAAGTCTCAAATCCTTCATCATTCTTTCTTAAATCTTTACGCTTATAACTGTTGAATATTGGTACTTTCAAGCTTATATAGAATCTTTTGAAGGTACAATAGTTAGATGCGATTCAAGATATCTTACAATGATCAGAATTCTGAATTATCAATGAGAACGTTGTTTTCCTGATTCAATGGACCATAGTCCACTCAAAAAATTTGGGACGACTCAATCAGGTTCGAGTTGGTCCCAGGTCTGGGCTCAGGGCAGGCTCAGGCTTGGGGTTTCTAAAAATTTTCGATCCTAAGCCTGGCTTGAAGCCCCTCCCAAAATATTCAGGCCATGCTCAGGTAGAGGTATTGCCTAGCCTATCTTGGTCTATTTCCATCCCTAATGCCTTGCTATCATATTGCACTAGTAATTCAACACCTTTTGGTTTTCTTCAATTTCACAAGTAATATAATTAAGTTTTCTAACCCTTTTAGAATTAGATAGCAAGAGAGGAGATCAAAGGAAAAGGAAGATAATAAGAGATGAGAGGAAAGGATTGGAAGGGCTACTGGAATATTTCTGTAGAGGTTTTCTCCCATTTTGGAATCTAATCACTCTATAGTATTTGGGGAAGAGACTGAGCACACTCCAATTCACTATGTTAGATATTTATTTTTTTCTCTTTTTTGTGTTAAGATTTAACTTCAATTTAGATATTTAATTTTCTTAATCTTTACTCCCTTCAACTCATGTTATCAATTGGGTGGCTATGGGAACTTTTCAATCCAGATAGAGGCATGGTGAGGGGTTCAAGTCAAAGATCTAACCCAAACACTAAAAATATAACATTGAGTTTGATTTGGGTCTAGAAAAGAGAAAACTTAAAATATCCAGCCACATTGGATGGGATCACAATCTTATAATACCTAGACATAATTTTTTTTTTTTCTTTTTGAAGATGGTATTCTCGAATCCAAGACCTCTCACTTCAAAAGTAGGAGCTGTTAGTCTAGACATAGAAATATTTGATTCTATCTATTTTAGCATTTTGTCAAGTTTAAATAAAATACTAAGATTACAATAATATAGAAATATTACAATCAATCTTTGCTACCTTTCTTCAACCAAGTAGATTCACGGTTTCATATTTGTATTAATCATTTATTTGTTTTATATTTTAATTAGATTTTTTTTGGATTTAGTATTTATTCTATCATGTTCTATATTTTTTAATATAATATAATACTAAAAATATCTACATATACTCAATATTGCTTCTTTTTCAATGTACCATTTTCATGCTGCATGTACAACATGAAATTATCTCATGATGCATAATTATATTTGATTTTTCAAATATATTTTTGCAATAAAATGTTACTTTATAAAATATGTTCTTAGAGAACTGTTTTTGAAAATTATAGAAGTAATACAATTTTCATCTTATACATTCAAGTGGTTTGCATGGACATTTACTAGTTCAAATAACAGGTGCTTGTTATTTCAAGGTCTAAAACATAATGCACACAAGACAAGGAGGCAACTCTAAGAACAGGGACATTTAGCATCCGGCTTAAACATACCTCAAAATAAAAATATCTACAGAAGTACTTAAATACGAAGATATCCTTTGCATTTCACCACCACTTCACGTAATTTGCATTCTGGGACAAAGATATCGACTGAATTAGTGATTTTCAGAAGATCCACCAATTGCTAAAGATGCTCTAGTAGAAATATTTCAAACAAGTTTTATTAGGAACCAAAAGAAACTAAAGTCACCACTAATGCCTTAAGTTGGTGAACAAAATAAAAAATAATGGAAATAAATCCTTGAGAGAAGCATTTCTCTATAACAACATGATTATGTACGTCATAGGAAGATTCATTAGCACCCATACCATCACAAACAAGAACTAATGAAATGATTCATAAAGGAAGAAGAATAAAATAGTAGAACAGACTTTAGACGGAGGGGAACATAAATCATAGTGAGAAAAATAGAAATATTGCAAGAGAATTTATTCTACACAGTCCCTCACTAAGTCAAACACGGACTAGAGATCCTTAACCCTGTTCTATCTAGGGGATTGCTCTGGTACTCTGTGTTATGCTATAAAAAGTTGAGAGACATCCTGATCGTCCACTAGGTTAGGGTTTTTAGCGTATTTTACTGTTAACTGGATATAACAGATTATAAGACCTCCTATTTTCTTATTATTTTTTGAAAATGAATAATATTTTATTTGTTTTGATTGGAATTAGTTGAACCAAGTTGCATAGAATGCTGGCTCTAGGGCTGAAAATAGGCCATGAATCGGATATTGATATGTCCATATTTGTATCCATATTGCTCAACGAATATAGGTACAGCTCTTAAACGTATATCAAAATTAATATTCATATTTGTTTTTAAACATATTTAATCTTCAAAACTTTAGTTGTTTGAAGACGACAAATAGGAAAGGGGGATCAGACGAATGAACAAGAGGTTTGAGCCTTTCAGACGTGCGAGGTAATTCGAAGAATTTTATTCATATTAGGTATTTCATTTTCGGGTTACTGTCTTAAGTGATGATCATCCAATATCTTGGTTTCTTTTAATTTAGATTTGACTAATCATTTAATTGGTTCTCTGATTTAACTTAAACTTCTTTTTTCTACTTACCTCTATTAAACGGATATCCGGATCCGAACTTGAATCCGAAAAAATCAGTATATTCGCATCCGTATCTATATCCAAGAGATTTTTGAACTGGCCATCCGGATCCGATCGGACAAAAAAAAATCAGTATTCGAATCCGACCCAAATCAGATATGAAAATGGATACTTTTGGATATAATCCGGTTTGCTTTCAGCCTCAGGTTGCTTAACTCTTTTCTTCCCAGCCTCCCTATTTTTAATTATTTTTTGGAAAAGAAAAAATATATTTTATTATTTTTTGTTAAGAATTGGCTGAACCAAGTAGAAAACTGGCTCAGCCCTTTTCTTCCTCAATTGTCTTCCTCACTTTTCTTCCTCCACCACGGCATTCATCTCACTCTGTCGTTCCTCCTCTCATCGACTAGCATCAATGCTGTGGTCCACTGGATCGCACCGTCTTCATCTCCTCTTCCCTCCGGATCTCCAGCACCATCACCTCACCACCAGTGGCGAGGCCTTGAGAAAACCAGGATCTACACGGCTTCTTCACCGGTGGGGACGAGGAGGCAAGGTCGTCGTTCGTCCCAGCATCCCAAGCTCCGTCATCTGCTGGCCCCACATGCCCAAATCGTGAGGTGACCAGAAAGTGTTGGGCGAATTGTTTCTTAGGCAGAATAGAAATATCGTTGGGATTTCATGGGATTATGATTGCATAGTTGAAAGACTATTATTAAATCTCAATCCTTACATGCAAATGTTCTCTTACAATTCTTAGAATTGCTAGGTCCCTTGAGAGTTAGGATCCACTTGGGTCAGGCATAGCGTAGTCCCTTAGTCATCTGGCTCACCAATAACCATAGGGTGGAGTCAGTGTTTTGGAAATTTGGTGTTGCTTAATCGAAATGTTTGTAACAGCAAGTTTGTATAGGTGAGCATAAGATGTTTGCTGAAATGTTTCTTCCAAATTTTGTCTTGTTTGGTTGAAATGTTTGTAGGAGCTAGCTTATCTAAATATAGTATAAGGTGTCTGTCAAAATGAGTGTTAGTGTTAAGTCATGTTTGTGGTGTTTGTTAGGCTTGGAGAAACTCTATAACAAGGTACTTGAAAAGGTAATTTAAGTAGGAAAGGTATGATTAAATGATATGAAATGGTGTTATTTTACAATGTGTTGAAATCATTGAGGATATGCATTTCCAATTGCTGTAGGCTTGCACCAAGGATCAACACTAAGGCATATCTTTTGAAACCAGTTGTAGAACTCATTGCCAATACATAGAAAGGTGGACAGTGATATATGTTATTTACACATGATATATTGTGAATTAATGAGGAGAAATAAGAAAAAAAATGCTAAATTAAATTTATGAAAGAAAGCTCTTGAAGATAATGGCTTAAAAATCAGCAGAACAAAAATCCAGTATATGAAATGCAATTTGAGAGAAAATAAGAAGCAAAGATGTGGTCCTAGTCAAGATTGATGGCGCAGAGAGGTGCTTTTGGTATTATATGATTGAAACATACATTGGTGACTTCAAGGAAAGTTTTATAAGACAATTATAAGGCTTGCAATATTTAATTGCTTAGAATGTTGGCCAATAAAGAGGGTTAAGAAAACAATTTGCAAATGATGGATTTAAAAATGATTATATTAGAAGAGTTGTCGGAGATGTACAAATTTAGGGCAAAGTGATGGCTAATCAACTAAAATAGTATTGGTATGTACAACCAAGAACTATGGCTCCTTTAGTAATAACGAGTAAGTTGTTGAAGGATGTAGGGAAAGGGAGGAGAAGGCCTAAGGTAGCATGGAAGGGATTGGAAGAAAAGGTTAGAAAAATGCTTAAAATAAGATCAGAGGTAGCTTTAAATAGGAAAATTAGGTAGATAAGTATTGATGATTATGGTTATGGATCTTCTTTTGTTGTTTCCTCTGATTAATAGACTTAAAAGTCAGGATCTCATTGACGATTTTCTAGTTCGATTGCGTAAGCCTCCAATTTGATGTGATTGCTTTAGAGTATGGAGGACAAAATCAACTAATGCTTTGGAGGCAACTATAGTTTGCAGGCGGTCAAGGGATTGCATAGTGCATGTTGTATGAGGGCACATATGTGAGTAGGTACGTTGTTCTACTTTTTAAACACGTAATGAAAATAAGTTACAAGACGATACAATAAAATAATGATACTAAAAATAATAATACAACTAAGAGCTAGTACTTGATAGAAAAACTGGACATTTTTCACAAAATAATGTCATTAACAATAGTCAGCAGCATGCAGAATACTTGAGTCTGGCCTATTTAAAACCTACATCCATCTTGACCATCTACTTGCATCAGGCTGCATAAAAGTGGGATGCGTATATGACAGGATAATGCTAAATGGGCTGCGTATTCAGTAGCATTCACATAGGCAGCCACATACCTCACTTTAGAATACACTAACTTCTGAATTGGTTTTGACTGTTTCTAGGTTGGTATGTTATACTAACTTGCCAAATCTTATTGATATCTTACATTTCATTTTTCGAAATGTAGCTACTTTTTAAAGCTTTCTCTTTAATTTATTAGTTTTTTGAACTTGATATTTTGGCCAACTTGACCTCTAGTCGTTGGACTTTTGTCTACCATTTGCAATATTTCTACAACATTGTTAATTGATAATTCATTTGTTGGGTGGACATTTGGTGATAGGATCATGTATTGTGAATGTTCTTTTATTATCTACCACATGAATCCTTTGACCATTTTTTGAAAGTTCTTGATGCACTATCATTTGCTTTTCCTGTATGTGGACTCCCCATGAGTACATTAAGTCTGGATTGAGAATTTTCAATGTTATTTTAATAATTGATAGACTTTTTAGTTATGTCTTCTCGTTATGGAATGTTGTGCTATGCCCCATCATTATATGGATTCCATATGAGTTGAGAGTCTGCTAAAACGATTGCATCTCCTGTCTACCAATATATCTTTGACAGAGCGATTTCCGATGCTCTTAAATGAACTAAGACCTTGCACCATGTAGAAGCTCCATGGTGCTTCTAAAAGATATCTTGGCCCTTAGTGTTGGGGTGAAATAGGAAGTATGAGTCCAATCAGGAGAAGGCCTAGCTATACAAGTGGAAACCAAATCAACTTAAAAGCTTAAGCCGTTTTAGGCCCAATCATCTATGTCAATCCATCTACCTCCCACTGATTGTTCTATATGGGGCTAAACTTCACATAGATCCTCAACATTCTCCCTCTTTACATGTAAGCCTATTCATCTCCTCTTTGAGTCCAATCCACTACTCTTAGATCAAGCTCCACATGTAAACACTCGTCCAAGTGTATCACGTGTTAATGCTCAAGCTTAAGAGCCCACTCTCTAAGAGCCACATTTTATCAGTATGTTACTGCTCAAGTCTAAGAGTCATCCATTTGTCAAAAATCACATTTCATTGAACCCTTACGAGGGTCTGCTCTTCCAAGAATTATGCCCAAGCCCATGCTCAAACTCAGCATCTTGCTCCATTGAGTCTACTTACCGCATCAAGCTTGTGCTTAAAACCAGCACCTTGCTCCACCAAGGCCACTTTATCGACTTGGCACACTGTGCCACCATGACTCTGCTCTACTGGCTAACATATCACTGTTATTTCTAAGAGCTACCAATTTCTGCACTTTTACAACTTCAAGAGTTGTTTAGGATTGTCAGCCATCGGCTTAAGTCTCAAAGCTAAAGTTTGCTGGAGGTCACGAATTCGAATTCCCTCCATGCTAATTTTTATTTAATTAAGCAGATTATTATCTTGACTCGTTTCTGTTTTTTGGTCGCACCACGTGCATGGTTCGGGCCACATGTGAGGGGTGTGTTAAGCCTGATACACATTGTTTGCCCAAGTTCTTATTAGCTCAAGCTTTTGGAGTCAGTTGGTTAGTAGGAGTTAATCTTATTGAAATAGCTGAAGGGTAATTATCTTAGGTAAAGCCACATGCTACAATTAGCCTCCAAGGTTACCATGGTTTAAAATGTTGGCTGGTACAATACTTATCCTTTTATGTGTATCTATTATATCGACCCCTTGATGATGCAAGGGGCATCAACTTGGGCACATAGCACTCAAGCCTCACCCAGCTCGCTTGAACGAACCCCACATTGAGTGGTTTAGAGTGGAATAGAATTCATTTGCCTTGAACTGAGCTTGATTGGTTCTAAACCGAGCGGTAACATGGCTTAGGATGACTAAAACAACCTCCTTTCAAATTGTTCTCCACAATTTGTGGCTGGAAATAAAGTGAGGGAGAAGGGAGGACTGCTTAGGGAGATTACCTATAGGATTGAAGCTTAATTTTTGAATTTTTGGTAAATCTTCTCCCTTCTTTTTGCTTTATTATACAAAAATTCAACAGGAATTCTATTTTTATTTAAAAAAATGATGGGGATTTTCAAATGAAGACCAAATGTTGTTTGATTGTTGGATTCATTCATTAGAGCATAAATCTGGGATCAAGTCAATATTTTTTGAGGTTTTGGGGCAAACCCTGAAACCTATGTCCAAACATTGTGTAAATCTGAAAGTAACCCAAAAAAGGCCATACTAAGGGCATAGTGGCTGTATCTTTGCATATCCATCTAATACCCTTTGTTAGCACAATTCTTGATATTGCATCCTATACTGAACCCCGGCCAGTGCGCCCTGTAGCTCGATATTTTGAACCTTGGATCACACTAGCATCAAAATCTTTTGGTAAAAAAACTGCATAAAGAAAGATTCTTGCAGTGCTCCCAAAGCACATTTTTGTGGGTCCTAGAAGCCTTATACTATTTTTTGGAGGTGAAATAACTTGCTCATATTGTTGATTGACAAGGATATTATGTAGATTGATTACTTAAGTTGCGGAATAAATTCTCAACTTATGCATGAGGTATTCCTGAAATTTTACATAGTATGCTGGATTCTACGTGCAAGCTGACAATGACCTTGTGCTGCATCTTGACGTTACTCACATGCAACTTTGCAAAAGAAAATCTCATGCCGTTACCTTTTAATAAAGTTGGCAGGGACATTTTGTTTTTTAGGACAAAATGATGATTCTAATCCTCGGCATCTGGTGCGACTTCCTAGTGCGCACGATTGCCGATCTATTTTGTGCTGTTAGCAGTCATCCACAAGAACAAGTGCACAAGGGTCTGTACAAAAATAGGTCAGTGGATATAGATTGTTGAAATGCAAATTGAGGGTGTATTATTGACCTATCCTTTATGTTATTGTGTTGCTATGATCTCTCTGATAACCCTAGCCACAATAAGCCTTACTGCAGTTATTGGACGCCAGCATTGTTGACGAGTTAGATTTTCATCCAAGGAGAACTTTTCTGCTGGATCAACTTTGATATAGAAGGAACTAATGTAATTGACAGATGATCAGATAATAAATAAAGGTTTATTAGACCAGATGTAAGGATTCAAGTGTCTTTTCAGATTTTGTAATCTATGTTGTCATCGACTCTTCATGTTCACTAATAAGAATGCCATTTGGGTTGTTGCTGAATGCTGACCCAGCACCCCAATGTTAAACCTCTATGAACTGGGGGAAATCTTGTTTAGTTTTTGCCTTTCCTTTTCTTCAAGTTGGCTGCATCTGATAATCACACATTGGTATGCAGCTGTCCTGCATTTGTTCTGATAGCAGTGAGCCATAGGACTTAATCTGCCATATGCTCAGCATACCATATAAGAATTATGCAGAGCTTGAGATGCTAACATTTGACTGAACCTAAGAATACAATGCGAAGGCATTTTATGCCTAGAAAGGGCCAAGATATTTTCACCTATGCATTTACACACTTTTAGTTAATATATTATGTCCTGACACGGTGGTTGAAGCCAGCCACAAGGCTATGATACTAATGTAGAATGGGTTTTACAAATATGACACTCCATCTTGATAATTGCATTCTCCTTAGGTCTATCTCTCACAAGATATGTCTAATATGATGGGCTAACTTGAGCAGTGTACCTGTGGATTAGGGAAAGCTGAAGACAAGAATAAAGAAAAAAGTCATCAGATCTTAATCTGAGAACTTCCCGTCCCAGCTTTTATCAAAAATGTCTGCCACTCTGTCATGTCAGAGTCACTTGTGCATGCAATCCTTCATACCTTCTTGTTCTTGATGAAGTCTCAACAGTCCGATGAACCACATCTCTTTTATGCATCAGAGCAGTTTCTTCTCATTCATGTGAATCATAACCTTTGATAAAACTTTCTCCTCTCTCATGGGTAATCTTATCTATTCACTAGAGGTCTGCCTGGTTATTGATAACCATGATCTTGTTTAGGGATTACGTAACAACTTGTATCAACCAATAACATTTTCCTTTGTTAGCATGATCCTAAATCAGCCTATCTTATTTTTCTTATATAGAGTCTCCACACTAGTATATATAACTTCTGAGATGTACCGAATGTGATGTAACAGAGAAATAAAATTCTTTTTCTCTCCCTTTTTTTCTTTTGTTTTCCTCTTCTTTTGCAAATATTTTAACATCACCGTTGATTCATGCATGCATTGCATGCACATCATGTGTCTCTTCCTTGCTAATTATTGTCTAGCCTACTCTTTGTGATAATAATTTAGCATCCAATTACCATTTCGCTTTGTTCACAGTAACTACACCAAGGAGGGAACACTTTAGTTATATTTATCTAGACTTGGGCTTTAATGGGAATGAACTGCAACGAATGGGTGCTGTGCATGACAGTGGTTGAGATGCTAACCTTTGACTGAACCTAAGAATACAATGCGAAGGCATTTTATGCCTAGAAAGGGCCAAAATATTTTTGCCTATGCATTTACACTCTTTTATTTAATATCTTATGTCCTGACATAGTGGTTGAAGCCGGCCACAAGGCTATGATGCTAATGTAGAATGGGTTTTACAAATATGACAATCCATCTTGATAATTGCATTCTCCTTGGGTCTATCTCTTACAAGATATGTCTAATATGATGGGTTAACTTGAGCAGTGTACCTGTGGACTAGGGAAAGCTGAAGACAAGAATAAAGAAAAAAGTCACCAGATCTTAACCTGAGAACTTTCTGTCCCAGTTTTATCAAAAATGTCTGCCACTCTTCATGTCAGAGTCACATGTGCATGCAATCCTTGATACCTTCTTGTTCTTGATGAAGTCTCAACAGTCCAATGAACCACATCTCTTTTATGCACCAGAGCAGTTTCTTCTCATTCGTGTGAATCATAACCTTTGACAAAACTCTCCCCTCTCTCATGGGTAATCTTATCCATTCACTAGAGGTCTGCCTGGTTATTGATAACCACGATCTTGTTAGAGTGATTTTAGGAATCACGTAACAACTTGTATCAGCCAATAACATTTTTTTTTTGTTAGCATGATCCTATATCAGAATATATTATTTTTCTTATATAGAGTCTGTACGCTAGTATATATAATTCCTAAGATGTACCGAATATGATATAATAGAGAAATAAAATTATTTTTCTCTTTTTTTCTTTTGTTTTCCTCTTCTTTTGCAAATATTTTAACATCACCATGGATTCATACATGCATTGCATGCACATCATAGGTCTCTTCCTTGCTAATTATTGTCTAGCCTAGTCTTTGTGATAATAATTTAGCATCCAATTACCATTTCGCTTTGTTCACAGTGACTACACTAAGGAGGGAATACTTTAGTTATATTTATCTAGACTTGGGCTTTAATGTGAATGAACTGCAACGGATGGGTGCTGTGCATGACAGGCAAATCCTTTTGCAGGCTGTGATGGAGATATATAACATGTACAGAGCTCAATTGCATGCCATGGCGTCTCATGCAGGACCCCCATTGCTACGCCTTGAGAACGAGTCCTATCAGATGTGCCTTGCTCTGCTACAAACTATTGTACTGGACAGAGCTCTTAATGGGGATGTAGAAGTGGAGGCATACTTTGTTGACCTGTGCAGAGAGGTCCTGCAGGTTTATCTTCACACTGCGAAATCTGGGAAGCTTGTTGAAGTTTCAACTGGTTGCTAACCAAGAGCTCGTTGGCTTATCCCTGTTGGTTCTGCAAAACGGAGAGAACTTGCAGCTCGGGCACCCCTTGTTGTGGCAACTTTTGAAGCTATATGTGGATTAAGGGATTCCTCTTTTAAGAAGAACCTGGCTCAATTCTTTCCCTTTCTTGCATCTCTAATCAGTGTAGGTCCAGTGTTGCTTCGGTCCTGTTAAACCTGGCAGAATCTCATCATACAGTACTTTGAGATGTATGATATATTTTCATTTATATGAGTCAGTTTTCCTTTATTGCTGAAATTTTTTCATTGTTTCATCTTGTGGGATGAATTAGTTATACCGTATGAAGAGCCATTGTCACATGGCTCTCAATTTGGAGCTAAAATTAGCTGGGAAAGTTGTTTGATGTTGCATTCTAGTGTTCCATTCACTACATACGGCCCCATCTGTTGATTTCTAATTGCTTCCCTTGTGTTTTCTATCAAGCCGAAGTCTATTTACAGGATAGGATGGAAAGAGTTATTAAATAGCCTTGTTCCTACTCATCCACAGGCACCATCCCCATGGTTTGAAGGGGCCCTATTATCTTCCAACAGAAGAAGAAAACAAGAAAATCATAATTCTAGCAACAAGATCTGACACTGACTCATTCTCTGTTTGTTAGTGAATCAGACACTGTTACTTTCGACCATTTCCATGCCACAATTTCCTTCTCCAACCTCTGAATTCATGCCGGCCAACCTTTGTGCCTTCTCTGCTTCCCCATCCCAATCCAGAGAGGCCACAAACACCACTAGCAGAATGGCACTGGCTGCAGAACCCACCAGAAATCCCAGCAACAACCCACCGAGTCCAAGCCTTACCTTGAAAGCCAATACCACAGCCAGAGGCAAGGCCATGAGATAGAAACCTCCGAGGCTAGCGTACGTTCCCAGCCATGGCCTGGCCGTCCCCCGCACTATGCCGCCACAAACAGCCAAGGGGAAGTTAACCACCTCTATCAAAGCCATCACCAGCATCATCCTGCTCACCCCTTCCACGACCCCCTCGTCATGGCTAAACAAGTATCCCCAACGCCCTCTTGCACCCACCATGGCTGATGCGCCCAGAAATCCGGTCAGGACGGCGAGGCCTAACGAGACGTAGGCGGACTCACGAGCTTCCCGTGCTTTACCTGCACCGAGCTCATTCGACACGCGCGTGGATGCGCATGTTGCCAGGGAGAGCATCACCGAGTACAGCAGGTAGTCGAAGTTGAGCACGACGGCGATCACCGCCACCATCTGCTTGGCGTTCCGAAGCCTCCCCGTGAGCAGGACCAAGATCTCGTAGCACCACCATTCCAGACATGTCATCAGGCAGCACGGCGCGGAGAGCCTGAGCAACCGGATCCAGTCCTGCATCCTTTGTTCCCACCACCCTCCTCCTCCTGCATCCGGCCACAGCTTGGTGCTGTCGCCCTTCTTCCTCCTTTCCGTCGCCAACACATAGGACACTAGCATGATCGCCACAGTTAGGTCTGTCAGCCAAATCGTCATCGACACACCCTCAAGCCCCTTTCGCTTTGAGAGCAAGACATTAAGGGGAAAATGGAAAGCTAGTGCCATAGCTGAGCTCAATAGTATTGGCAGTGTCACTCCTTGTGAGCTCAGATAGGCCTTGAGAGGACAGAGGAAGGAGGTGACCACCAAGTCGGGGAGAAGATAAGTTATGTACTTCTTTGCAAGAGCAGCAATATCCTTTTGTTGCCCAAAGCGCACAAGAATTCTGTCCACGTTGAGCCATAGGAGGGAGATTGGGAGAGAGGCTACCAGTAGTAAGGTGGTGGCCATGACGAGCGTCTTACGAAGAAGCTTTGAGTTTCTGGCCCCATGGGCTTGACCGCATAGGGGCTCCATGGCACAACAGAGGCCTGTCAACACCGAGAAGCCTGTGACATTGGCGAAGGTGAAGCCTAGCGAACCTCCTGCCAATTCGAGCTCCCCCAGCCGGCCGAGGAAGGCGGTGGTGATGGCGGTCTTTGCAAACCATGTCAGGTTCATCGCAGCCAGGGGAAGGGCAATCCCTCGCTGCGCTCGGAGTTCCGAGAGGATTGTTTGCTTGATGCCAGCGAACCATTTTGGAATATGGGTTGGAGAGGAGGGTGGATGTGGAGGAAGTGCTCCTCCTCTTCGGCTTTCTTCCCCCATTCTAGAGGCTGGAGTTTCCATTGCAAAATGATGACCAAGGCCTGGATGGGTTTCCCTTTGTTTGTTCTCTTATAAGAAGATGATACGTGGAGACTTGGATAACATCTTCTATGTGCATGGGAATCGTGAATTTGGATGGAGAAAGCCGGTAAAGCTCTATTTTTTGTTGACGGCTCATGCAAGAGAACGAAGGCCCAATAGTGGATCCTACTTTTGGGAAACGGTAAGGGAAAAGAATTTGTGCTCCCATTTAAAAAACATTACATAGGAGACTCTCCTACTCTATAAGCCAATAATACGTCAACAAGTAGTTTTTTTTTCGCCTTAGTTCCATCATAAAGCTGTGAATCTAGCTACCTTTCGAAGAAATAAGTATTCTAAATGGTTTCATGGGAAACGCTTTGTTGGTTTGTTTTATTTTGTTGAGGGGTGGGTGATGGGAGTGCAGTGATGAAGTGGGGTTAAGGTGGTCGAGAAATGCTCTTGTCATGCCTGTCCACTACTAAACCAAATAAGAGGTTGGCTTGGCTCCACCATCCGTGCCTTGCCTTCCTTTTTCCTTATTCAATCAAGGCCCTGCCTTCCACTTGAAACCCTTCCTTTTTTTTTTTCTTTTCTTTTTATCTGAGCTATCTCTATCTAGCCTTCTTTCTTATCCTTCTATTAGTTTAAGATTAGTCCACAACATCTTTAGTCGCCACGGGATATTCTAATTATGGTGCTAAAGTAGGAATTTGAAGCAGATTAGCTAACTGAACAAAATCTATACGTGGGACACACACACTAATCATAAATAGATTTCCTTTAGATGTGTAGAACCATAAAGTTTAGTTCTTTTCTTCGCGCAAACTTCAGCCATGGGAGAAATGAAAGTGGGAGACGCTCCATCTCTGCAGAACTTGATTTCTAATCCATGCACAAGTGGAATTAATGCATCCTGTGTAAGAAAAGCATTATCTGAGTGAATTTCGAATCATATGTAATTTATATAGAAGCAAGAACAAATGCATGAAATGATCGAGAAACATGACTTGATAGATTAATTGCAGTAAGAAATAAGAATTATACTGCGGTGGCAAGCATCAACAGTAAACCAACTATACGTGATATGGATGATTATGACTCTAAATTGAACCATCTGGTATCAGTTTATTGGACGATGTAGATATAAAAAATACAAGCTTTAATGATAAATGATCGAAGACATGGTTAAGCTTTTCGTAAACTCTCCTTACTAAACATTTATAACATAGTAATCAAACTAGTATATAACCACATACTGTAATCGCTGTGCTTGATTGATGTTTGAATGGAATGCTCGGCGCCATTCCTTTTTAGATACTTCATTGCACCATGGCAATTTTAATTTGTAGTGGATTTTAGGGCAACTTCTTATGGTCCATGTAGGCTGAAATAAGATGTTTGTCCTCGGCTTCGGCATATCTGGGACAGTAAGTGCCCACACGCAGAACTCTAGCTTTCTTATCTGCAAACTCTTTTGCTATCAGTACATGGCGTTTGTGCTTTTCTTGGTCCTTTTCTCTCGGGAGCACTAGCCCAAATTGATTGCCCACTAATATGACTTGGCCAAAGGGACCCACATGGAATATTACGCGATCAAATGCAAAAATAAAAAGAAAAAGAAAAAGAAAAAAAAAGGAGAGATAGGATTGCCTTTAATTGATCCCTATCATGGGCGCACAGCCTACTGTGCCAAGGGAAGCTAGCAATAAAAAGTGCTTATTGGAACAAAAAGCTTGGCGTTATGGAACAAATAATGCTAAAGTTCTATTATTTTGTAGCTAGAATTTTGCTTCCACAATGGTTCCATGATTGCTATTGGCTTCAAGAGGCATGAACTTTTTACCCTGCATTATAAAGTACCAAGACCTAGTTCTGAACATGCCATGCATGTGAGGAGCCTTCCATCTTCTCATCTTAGTCAAAATTAAGAGATATATTGCTCAATCATGGTGAGTATTGGTGTGAAAATGACATAGATTAGGGACTATGAGGCTTGAGGATTCAACTTTGTAAGGTCGAGGTGCATATGTGGAAATAAAAGGGTTTTTTTCTAACAAGATCGTTAAGGTTGTTGAAGCTAGTTACCTACAAGTAAGAGAATTCGAGGTGCATCTTGTTGGGATAAACTAGTTAGATTCGATCAAGACCCCTCCTATCCTGAAAAGGATTCAGACTTTTTTTAATAAATCAAAGAAAAAATATTTTAAAATTTTATAATAATTATGGAACTAAGAAAAATAAAAAAGAAAACCCGAAAGCTAAATTCAAGCTAGTATAACTGATCGGAGTCATATTGACCAAATCTTAGGATTAGGCCATAGTTGCACGTATTATAACTTAGGTTTCTGGCATCTCCAATGACATCCTCTCCAAGTTGCATCAAAAGGAAAGCTTTTAAACTCACACTAACATTGCTACGAAGTTTCACCAAAGTGGCGCAGAGTAACACCACCAAGAACCCTTATAAAGAGATCTCAATTTTTATTTGCTATTCATTATGATACAAAAGAGATGCCAAAATCATCCTTTCTAATATTAATTGACTCAAATCTGTTAGTATCATCCACGAGGACCTCATTTCAGTTGTTGCTTTGACAAAAAACATACCAAAGTGCAGCGCCTAAAATACGGTACACATTATCACATTACAAGTATGCTACAAAATGACCAGATCCATTGTCATAATTGATTTCCCTTTATGAGCCATGTATACAGGTTGGTTGGGTATTTTTGTGTCAAGGTTGTGTCAGGAGATTCCAGACATGTATTGTATCAAGATTTAAAGGTTAAGGTTGGCTCAAATTTGGGCCAAATATGGATGCCTTAAGCCCGCTCACAAGCACAATTAGATTCTAGCCTCAACCCAGCTTAGCCCAACATGTCACAGAGATCATATTGGGTGAGGGAGTTACCTTAACCACTTCGGTCCATATATATATATATATCATTTAGAATCCTGCTTTTTTGTTGCTAGATACTTGGGATCTTGCTTTACAATTCAAACCTAGATATCAAGAGGATCTCTCAAGAAGATTCAATGCATCTACAGCTATACATGAAGGTAGAGCTCGCTCAAGTGGGGCTAATGGTGCTAGTGTGGTTGAGTCATAGTATCCAATTGCCTGCCAACATAGATCAAAACTAAATTTCTTCCCAAACCTTGCCTATGCAAGAGTTCTTTCATTCTGCATCCCAGTCTAAGTAGAAGATAGTTTATGTGACTCATTATGTCCACATTGACACTCACCATACATGACAGAGCTTGTTCAAATAAGGTACATATAGGGCAGGGTAAACTCAACTTGCTTTAAGCCTTACAAAATACTCATCAATGATACAACTTCCAAGTATAAACAATCAATAATTAAGAAATATGAAAGATATAAGAGCAAATGCTACATTTTATACTAGATAAACTACCAAATCCAAATCAAGTTCAAACCTGATTAGATTCATAAAAATAAGTACTATACCTGATTTGGATGAAAAAAAATTAAAGTCCTATACCTCAATGTGCATTATATGATGGAGTCAGGTTAAGTCCAGGCTTGTCACACTTTAACCAAATCCATAAGTTTTGGATTGAGCCGCTTGGGATTCTTAGAGGTTTGGGCTCTTTATGGGTCCAAGGAAACTAGATAGTAGCTAGTCAATGAATCAAAATAATGCGATTGCTTCCACTCAACATGACATCGCCATTGTTGGCATTTAAAGATGATATAATATTGGCCAAGTTGCTCCATCGCATTAAGACCAATTAGGCTTGAAAGCTTTGTGCCATGATCTAGTCAATGAAGGGGAACCAATCGTCTGTCTCCTTCCCTGGATGGTGAACCCCGGCGAAAGCGAAAACCCTATAAAACTGTGTTGATACGATGGGGTTGATGCTACTCACATGGAAATAGCTGCTCCCATTTGTGTGGTCCTGAGATTAGCTTGCTTTACATATTTGTTTATCTGGTGATAGCTAAGGAGTTGGGCTTCTTTACTAAAGGAGAATGATTATATTAATGCAACAAAGCACAGTATACTTTGTGCATGGATGACTACAGAGATGAAACGGCTACCAGATTTTAATACATTGGGGAGACCCTTTCACAGTCACATAGAAATGCTTATATCTAGGTTACTTCGAGAAGTTTGTTTCTTCTGCTAGCCTTTAGATGTGCAAGCTCAAGGAGTCAGAGGACAGCTTCAAGAATTTCCGCTCCTTGTCACTGCAAACTGTATTCTGTTCATAACTGCTGCAATCACCCTTTCTCATGAATGTTCACTTAGTAGTGATATGACCATAAAAGATTACAAAAGAACATGTGGCATTTCAAAGATAGGGGAACTCATGTCTTCTATGTCATATAATAATCAGGACTTCTTGATGAAAAAATTAGTGATTGTTTATTTTTGAAAAAATGCTGTAAGGTGCTATAGTCAATCATATAAATAGTTTCTCGACCGAAAATGGAGCTGGCATGTTTCCTGATTCAATTGGCCCTCTATGTATCATGCTAGCTTTTGTGTATCATGATAATTCCCACTCAGCATGTGGCACAATAAACATCATGCCATTGATCAACACAAGGTAGCATTATTGTTATCTGTTAGTTTCTTTGAATAAGAATAGAACAAGGTATGAGTGCACAAAGAATAGGAACAAGTGCATAACAAGTAAGCAAAATTTTGCATAAACTACGCATATATGTGTATAAAAAAAAATTAGAGCATGCATAATTGTGCACTCCAAAAAACAATTCACTACATCAAACATATAATTTTTTTCAAAAAAGTATTACATTTAAGATGGGGTTTCTTTCAAATCTAATTAGTTATAACTAATTTGGTGGTTTTATTAACTTTAATGTTGTCGACATACGTACCTGAATCAAAATTTGAAAACACCCATCAGTCAATATATCCAAGTCCTATGGACTGTCCTAGCATTCATAACTATCAATATTGAATCCATTTTATAGTTTAACATACTTTTTGTGATTGATGAACTTGATATAGATCCTCTACCTTCCTCCTCAATAAGTCATGATTTCATAAATCAACAATGTTCCTTTTCAATACTAGGCATCTCTTTTGCAAAAAAATTTCCCCCCCTTTTTAAGAGAATATAAAGATATACCGCAACAATGTCTCATTTCTCTATTTGATTAATAGCATAAATGCATAATGATGTCTTTCTATCTCTCTTTTTATATATACCATAATACTATATTATCTTAAATAATATCATAACAATCTCTTTCATTATCCCCTTGATATTTTTTTGCACATGTACCTAAAGAACTTTCTTTGAACATAGTCCTTGCACAAAATCTTATTCTTGGAGAATGATGTCATAATTTTCTAAGGCATGGCTGTGTGAACATAAAGAATAGGAAGCTATTCAAGGGTGCGCGCAATGCATGCATACATTTTTTTTTCTTAAATTATGAAGTGATAACTGAATAGCAATTGAAATCTTGTTTAAACTTGTACACCTGTTTCTCACATCTAAAGATTGGGTCCGAAAATAAATATTGGTCCAACTTGTTAATTGTGAAGCATCTAGCATCCCTTTTCCTCTTCTTTCCCCTCCTCATCTCTAGTCATAACCTCATATCCTCATGGGTCTTCAATTATCTACATTTCCAATGAGGATGCCCATTTGTTCTCCTGACCAAGCTAATATTAGCTTAATATGGTCGCATCTATTTGTTGGCAACTATTTTTAAAATTATACTAAAAATTTGTTAATATCTGCAATTTATTTCAAAAAATATCATACAAATAAAAACAATTTTTAAAAATAAATAATACATGAAATTCAAGAAGAATTGGAGAGGCATTTCTCAAATAAGGTGTGTATGAAAAATTGTGCTAAGAACTAATTTTGCTCCTTGTGTAGGAATCCAATGAGAACATCTCCAAGGTATAATGAACGCAACTCAGCCTGAAGCTTTCTATCATGAGCATGTGAGTGTATGGAGGCTTGACATAAATAACTTCCATTAGTTCCCCAAAAGTGGCGACTAAAGAGGGTGAAAAATATGAAGACAGTTAAAAATTAGAGAGAAAATAACAAAGCACTTGAAAGGAGAAAAGTAGAACTCTTATAAAGACCTAATATGCATCGCACTCGAGACCTTGAACTTGAAGCCTTTATATAGACTTATTTCATTAGACCTTAGAGTGGTACATAATGGCCTCAATGCTATCTCAATAGTGGCCCTAATGGCCTACCTACATGGCATAGTTGGCTAAACCAAGCTAGTGTGTGCACATATGGTCACTCGCCAAAAACCCACAAGGTTCAACTAAACCTGAAATTGCTGGATTTCAATAGATGTAAATCCACATGCATTTAAACATCTAATATGGGATAGTTAATAAGGTGCTTAAAAATTTGAACCTTTTGAATAGATAACAACAATTTTTTTAAACATTATTAACATACTTCATGAGACTTCTCCCAAGTTATTAGCCCTATTTGCTCATCAAAGGTCATCCTAAGATAGTTGAAAGAGCCACCGGAGATGGGCATTTTATAGCAAGTTCACGTGATAAAAGATGGAGAGGCGGGCAACATCTGACAATTGTGTAGGACACCATTAGTGGCTAAGTAGAAGAGCGAGAGGTGATGAAGATCCCAATATTAATTGTTCTCTAAGACCTAGTTTTTGGACTAGCTAATCTCTTAGTATGATTTTGTTATTAACCTCACTTATAGCTATAAAAAGTGGTGGGTCTTTGCTAGGGTTGCTAATAAAGCCTCGGTGTATGTGGTGTGAGAATGAAGGTTGTTATAAAGGCCGAGTGAGTAGCATGGCTTAGATAATCAAGATGAAATGAGATGGTTTAAGAAATCTGAAAAATACAGAGGAGCAAGTAGGGGGTTTGGATATACTGGATTTAGTTCTTCAAATTCAACCGAGAGCAGAACTAGTGAAAAAAAAAGCACACAGGATAATATGGAGAGGAAAGATGAAGAATGACAAAAAATGAGTTCATGGGAGCTTGTACTAGGTGATTGGTTAGGAGAAATTAAAAGATTAGGAGAGAAGAGGAAGAAACTATATCGCATAGATGAGTTAGAAAATAATTGAATTGGTTTTTTCTTTTGTAGTTTTATTTTCTTAACTAGATTAAAAATTGGTATTAAGCCTTTTTAAGTGGTTACAGTTGTCTGCCTATTAGTTCTTATTATTCGACATGTTACTGCACACCTATGTGGCTCACACAAGAAATGTTTCCTAAAAAATATTAGCTAATAAAGTCATTTCATCTAGAATAGTATATATATATATATAATAATAATAATAATAATAAAAGTTCAATACTAGCAACCATATTTTAGTTCTCTCCCTATTTAAAAGCTACATGGAGAAGTGGTATAACACACAAGCATATTCTCGTCAATGATTTTCATGGTCTAGTGGCTAAAATTTAGAGTTGTAATGACCCTTGCATTGATTTGACTAGTAGGAGCCCTCTCTTGATAGAATCACTTTATTAACACCCTATGATACAATCTTCATGCTAAAAGGCATTTTTTTCCATGACTACTGTCAAATTTGTTAATAGATCAAGAGCAGAAAAGCAGTCACATATTTTTCTTATATTTAAAAATGTTAAAGTATAATTATTGGTCCCTCCATGTGGTTTTAAGTGCACGCTTCTTCTTTATTTACTATTTAAATTATTCTTGTATATAAGATACTTGTTTTAATTTTAAATTCTTATACAAGCTCAAAAGAAAAAAAAAGAAAGAAAATGAGCCTTCATGGAATAATAATGTATTCCATTATGATATAAGATGCGCACATCTGATTTTCTCCGATTCTAAGATGCCATAAGTTATATGCACGCGACCATCTTTTTTTTACAACCTGAACAAATATTTTTGTTCAATCAATATTGTCTTTAACAAATAACATTTATTTTTCTTTATTTTTTTATTATAATGATAAATATTAAATATGATAATATTTATGATAATTAATTTTTCTTCTGGTGCAAAGAGAACTCTATTTGTTCTGGGAAAGTTAGAATGACTCCAACTCTTACCCAAAGCACTCCATCCCTTTTACCCTTGTATGTCATCATGAAGCAATTTCTTGTTTTGTACAAAAACAAAGAAAAATTCTTGTTTTCTCCTTCCCTGAGAATACCCTGATCTGACATTTCCCTGAATCTTAGGCTCAACCTGCTCTTCTTCCGGGAGTCTTCTCATGAGACGTCCATCGAGTTTCGCTCCGGATTCGTCCCGCCGAAATCCCCGACGCACCGGAGTAGATAAGTCGATCACTGGCCGTCCAATCGAGGTCGGCGTGGGCGACACGTCGCAGGGACACGGAATCCAAGAGGCAGGAGCGCAGACCCTGTCGGACGGCTGTGATCGAAGCGTCGTCACGCCGGTTACGGATGCGATGAAGCCGTCGGGACGGACAACGGAGCGCGAGTCGATGGCGGAGAGTTCGCCACGCGTCCCGACCGTTTACGGTGGGCCCCTAGCCCATTCTTGGCCTTCTCACGAGATTCGAGACACCCACTCCACTTTCCGAGACAAAGCTAGCTCGCTCCACGGAAAACATTAGACGCATTCAAACATGACAAGAGAGGCCCAAAAGTAAAATCAAAAGCACAAAGGGTCCCAAGAGAACGCCCAAATTGATGCTTAGATAACGGCCCTCTTTAACAATTTCAATGAAGATTATTTATAGTATTCTTATGAATAAAATAAATTTTAAAATATAAAATTTTGTGGGAAGATTCCCTCCAAAAGATTAATACCACTTGATATGAATTTTTATTAAGTGAATAGTGGTATAAAAAGTAAGGTTATCATTTATTATCCTTACTTATTATAATACCATTATCATAACTGTTTAAAATAGAGGCTATAATAATTTTAGGAGGCCCATGTTAAAATACTTCGAAGGCTGTAATATGCTATATGTTGTGGAAATAAAGAGTCTCGAACTTAATCACACATCGACTGAATAGCGAAAAGGTCTATGCCTTAAATAAAGGATTCGATTATCCTTCCCTCAGGAGGCACCTTTTAAAGGGCAAAACCGTGAGTAAAGCTTCTACCTGCTCCAAAGAGGACAATACCTTCTGTGGGGATGCAGTCTTCTTTTTCTGTTCCAATTTGGTGGAGGCTAAGATCTAAGATCAGAAAAACCTCGACCTCAACAATTCGCGCGCCAGGTAGGGGTCCTTGACCTTGGCACAGACCTTCCCGATGAGGGAGTTGATGTTGTGGGAATAAAGGGTATCAGATTTAGTCCCACATCGACTGAATAGCGAAAAGATCTGTGCCTTAAATGGAGGGCTCGATTACCCTTCCATCAGGAGGTATTTTTTAAAAGACAAAACCGTGAGGAAGGCTTCTATCTGCTCCAAAGCGGACAATACCTTTTGTAAGGACGTAGTCTTCTTTTCCTGTTCCAATTCGGTGGGGGCTAAGATCTGAGATCGGGAGAAACCTGACCTCAACACTATATATATATATATATATATATATATATATATATATATATATATATATATATATATATATATATATATATATATATATATATATATATATATATATATATATATATATGAATATGCATTCATATACATATGTATATGTATATATAATGATATTTAAACAATAACCGTCTACTAGTACATATAATGTCTGTTATGTTTCATTTTTCCTCTTTATCTAGTAAAACAATATTTCAAATTTTTATACTGATTAACCTTGACTATTTTTTTTTAAATTCTCAAAAACAATTATGGTACTAACATACTATATACATTCTACTATTGTCCATTATATGTTGTGATAATATTGATATAATAATAGTTATTTTAATACTCACTAATTCTATTCACACAGAATAAAAGCAAATTAAAAAAGTAAGAATAATTTCAATCAAAATCCAATATAGCACAATATGGTGCAATAAGGGATAACGCCGTTATTGAAAATTGTTACAGAGTCTACGCTCATCCAAAGCCTCCTGTTACATCATTGAGCAGAGTCCTTTATTTGGGGCACCTTTGTGAGTAAACTATAGCTTTGATGCGCGAATTCCAACGACCCACATGCCATCACCTCCAAGGCTTTTTCATTGCAACAATGCCCTTTAATATTCGATAAATTACGAACATGACGGGATTCTAGCCATAATTCAACTACGTGGGAAGCTCGCCGGCCCGCTCGACGGCGACAACCACCGGGTCGGCTCACGCTTCGTCAACATCTCTCGACCTCTTCCGCTGAAGCCTTGTAAAATATTCTCCTCGCCGCATAGAGTACGGCTGGTTCACTCCCCACCTACTCCTCCCCAAAGCCAGCCTGTCCTCTCCCCTGATCCCTCTCAATTATTGGCCAGACCGCAATATTTTTAGTCCCACACCGGTCGAGGGTTTTTTGGGAGGATTACCCTCGGATGGCTTCCAAGCAAGAGACATCAGAAGTCAGCTGAAACAAGACTGGAACAAGAGGAGAGAAGTGGAGGTATTGAAGTCGTCAAGGCAAAGGGAGAGAAGGTTTGAAACAAAGACCGATCCAATCCCAAGATACTCTTTAAGGCTCCAACCTGTACGAGTTCTTCTGCTACCATGTGGTCTGTGCAACAAAAACGGCCGTAGAAACCGAAGGACTACGAAACTATTAGCAGGCATGTTGTCTTTGGAGAAGGGATAAAATAAGTAGATGCCCAGAATCCGCTGGGAAGTTGGTGGATGACAAGAGAGATGCACCTCCGTCTTGGGTTCTTTTCTGGTGGGAGGTAGCAGTGGTGGTAGTGCTTGGAGTAGCGTTAGGTTATTCTAAAAGAGAAAAGAAGGGGAAAAAAAGGAGAAGCATAGCGCCGTCTTTCTTTACCCTGCGTCTCTTTTGGTCTTAATTAATTCAATCCTCATCTTCTCTCGTTATCTTCTTCCAGTTTGTCCTCCTCCTCTTTCTTTTGTTCTTTGCTTCCTTTCACTGTTTCATCTCCTAGGTTTCATCACACTTGAATAAGGAATTAGAGAAGGGTAGGAAAAAAAAAAACTAGGGAAGATGGATCCGATAACGGCATCATCAGCACATGGACATCATCTTCCTCCTCCATTCCACACACGAGACTTCCATCACAACTTCCACCAGCAGCTGCAGCAACCCAAATCCGAGGACGACCAAGGCGGCCTCAATCGAAGCCAGAAGCGGAACCGTGATGATAGCGGCCATACCAATACCAACGGAAGCAGTAGCAGCTGTGGAGATGGCAAGGAATTGGTGCCAGTAACCTCCTACGGGGAGGCGGATGGCGAGGCGGCGCGCAGGCCCCGGGGTCGGCCTGCCGGGTCGAGGAACAAGCCGAAGCCCCCCATTATCATAAACCGGGACAGCGCGAACGCCTTCAGAACCCACGTCATGGAGGTCGCCGGCGGTTGCGACATAGTCGAGGGCATGGCCGCCTTCGCATGCCGCCGGCAGCGAGGCATGTGTATCCTTAGCGGTACCGGTACCGTCACAAATGTCAGGCTCCGCCAGCCGGCATCCCAGGGCGCTGTCGTCACCCTCCATGGCTACTTTGAGATCCTCTCCCTATCAGGATCCTTCCTGCCGCCGCCCGCCCCACCCGCGGCCACCGGCCTCACAGTATACCTGGCTGGCGGGCAGGGACAAGTGGTCGGAGGGAGCGTCGTGGGACCGCTGATGGCGTCCGGGCCTGTCGTTATAATGGCAGCATCGTTCGCAAATGCCGCCTATGACAGGCTTCCTCTGGAGGAAGAGGAGTCTCTACAAGCCCAGGGGCCTCTGGAATCCCATGGATTACTTGGTCAGCAGCAGCAGTTCCCGCAGGACCCGAACCTCTTCCATGGCCTTGCGCCGAATCTTCTCAGTAACGTCCAGTTGCCGTCGGAGCCTCACAGTTGGACTACTGGTGCAGGGATTCACTGAGTTAGGGAGCTCTACTATTTTCTTAGTTTTCGCTTGTTGTGCTAGAAATTCTTTCAGGATTTCAAGTTGACCCTTCTGTCTTGAGGGGACTAGTGCTTTCTTCTGTGTTTCCCCAACATCTCTTACCTTCTCTAGAATAACTGATCTTGGTTTTGGATTAAGAAACTTGAACAAATTTATGAATTCTCTGTTGTTTCAGCTCGATGCAATTTTGCCGGCCGCGCAACCACAGAAGCAAAGGTGAGGAGGAAAATAGAGGAAGGATAGAGAGGGAGATCAGAGTTTTCTTCCGTTTACTTTTGCTACATCTCTCTCTACTTCAACTTTAGATCTGGTGATTGTTCTGTTAGTTTTGGGTGGTGTTTTCGGTGACATATCTTGTTGATCTGCCATCTGTTGATACTCCCCAACAGACTACATAAACATCTGAAATATAAAGCCTCAAACTGAGGAATTAAACATACAAAGTAGAGAAGCTAAAAAGTGTAGGAATTCATGATTTTGTGCCCTGGGGATTTTACTGTCTTTCAAGCAAAGACTATAGTTACATCAATGTCTTAGGCCCCACTCCATCTGAACAGCTCAGTGCTCTCTTTACCTTACAAACCCATCATCACACAACCACTTCTTACAATTTTCTACGACCACAATAATGACATCAACATCTTCCATATATTCATAGCATTCTCCTTACAGCAAGAGGACAACTAGTAATCATGTCTGTCACATTCTTAAGACACTCTCTTGTGCTTCCATTCTTGCTGCTGCTTTTAATCTCTTTCCATTCTTGTGGTCAAGTAGAAGAGAGATTAGATGTATCACCACACTTGGTACACATAGTACCAGAACTTTTTAGAGTGGGAACCATTTCAAGTGGACGCTGGAAGCTGCAACAAAGGAATGGATGGAGTTTAGTAGCCTTTCTTCCCAGCCCTACACGTGCACTCTTCTGAAGGAGTTCTTTTTCGAGGCAACAAGTTCCATTTAAAACGCAGCATGGACAAGGACACGGGCTTTAATGTTCCATCCTCGTGCCCGCAGGGATAAGGAAGCAGCAGCAGAGAAGAGATAGCTAGAGAGAGAGAGAGAAACGCGTGGGGAGAAAGAGTTGCAAATGGAGGGCAGGTTAGTATCTTAATTTCCAGTCTCCCGGAAGAGCAAAGATCAAAATGAGAATGGTTTTGGTATGTCATGGCAAGCTAGCTAGTGGCAATTTTGGAAGCGAGAGCGCCTGTTTCCCTGCATGTTTCTCCTTCTTTATTGCGCCGTTTACTCTTCTTTTGTTGTTTGTGTGACCCCAGTCAATTACCTCCGCTTCTTATTAGCTAGAGTTTTTCCATCTATATATTCCCTCAAGTATCCTCCTTGTCTCTCTGGTGTCAATAGCATAGACCACACTTTTTCTGAAGAACTTCTACGAAAGCTGAACGAAAACCCTTGGATATACATGCTATGCCATTAAATGTTGTGTTTTTCGTTTACAGTTAGCGTTGTGCTATTCCAATTTCTTGAACTCCTCTCTATGCATAAAATTATATATAGGTGGTGTTTGACAGAGATTTGTTCATGTATATATTAGAAGACAGGCACTGTTGGATGCTAATAAATTAATTAACTTTTCATGTCAATGATTGTTTCACCGAGAGAGGGGACAAGATTTCATTGGATTTATAATTTAGTTTCTATTTTATGAAGTACATCCTATGATTACTGAAGACATAAAAATAGGAACAAAAGATTCTTGGGCAGTTTATCTTATGAGGCCAAAATCAGTGTAGTACACATTATTTTCATCTGGACATAGCTACCAATGAACAATGGTCGATGTGAAGCCCTCTTAATTTTAGGCTTTTGCAGATAGATATCAGGCTTTGCTTCATTCAACAAAATGTTTGCTATTATCGATCTCTAGAGTTAAAACTTCTGCAGTGACATCATCACTGGGATCAACTTCCAATTCTTTTGCAAATGATTTTAAACCCTCTTTGCTTACTAGGATTGAAGATGAGATTGAAAGTTCTTGGTATTGATTACTCAAAAAACTCTTTCCTTTCGGCTCTGATTAACCGAATATTTTCTATTGCTTGCTTAGTTTCATAGAATACTTCCTTGGACACAAATGACTGACACCATAGAATTATGTAGAGGAAATAATAAGCACAATTTGTCCTATTGCTTAATTCTTTTCTCTTTTGCTTTTTTAGCACAGAGATAATCCTTTTTGTTTTGCAGTTGTATATTTTTTTATATTTTTGAGTTGTCAATGAAGGATAAATTCTTTTTACTAACATCCTCAGAATAAAAGATCTAAATTGAAATCACCAAGGAAGTATCGAAATTCCTTAATGCATGAATTTAAAGTTGCTGAAAAATTTACAATTCTGAAAATTTTCCAGTAAAATTCAATAAATTTTTAACAAGCAATTTTTATCTTTACTTCTTTTGCATGTTAGTAACTTAAATTATGGTGTGCTACTATTAGAGGTGATTTTCTCTCTAATAACCTTTCCTTTCAGATGAGCAACTAGAAATCCTAGAAAGGGGAACTCGCAGCATCTAGATTTAGGAAACCACTTGAGGAATCCATTCACCCACCATTTTTATGTATATCATTGTTGTCATTTTTAATTCAGCTACACTTACCTCCTCCAAAGAGAAAAAAATAGAAGAAGAAAAGAGAGCACAACTACTATTGCTACTGCTGTTGTTGATTCCTTACTTCCTTGAAAAGAAAATTCTCAATTTGTTTTATAGTTTCAATATTTAATATCATATATACATGTTATACTGCTGAAATATTAACTCACCTTCTCATGTCACGAGGTTGGTAGGACCTAACAAAGTAAAGTTTAAAGAAGTAGCTAGCTTCATGTAATGCACAAACATCACATACATATTACTATTTGTTCAGTTAATATCAAATTTTATCTTTTTATTCTCTATAATATTCTTGTTGGAAAAGAAAAGGAAAAATAAAGAGAATAAGCTAGCAAAGATCCATTAATTGGCACACCGAGGTCCAGGATCAAGAGTGGCTTTCTACTCCAATCTTGCCCACCTTCTCTTAGAACCTTGAGTAAAGGATGCATCACTTCACGCAATTTTGCTAGGCATTCTAATTCACCTAAGAAACATGGGCAGCGGCATCATTGCTTCTCATCTCCACTACATTTGCATGGGTATATGTTATGGTAACTACAACAACAATAAATTTTTTTGGTAGAATACAACAATAATAACTTTAGCTAGCCAATAGAACTATTAGATCAGCTAGTTGGCATCCATCTCTCTATAGCATTAGCTAACATGGTTAGATGTAGTGGAAGGATACAATTGCAAACTATCATATATGCTATCATAAAGAAGGACTACAAGTTACGATATTTCAATCTTAGAGACTTGTTATAATAATATTTTTCAAGGTCAATTACAATTGTAAAGGTCACATGATATGTGATCGATCTGATGATCATCTAACATTGATTGATGACACTTGCAGCTCTTTGATTAGAATCCAATGTTGGTCCCTCATGTTCTATATATAAGAGGGTTAACTAATTTACTTTGGAACCAACGGTTGCATCTAGATGGGATTCAAAGGTGTCTCTACAAGACTAAATTGACTGGTCTGATGCCTACAGGATTTTATTTTATCACCATACAACTTCTAAGGAGTCCTCTTGGATCTATGGGGCGAGGGATGTCTTAGACTTTGTATATTAATACTAGAAAACTTCGGTAGCATCTAAGGCCTTCTATAACACAAGGATCAAGTTATTCAAGGTTTTGTTTCTAAACAAGTTTAGGCCTACCGTCAAGGCATTGTATCAAGATATTATCAAGCTCGTTGCTTAAGAAATGAGCAGGACTAAGAAACCAGTCCCTCTTTCTTATTATGTAAGAGAGAAAGAGGCCAGGGAGCAGTGCCCTACATGTGCATACCCCCTCTATTCTCACTTATGCATTAGAGAAAGAGAAAGGGTGGCCACTTAAGTGTGTCCTGACCTCAGCCGACTCCTGTCTCCTCTCTTCTCCTATGGAAGAAAGAGTTAGGTCTAGATACACGAAAATCTCTTCACTATCAGACATTTCTCTAGTATCTATTTCTTTTGGAGATCTTAAAGTTTGAAGAAACCCTATTAAGGCATATACTGAGGTAAGTGAATATAAGCGAGACTCAATGACAATACTAGGACTGGAAGTAGTAGATCGTTTTAAATGTGTTGTGCAATTAGAAATTTTATTTTTCCTTTGGCTCGTGTAATGGATTAATCTATGCCAAAGGTATATCTTATGCCTTGCTTGCTTTATTCAATTTTCCATGTATGTATCTATTATGGCCACATGGTAGGAATTTTTTCCGCTTTCTATGATCTACTATCATTCTAGTGATGAGAAGAGAAAGAAGAAAAGAAATTGCAGGCAAGAATAAAAGAAAT